>NC_133770.1:69707626-69842424 GCF_003597395.2 Chelonoidis abingdonii
ATATAAAGCTTTCTTTTTAAAACCTGTTTGAGTTTT
This sequence comes from Chelonoidis abingdonii, assembly GCF_003597395.2. Taxonomy (NCBI): domain Eukaryota; kingdom Metazoa; phylum Chordata; order Testudines; family Testudinidae; genus Chelonoidis; species Chelonoidis abingdonii. The sequence continues at coordinate 69,707,663 of NC_133770.1, forward strand.
TCTCTGGTTAAGGCTAAGGAACGAAGGGAGGGGGAAATCTCTTTGTGTTAGATTGACTAGGTTTGAATCTGCATAGCCTCTGGGTGAGGGGGAGAGACGCTTAATCTCTCTGGGTTTGTGTTTCAAGGAATTGAAGCAGGGAAATCTCCTAGTGTACCCAGGGCGGGAAAATCTGGGGGAGGTAAAGAGGGGGAAGGGAAGTGGGTTATTTCCCTTTGTTGTGAGACTCAGGTCCCCCAGGGAAGGTTTGGGGAGACCAGAGGGCACCAGAGACTGGAAATCTGGCTGGTGGCAGCGCTATCAGATCTAAGCTGGTAATTAAGCTTAGAGGATTTATGCTAGGCACCGACATTTTGGACGCTAAGGTTCAGAATTGGGATTTATGCTTATGACAACATCTAAAGTATTACAAAAATAATTTCAGCAATATGAGACCATCTGCACTAATAGTCTTAGAACTAAGATGTAATTAAAAAAAAATTAATCAGATTAAAAATACGTTTTCTTACCTTGTGACCTTTTAGCCTGGTGGTGAGCATGCAGGTTTCCTTTAATTACACTGAGCACAGAACATCTTAAATTCATATACAACATGGTTGTAAAAAGTCTGATATACCTGGAAAATTTTCTTATAGTCTGAAAATCCCCATGGAATTGCTACACTAAATTATGTTCGTTAGCCTCATCACTAACTCGTTGTTTGTGATGAGTCTTTACTTATGAATAGTTGGGCATCTTTCTTCTGCAGCTTAATGGTCTAATAGTGAAACACCAGCATTTTCATACCACATAGTAATTTATAATTCATTTGCTCTGAAGCCATCTTAATGGAAGAATTATTCATGCAGCATAGAGACATGCAGGCCAGTAACAAGAGTGTTTATTTAGCGTATAGTGATAGGAAACAGGAAGAAGCCTCTATAGGGCATGACTTTAAAGAGAAACTGTTGATTGTGTTGAAGAATCAGTTTCACTTTGGAAAAGTGTTTTTCAAGCTTTGTGTGGTAAACGGATGGGCTGTTACTAGAAAAAGTGAGACACTCGAAAAGACAATTTTGATGAATTCTTAAGTCTTTTTTGAAAAAAAAATGGCTTTCAAGGTACCCTTGTGTTGGTACTATATTAAATTAAACATATTCCTAATTTCTTTTGTATCACTCACCATGAGCTCATTTAGTATTGTGGGTATGATGCAATACTCTTAGAGGCCTTCCATTAATTAACTAGCAAATGGTTTCTGGCTAGTTACCATTAGCACATCACAGATATCCACTGCCTTCGCTGACAGGGGTTTGTAGAACTAACAAAAGAAAGCTCTTAAATTGTGAAGACTTTTTCCTCATATGGATGAGGTGCAGAACATGGTAATTGACTCCAGTCAACAATATAGGTAGACTGTTGCTGATGAAAATTTTTGCACTGGCAGTCAGCCCCATTTAAATGAGACTCAAGTCACCATTAGCAGCGCTGGACATGACTTAAACTGTGAATAAAATCTGTGAAAAGTTTGCTGGTTTAAGAAAGGTAAATGTAATGTGAAAATAGTCACATCAGACCGGTGCATCACTGGCCTGGTGAGGTATTAGCACATCCTTTGGCTGAGCTTTCACTGCTCCAAGCACACAAAGACCAGGATTTAACTCACCTGGAAGTCCTTTCCAAACGGCAATCAGCGTTCTCTGTTGTGATGTCAGCCCACTACAAGGCACACAGCTCACCCTCTGGCATGGACCAAGTCCCTGGGTTGCTCAAATTTGGTCTTCCCTTGGCTTCTTGTTCAAGACATAAGCATAACAGGTGGCAGACAGGCCTGTCCCACTGAATACTAGAATCTGTTGACCACAGCAAGGTAATTTGCCTCTGTGCCTGCTAGATCTGGCTTGAGGATGGTGTGGGGGCAGGGGAAGGAAAGGGGACTAGCTACGCTCCCTACCTCTTCCCTTTGAGAACCAAATTGATTTGGGGAGAATTATCTGAAGGCGGGGGGGGAGGACACTACTGTGAAGCTGGGTGCTTGTAGCTGGTTATGCTCCTGGTTAAGAAGCAAACTGGAGCTCTCTCACCTACACTGCACAAAGCAACAGAGAGGCCTTATCTCCTGCAGTTGGAAGCCAACTCCCTTACCTTGCCCCAAATACCATGCTTGTTTGGACTGGAAACCCATGTCTGGGCAGTCTCAGCCATTTGCAGGCTAGACTGAGTATGATTGGTTATTCAGGAATGTCAGTCAGGCTCCTCTCCTAGCAATTCCTTTTCTTGTCTGCGCCGGGGCAGCCCCCATTGTCCCGGTTTCAAGCACAGCACCTGGGCAGTCACTTTCACTTTCTTGGCCTCTGTCCCACCCTCTTTCAAGCCTCTAAATGGCAAGGAGGGCTAACACCGACTAAATTAAGCAATTATTGGCATGGCAATCATTGCCAAAATTGGCCCTCTGAATATTTCAGGATTTGGAAATAGTGTACGCAAACCACTAGGGTGTGAAGAGGTCAAATGCTCCCAGAGAAAGGGTTTTTAAATGTTCAGTACAGTACTTATAACCCAATAAGAGAACAGGGAACTGTTTTTTCAAGATTTTTCTAATAATCACTGTGAACCTGCAAGTGATTGAAAAATGCATCCATTGAAAAAAAAAATGTATTGTACCTATTGGCATGATATTTCCTCAGCCTTGTCTACATGGAGGAAGTGACATCAGTTTAACTGAAGGTATTGTTTTAAACCAATATAGTTAAACTGGTGCAAACTCTTTGTGGTTTCAAAGTGGTTTATTGCAGTTTAGATTAAACAATTTCCTAATTGATTTAATATATACCACATTAGCCTAGTTTAAGATCCTGATTAATTTCAATTTAATTAAATCAGTTTTAAATCACCCCTTTCATTAATCTGGTTCAATTTTCTTTAGTTAATCTGGTACAAGGGTTTAACTCAGATCCTTATGGATATTTAGGCTTGTCAGGGATCCTTCCTCACTCTGAACTCTGGGGTACAGATGTGGGGACCTACATGAACCCCCCTCCCCCAAGCTTATTTCTACCAGCCTAGGTTTAAAACTTCCTCAAGGCACAAATTCCTTCCTTGCCCTTGGTATTGCTGCCACCACCAAGTGATTTAAACAAACATTCAGGAAGGGCCAGTTGGAGCCCTATCTCCCCCAAAATATCCCCCTAAGCTCCTACACCCCCTTTCCTGGGGAGGTTTGGGAATATATCCTAACCAATTTGTTACAAAGTGAGCAGAGATCAACCCCACTGGGTCTTTAGGGCACGGAAAACAATCAAGTTCTTAAAATAAGTTTAAAATCAGCATTTGCTTGATCTTACTATTTCTGTAATATTAGATGCTTAGTTCAGATATGGCTTAGGGAGATGCATTTTCCCTGCCATGGTTCATCGCTGACCCAGAGAGAACAAAGGAACACAAAACAAAAACCTTCCCCCACAGATTTGAAAGTATTTTCTCCCCTTATTGGTCCTTTCGGTCAGGTACCAACCAGGTTATCTGAGCTTTTTAACCCTTTACAGACAAAGGAGGGATTTTATGCTACCCTTAGCTGTATGTTTATGACAAGGGTCCTAACTTCCATTAAAATCAATGAAAGTTAGGAGCCTAAATATCACTGAGGATCTAAATCTTATTAGTCTCTCCTTAATTCTTTCAAATAGAGGCCAGTGAACTAGTTAACCAGATTTGTAACATCAGCAACTAATGCTAATAGAATATTGCTTTAACCACCCACCAGCATGACTGATCATGCTTGTTTCTAGGCCAAGCTAATAGTAAGAGTGTGAAATAAGATGCCTCTCACTCACATTTGTTTCTTCTTTTAGCTTTGTAAATGTTTGGCATCCAATTAGAACAAAGTAGGTCATCATGTGCAACCAAACACACGTTTTTCTTTGAGTGATTGCTCATATCCATTCCAGGAGGTGTATGCGCCGCGCGTGCAGACTCGACGGAAGACTTTTACCCTAGCAACTCCAGCGGGCCGGCAGGTTGCCCCCTAGAGTGGCACCGCCATGGCGGCTGATATATACCCCTGCCGGCGCGCCCACTCCCCAGTTCCTTCTTACCGCCGTGTCGGTCATTGGAACTGTGGAGCACGGGACAGCTGTCCTCCACGTCCCTAGCTTCTCCTTGTTTGTCGTTTTTTCTAGTTCTATTTGTAGTTCTAGTTATAGTTAGTGAAGTTTAGATTAGTTGTAGTTAATACTTCTTGTTGAATATAGTTAGTGGGCTTTGGGCTCTAGTCCTCCCCCGCGCCCAGCGCCGGGCTCATGCCTGGTTCGCCGGGGTTCAAGCCGTGCTCGGCCTGCAAGAAGCTGATGCCCACTAGCGATCCCCACGACGCCTGCCTAAAGTGCCTTGGGGAATCGCATATCTCTGAGAAGTGCCGAATTTGCAAGGCCTTCCGACCAAGGACTAAAAAGGAGCGAGATCAGCGCCTAAAGACTCTGCTAATGGAAGCGGCGCTTGACCCTTCATCCTCGGCACTGAGTGCTGCGTCGGCTCCGGCACCGGGCCACTCCGGGCCTGCGAAAACGCCACGGCACCGTCCTTCTCCGGCGCCTGGCCCCGGGAAAAGACCATCAACGTCCTCCACCCCGTCTAAGCAGGCTTGGACGGAGCACCCGCCGCCGCCTCCGGCCGCGACGGCCGTGCCAGGGATTTCGTTGACTCCGGGCCCGGGAGGTCCGTTGAGTCCGGTCCCTCCCAGCTCCCCGCTAAGATCTGGGGTCGAGCTGGTGGTCCCATCTACGTCCGAGACATTCTCCTCGGCCAGGGACCTCATCGCGTTGATGGAGCCTATGCTGCCCCAACCCCCGGCACCGCCAGTTCGGGTTCTTCAATTGAAGGGCAAGCCTATGGCCATGCGAGCACCATACCCGGACTCCCCGAGTTGGCACCGATCACCGTCAAGATCCTGGCACCGCTCCCGGTCCCGAGGGAGGTCTCGCTTGCGATGCCGCTTGCAGTCCCAGCACCAGTCTCCGCGGTGGTACCGGTCGTACTCGCGGAGTAGGTCATCTTCACGCCGGTCCCGATATTCCCGGCACTGCTCGGGCTCGAGCCATCGTTACCAGCACCGTGACTCGAGGAGCCGTTCTCGCCGTAGACGATCCAGATCCAGGTCGACCTCCCGGCACCGCGCTGGTGGCAGGTCCTGGTCTCGATCACGGCACCGGTATGGCTCGCGGCACCGATCTCCGGCGCTGAGGAGGTCTCCGCCATCGGGAGTGACAGACCCATATCACTCCCATTCAGCCCCTCCTTGGCCGTCCCACCAGGCATCAGTCTCTTCGCATACCTGGACGCTGACAGACCTGCTGCTCTGTTCCCCGAGACCCAGCAGGAGCATGGTCCTCAGCAGTGGGATTTCTGGACCCCCTGGGCGTACCACCAAACCCAGGCCCTCGGCAGATCCCTCCGCGTTCGTCCGCCTCCGAACACAGGGCTCCGGAGGCCACCTCTTCCCGGCCTCCTCTGTCCCCTACAGAGGAGAGGTCATCTCAGCCTCAGGACCCTGAGCACCCACCAGAGGCATTGCTCCAGGCTGCCGGGTCTCTCCTCATCCTCCTCCCCGGATGAAGCAGTGGCGGGGACCACATCCACTAGTCCCCTTCCACTTGATCTCCGGACACATCAAGATCTCCTCAGGCGCGTAGCGCAGAACATGAATTTACAGACTGAGGAGGTCTCTGAGATTGAGGACCCAGTAGTAAGCATACTGTCGGCAGATGCGCCCACTCGTGTCGCCCTTCCCTTCATTCAGACCATTCAATCCAATGCCACGACCATCTGGCAGTCCTCGGCTTCCATTTCCCCCGCTGCTCGCGGCGTGGAGCGAAAATACATGGTTCCCTCAAAGGGCTATGAATATTTGTATGTTCACCCACCCCCGTGTTCCCTCGTCGTCCAGTCTGTGAACGAGAGGGAGCGCCACGATCAACAAGCCCCGGCCCCCAAGTCCAAAGAAGTGAGGTGTATGGACCTGCTTGGCCAGAAGACCTATTCTGCAGGCGCCCTGCAGCTGCGGGTGTCCAACCAGCAAGCTCTTCTCAGCCGTTACACATATAACACCTGGGTGGCGGTGGACAAATTTAAACAGCTGCTCCCGCAGGACGCTCGCCAAGAGTTCTCCGCCATTCTGGATGAGGGAAAGAAGGTCGCAAGAACCTTGCTGCAGGCAGCTTTGGATGCTGCAGACTCGGCCGCCAGAACTCTGACCTCCAGCGTTACGATGCGCCGCATCTCTTGGCAACAGGTCTCTGGCCTTCCTCCGGAACTCCAATACACCATCCAGGACCTTCCGTTTGAGGGCCGGGCCTGTTTTCAGACAAGACTGACCCTCGGCCCCAAAGCCTTAAAGACAATAGGGTCATTATGCGTGCCTTGGGGATGCATACGCCGGTCATCCAACGCAGGCCCTTCAGGCCTCAACAACAGCACAGGCCTTACCCGCAGCCCAGGCAAAGACAGGACTTCGCCAGGCAGCGGCCTAGGAATGGCCGGCCTAGGCAATCGGGCAATCAGGGAGGACAAAACTCTGACCTCAGGCCTATCCTCGACGTGTGAGAGCTCAACACATACCTGGTGAAGTTGAAGTTCCGTATGGTATCCTTGGGGACCATTATCCCATCCCTGGATCCCGGAGACTGGTATGCCGCCCTCGATATGCAGGACGCTTACTTCCATATAGCCATCTTCCCGCACCACCGGAGGTTCCTTTGGTTCGTTGTCAGCGGTCGTCACTATCAATTCGCGGTCCTCCCATTCGGCCTCTCCACGGCCCCGAGAGTGTTTACCAAGTGCATGGCTGTAGTCGTCGCCTACCTTCGCCGCAGTTGTGTGCATGTGTTTCCATACCTCGACGACTGGCTGATCCGAGGACCCTCAGAGGAGCGAGTCCTTGCTCACGCCCGCATGGTCAGGACACTCTTCGTACGCCTAGGCCTGATGCTCAATGCCGAGAAGTCAACTCTAACCCCCACTCGGAGGATAGAGTTTATCGGCACCATTCTGGACTCCACTCTGGCCAGAGCCGTTCTTCCTTTGTCGCGGTTCCAGGCGCTGACGGCCATCATCCACAGGTTGCAGGCGGCACCTTTGACCTCAGTATGAACTTGCCTGACTCTCTTGGGCCACATGGCAGCCTGCACATTCGTCATGGGACACGCAAGTCTCCGCCTCAGGCCCTTCCAGTCCTGGCTCATTGCTCAGCTCCGTCCAGCCAGACACCCTTTAGACACAGTTGTCACAGTTCCTCAGGATGTCCTACACTCCCTACGTTGGTGGCTGGACCAGTCCGTGGTGTGTGCGGGGCTCCCATTTCATCCACTCCAGCCCTCGGTGTCCCTAACAACGGACGCATCAGACTTGGGCTGGGGAGCTCATCTCGGAACCCTGCGGACCCAAGGCCTCTGGTCTCCTCCCGAGCTAGCCCTCCACATCAACGTGCGGGAATTAAAGGTCTGGAGCATCTTTACCCCCAGATTCGCCGCCCCGCCCCCTCCTGGGACCTGAACCTGGTTTTGACCCGACTTACGTCCCCCCCGTTTGAGCCGCTGGCTACGTGTTCCCTCCTCTATCTCTCCTGGAAGACAGCGTTCCTGGTAGCCATCACCTCCGCTAGACGGGTGTCGGAACTGCGGGCCCTCGTAGTAGAGCCCCCGTATACAGTGTTCCATTGGGACACAGGCACTGGACCGCAATTGGAGACCGCCCCAGCCTTTCTCCCAGGCGTAGTCTTGGCCTCATGTCAACCAGGAGATCTTCCTACCTGTATTCTTCCGAAACCCCATTCGTCTCACAAGGAGCAGCAGCTGCACTCTCTTGGACGTTCGTAGGGGCTCGCTTTTATGTAGAGCGAACCAAGCCGTTCCCCGCAAATCCCCCACTTTTCGTTGCCATAGCTGAATGGGTCAAGGTTGCCTGTCTCCTCTCAGAGGATCTCCTCACGGGTGACTTCCTGTATCCCCGCCTGTTATGACTGGCTTGGCTTCACCTTCCTCCGGCCATGTGACTGCGCACGTTCCACCAGGGCTCAAGCCTCTTCGACGGCTTTCCTTTGCCCACATGCCCACCCAGAAATCTGCAGGCAGCGACTTGGTCCTTCCGGTCCATAACCTCGCGCTCCCACCTTTGCAGATTCTATTGGCACAGTATCTTTTCACTAACTGAGTATAAAGCTGGTCCTTAAAGCCTGTGTCTTACTAAGTTTCTCTGAATTAAAAAATAAGTCAACCAGCATTCTAGGAAAATAGTTGATATAGAGACTATATATGTTAAATAGTGAATTTCCACTGGAAAAAAGACGGTTACTCACCTTTGTAACTGTTGTTCTTCGAGATGTGTTGCTCATATCCATTCCAAACCTGCCCTCCTTCCCCACTGTTGGAGTAGCCGGCAAGAAGGAACTGGGGAGCGGGCGGGCCGGCAGGGGTATATATCAGCTGCCATGGCGGCGCCACTGTAGGGGGCAACCTGACGGCCCGCTGGAGTTGCTAGGGTAAAAGTCTTCCGACGAGCGTGCACACGCAGTGCGTACACCTACTGGAATGGATATGAGCAACACATCTCGAAGAACAACAGTTACAAAGGTGAGTAACCGTCTTTTTTCCAGTGGAAATTCACTATTTAACATATATAGTCTCTATATCAACTATTTTCCTAGAATGCTGGTTGACTTATTTTTTAATTCAGAGAAACTTAGTAAGACACAGGCTTTAAGGACCAGCTTTATACTCAGTTAGTGAAAAGATACTGTGCCAATAGAATCTGCAAACAAATGTTGCTAACTATCTGGAGTACAGTGTTTGTATTAAAATAGCAAATAAATGAAGGAATGTTTAGGGTATGGGAACATACCTTTGCCTCAGGGTACAGAATGAACTCACTGTAAAGTACCATAAGTTATTAAAATTATTTACAGACCTTTTTTTAAATATTCTGTTAAAATAAATACTCTTCAGTTATTGTGGAGGAAAATACAACATGTTTTCTCAAAAAGAACAGGTGTACTTGTGGCACCTTAGAGACTAACAAATTTATTTGAGCATAAGCTTTTGTGGGCTACAGCCCACTTCATCAAATGCATAGAATGGACCATATAGTAAGGATATATATATACACTTACAGAGAACATGAAAAGGTGGGAGTTGCCCAAGCAACTCTAAGAGGCTAATTAATTAAGATGAGCAATTATCAGCAGGAGAAAAAAAACTTTTGTAGTGATAATCAAGATGTCTCTGTCTGAGGAATTGGAGCCAAGCACCTATAAGATCTCTATCAAGCATTCTTAAAACTACAGTACCCACCTGCTGAAGTGAAAAAAAACAGACTGACAGAGCCAGAAGAGTACCCAGAAGTCACCTACAACAGGACAGTCCCAACAAAGAAAATAACGGAATGCCACTAGCCATCACCTACAGCCCCCAACTAAAACCTCTCCAGTGCATCATCAAAGATCTACAACCTTTCCTGAAAGATGATCCCTCATTCTCACAGATCTTGGGAGACAGCTCCCCAACCTAAAGCAAATACTCATCAGCAACCACACACCACAGAACAAAAACACTAACCCAGGAACCTATCCTTGCAACAAACCCCAATGCCAACTCTGTCCACATATCTATTCAAGTGACACCATCACTGGACCTAATCACATCAGCCACGCCATCAGGGGATTGTTCATCTGCACATCTACCAATGTGATATATGCCATCATGTGCCAGGAATGCCCCTCTGCCACGTACATTGGCCACCGGACAGTCTCTATGCAAAAGAATAAATGGACACAAATCTGACATCAGGAATCATAACATTCAAAAACCAGTAGGAGAACACTTCAACCTCTCTGGTCACTCAGTAACAGACTTAAAGGTGGCAATTTTGCAACAGAAAAGCTTCAAAACAGACTCCAACGAGAAACTGCTGAACTTGAATTAATATGCAAACTAGATACACCATCAATTAGGCTTGAATAGAGACTGGAAATGGCTGAGCCATTACACACATTGAATCTATTTCCCCATGTTAAGTATCCTCACACCTTCTTGTCAAACTGTCTGAAATGGGCCATCTTGATTATCACTACAAAAGTTTTTTTTTCTCTGCTGATAATTGCTCATCTTAAATTAATTAGCCTCTTAGAGTTGGTAGGGCAACTCCCACCTTTTCATGTTCTCTGTATGTGTATATATCTTCTTACTATATGTTCCATTCTATGCATCTGATGAAGTGGGCTGTAGCCGGCTAATAGCCATTGATGGATCTATCCTCCATGAACTTATCTAGTGTTCTTTTTTGAACCCTGTTATAGTGTTGGCCTTCACAACATCCTCTGGCAAAAGTTCCACAGGTTGACTGTGCATTGCATGAAGAAATACTTCCTTTTGTTTGTTTTAAACCTGCTGCCTATTAATTTCATTTGGTGACCCTTAGTTCTTGTGTTATGAGAAGGAGTAAATAACACTTCCTTATTTACTTTCTCCACACCAGTCATGATTTTATATAGACCTCTATCATATCCCCCCTTAGTCATCTCTTTTCCAAGCTGAAAAGTCCCAGTCTTATTAATCTCTCCTCATATGGAAGCTGTTCCATACCCCTAATCATTTTTGTTGCCCTTTTCTGTACCTTTTTCCAATTCCAATATATCTTTTTTGAGATGGGGCAACCACATCTGCACACAGTATTCAAGATGTGGGCATACCATGGATTTATATAGAGGCAATATGATATTTTCTGTCTTATTATCTATCCCTTTCTTAATGATTCCCAACATTCTGTTAGCTTTTTTGACTGCCACTGCACATTGAGTGGATGTTTTCAGAGAACTATCCACAATGACTCCAAGATCTCTTTCTTGAGTGGTAACAGCTAATTTAGACCCCATCATTTTCATATGTATAGTTGGGATTATGTTTTCCAATGTGCATTACTTTGCATTTATCAACATTGAATTTCATCTGCCATTTTGTTGCCCAGTCACCCGGTTTTATGAGAATCCCTTTGTAATCTCCACAGTCTGCTCTGGAAGAGGGCCTCATCCTCCCTGATTGAAACTAACCTCGTTATCTCAAGACTGATTCTTGCCTGCATATTTACCTGCCTCTAGAAATTTCCACTACATGCATCTGACAAAGTGGGTATTCACCCATGAAAGCTTAATGCTCCAATATGTCCTGTTAGTCTTAAGGTGCCACAGGACACTGTTGCTTTTGAGTAGTTTTGTATCATCTGCAAACTTTGAACCTCACTGTTTACCTTTTTCCATCTTATTTATGAATATGTTGAACATTATTGATCCCAGTACAGACCACTGGGGACACCATTAATTTACTTCTCTCCATTCTGAATTCCTACCTTTTTGTTTCCTATTTTTTAACCAGTTAGTGATCCATGAGAGGACCTTCCCAATCTTACTTAAGAGCATTTGGTGAGGGACCTTGTCAAAGTCTTTCTGAAAATCTAAGTACACTATATCCACTGAATCTCCCTTATCCATGATTGTTGACCCCCTCAAAGAATTTCTAGTAGATTGGTGAAGCATGATTTCCCTTTACTAAAACCATGTTGACTCTTCCCCAAACAAATTGTGTTCATCTATGCATCTGATAATTCTGTTCTTCACTATAGTTTCAAACCAATTTGCCTGGTACTGAAGTTAGGCTTATTGACCTGTAATTGCCGGGGATTCATCTCTGGAGCTTTTAATAATTGGCATCAACATTACTAACGTCTAGTCATCTGGTACAGAAGCTGATTTAAATTTTAGGTTACATAGCACAGCTGTTAGTTCTGCAATTTCATATTTGAGTATCTTCCAACTCTTGGTGAATATCATCTGCTCCTGGCGACTTATTACTGTTTAGTTTATCAATTTGTTCCAAAACCACCTCTAATGACATCTCAATCTGAGATAGTTCCTCAGATTTGTCATCTAAAAAGAATGGTTCAGGTTTAGGAATCTCCCTCACATCCTCAGCTGTGAAGATCGATGCAAATAATTCATTTAGTTACTCTGTAATGGCTTTATTTTCCTTGAGTGCTCCTTTAGCATCTCAATTGTCCAGTGGCCCAACTGGTTGTTTAGCAGGTTTCCTGCTTCTGATGTATTTAAAAAATGTTTTGCTATTCTTTTTGAGTCTTTGGCTAGCTGTTCTTCAGATTCTTTTTTGGCCTTCCTAATTATATTTTTATACTTCACTTGCCAGAGTTTATGCTTTTTTCTATTTTCCTCAGTAGGATTTAATTCCCACTTTTTAAAGGATGCCTTTTTGCCTCTAACTGCTTCTTTTACTTTGATGTTTAGCTATAGTGGCACTTTTTTGGTCCTCTTACTATGTTTTTTAATTTGGGGTATACATTTAAATCAAGCTTCTATTATTACAAAGTTTCCATGCAGCTTGTAGGGATTTCACTTTTGGCACTGTACCTTTTAATTTCTGTTTAACGAACTTCCTCATTTCTGTGTAGTTTCCTTTTCTGAAACTAAATGCTACCGTGGTGGGTTGCTTTGGTGTCTCCCAGCCCCAAAGGGATGTTAAATTTTATTATCAGAGGGGTAGCCATGTTAGTCTGGATCTGTAAAAGCAGCAAAGAGTCCTGTGGCACCTTATAGACTAACAGACGTATTGGAGCATGAGCTTTCATAGATGAATACCCACTTCGATGGATGTCGAAGTGGGTATTCCTCTATGAAAGCTCATGCTCCAATACGTCTGTTAGTCTATAAGGTGCCACAGAACACTTTGGTGCTAAATTTTATTATGTTTTGGCCACTATTACCAAGCAGTTCATCTATATTCAGCTATATCCTGTTGGACCAGATCCTGTGCTCCACTTAGGACTAAATCAAGAATTGCCTCTCTTGTTGGTTCCAGGACTAGCTGCTCAAAGAAGCTGTCATTTAAGGTGTCAAGAAACTTTATTGTTTATGGAGTTACTTTGTTTACAGAAAATGAAAAACAGAAGGTATTTTTTAAAAACACCATACAGGACTGCTTAACTAATTGTAAACCAGGACTCTAAGGGGATTGCTTATTAAGAAAAGAAAAGCTACTACATGTTACATTTTTAAGCAGACAAACTGTTTAAGAGTATATTCAAATATGATCTAAAAAAATTGTTACACGTACATTTTACTGTAAAAATTTTAATATACCTCCAAACATGAAAATGTTGACCATTTTACATCATAAAGTTTGCATGTCAGCTGAAAAACATAGTTAACTGTTGTAAAAGAAAGGTTTACTCATCAGGTTGTATTCTTCAGGGTCATTCAGTAGCTTTCACTGACATTTGCCTGGTAGCTATTTGATTAAAAAAAACAAACATCTTTCTTGTGACACACACTACTCCAGTTGATAAATGATGAAAAGTCACACAATGGCAGTTCTAGCAGATGGCAAGTGTATCCACTATTAGTGAATATGTACAATTAATGAGTTACATTTTACATGCAGTTTTCATTTTCTTTTCTATCTCTTGAAGCCCCAGCAAGCATTGCCAAAGGGCTGATTAGCAACCTAAAAATCCAGAACACCAAAATACGAGAATAGGGAATTGGAGGCATTATGTTAGAGCCATCTGCTTAACACACAACACACATTCATCAAGAGGTTTGTTTCCTCATCAGGTTCCACTTATGTACCTACAATATTCGCGGTCTGTTTATTGTTTTATATATCTGCAAGAGAAAACTAAATTCAAGAGAATATCAATGAGTAGATATGTTATGGAGATAAATACAGCTACAGCCACTTTATCAGACTTCCCAATTCCAGCCTCTGGTAAGCCTATATACCATTTTCTTGACAACACAAAACAATGACAAAATGACATGGTGCAATAATTGTTTCAGCAATGATACTTTGATAAAATTACTACATAAGGAAACTGACCAACAATGCTTCTCCTAAACTAATATGAAATACTGAATACAAACCTGTTTTTGTTAAGACAGTACAGAGCAGTTTAAATATCAGTGGTTTTTCTTGAGTCACAGAACAAGCCTGACTATGTTTTCACTCCCAACTTGGTAATCACAATACATTTCATCTCTACCTTTAAAACTAAGGACAGTAAAGCCAGTCCTAATCTCAGTAAAGTCAGTGGAAATGTTGCCATTAACTTATGTGGGAGCAAAAGTGGGCCTTACAGTTAGTTGAAACTTTAAGATGCCTGTGTATGTTAATTGGAGAGAATAAAATTGTATAGGGCACTTACAAAGCCAAATTAAAAGTTGTATTAAGCAATTAAATTAGTGAGGATGATTAGCAAAACTTGTCCTTTAGTTTGGCAAAAGATCTGCAAATCTTTCAGTAATCTTGAGATGCAGGTGATTAATTGCAGGAAGCATCTATGGCTCCAGCCCCACTGTCCCCATCCCCACTGTCAGTTATTAGAACACAGCTTCCTTCATGTGTTATCTGGTTCTCACAGTTGTCCGATGCATCATTGTGACTCAAGCACACTTCCACTTCTTTTTTATCAGTATCATGACTTGGATGCCATTTTTCTTCTGATTCCTCATGGCCATGGATAGTTATGGCTTTGTCCTCATGCATCTCAGATGTCTTGTCTATGATACTATCCAGTTGTTCATTCAAGACTGGTTTGCAGTTCCCAACATTTTCAATTGTTGACAATTGTGCTCCTAAGTTTCTTTTATTCTCTATAACTTCACACTCCTGTTTTTCTTCTGCTGTTTGTTTCTCCCTCGAACTTAGTTTAGCCTTGTTAGATTTCGTTGTCTGTTTGTTGTGCATCTCTTCTTTGGAGAACCTCCAGTGAAACTATAAATAAAAGATTTGAAAGTTAAAGGTCACTTTAAACATAAATAAAAACTCAAGTAAAAATTTGCTTTCTGAAACAATAATGGTTTAACTTCAGTTCAATGGTTGATCTAGTCAAAGGATCCAACCTCAAAATGTATATTGTATATGAGTACCCAGACTATTTAAAATTGTTATGTTTGTAGCTATTACACACATGTAGATACAACGCTTCTGTTCCTTTCTCTGTCTTTACTGCTTTGTATGCCTAATCGGTTTCTTGATGAAGGATATTTCAGTGCTGAGGTAATAACCCACAACATCCTAGCAGACATTCCAAACTGTTCTGAAAGCAAGAAAATGGAAAGCTGTGCTAATGTAGACAAACAGAGGAGGAGATCCTGGAGTATTACTCCAGTTTTTCAACAAGTTAGTAGCAGAAGTAACAAAGCCTGACTGAGAACACAAGCACACACATTCACCAAGTGTGTGAAGACAGCAACTCAGAAAATTTATAAATTCAGCTTTTAAGGTGCAATTCCACTGCTTGTTTTCTGACTAATTATCCTCCCTCTCAGATATGTGTAAGCATCTATACAAAGTGCACTATGTAGACAATGATTGAAAACCAAAATGTGAATGAGCTGGGCAAGAACAGTTTGATAAGAAAATCATTCAAGTATCGTCTATCATACAGAAAAGTTCTGTACTCCTATCCTATGTACTGTTTGGAATGTGCCACAAAAGAACTCTAAAGTGTTTTCTTTTTCAGAAGCCCACAGTTCCCACAGGACCAGCATTTGCAAGACTAAACCAGCACTTTGAAACTTTCAGGAAGTTTTCCAAGTCAGTCTGTGGACTAAAAAATTCCAAATGTATAATCTGATCTGCCTGTGCTAAGCCATACATACAGTGCAGAATCCAGAAGTGATTTTACAGTACAATGTTTTAAACACTGAGCATTTAAAAGACCAAGTGATAAACAGTGCAAGTAAGTAGCAAAACATCCTGAGCCGTTTGTACGAAAGTTTCTGGGGCAGAATGCACAAGGCCACCTCCTACAACGCACATCACAAGACTCATCATGACCACCATTTTGGATGATCTATGTTGACTAATGCTGAAGGCTACATTTTGACTAGCAATAAAAGTAACTATGGTCATAGAATTAAAATCAAAAGGGACCACCAGATCGTCTAGACTGTCCTCCAACATATCACAGGCCACCAAAACCACCTACCACTCGCATACTGAACCCAACAACTGAAATTAGCTCAAGGTACAGCCCTCAGGAGACTATTGCGTGCCACGGGCAAAGAATAGGAGAGACCGAGGCCCTGCAAGGGCAGGAAATTGATTGAGAGGTACGTAGATGAACCTGGCAGGCAATTTGGACCACATGCTCCAAAGGAAGATGAAAACCCCCCAAGACCACTGGATAATCAGCTGAATGTGAGCTCCCAGTGTGATGCTGTGGCCAAAAGAGCCAATGCAATCCTGGGATGGATAAACAGGGGAATCTCGAGAAAGAGTAAGAGCAGAGAGGTTACATTACATCTGTATTTGAGACTTGTGCACCCGTGCTGGAATATTGTTACTCCTTGGGGGATTCTGTGCACCTGCAGAAAACAGCCCTCCCTACAGAATTCTTGCTTTTCCCTGCAGAAAATGTCAGGGAAGCTGCGCTGTGGAGCTGGGGGAACCATGTGTGCAGTGTTTTGGGGGGATTACCCCTCAAACATTGCTGAGGCATGGGGGGGCACACAGGGTCATGTGCCACTGCCCGCCCTTTGTGCAGACACAGAACTGCCCAGCTCAGAGGCTGCGTCTTGGGCTCCGCTGACCCTGCAGCTGAATGCAGCCTCCTGGCTCCTAGTGCCAGTGGTGCTCCCCTTCCGTGTGCTGGGAGCCTTCCTATTTCCTGTGGAATGAGTACCCGCGGTGGGCTCGGTACAGGGGTCGGGGGAATGAAGGAATGGGGCTAAGGAGATTGGGGAGAGGCAGTGGGGAAGGAAGGGGGGTGGAATAGGCAGGCGGAGGGAAATGCGGGAGTGAGGGGTGGGGGATGGAGGAAAAAAAGGGCATCTCAGAGGGAAGTGGGAGCCTGACATGCTGTGACCCCTTGGCAGCAGCTGGGGTTCCCCCATTAAGCAAGCCTATCGAACCCGCACCCTGACAAGCCCTACTGCCATACACCCGGACCCCTCTGACAAGGCCTCCACCCCCAAACCCTCCTCCCACTGAGCCCCAACCAGCTGCACCTGGACCTCCACCCATCAAGCCCCACTCCCCCAGCACCCAGACCCCCCACCCCCAGGCTCCCCGCCAAGCCCCATCTCCCCACCCCCGCTGCATCCAGATCACCCACGGAGCTGTCTGCACCCAGATTGCCCCACACCTGAATCCCCCCATACTACACACCTGGCAAAGAGGGGCAGGAACCAGGGGTGTTTCTGGGGCAGGCCCAGCCCTTACACTGTGTCACGGTCAGGTGCAGCCTCACAGCCGAATCCCTGTACTGGGGGAGGTGGAGGCTTCAGGGTGATCTCCCACCTCAATGCAGCCAGTGACCTGTGCTCCTCACTACCATGCTTGAGCCACATTTATTTATTGACAAATAAAACTTGCAGAATTTTGTAGAATTTTAAAATATTGTGCATATAATTTTTAATTTTTTGGCACAGAATTCCCTTAGGCGTAATATTGTGTCCAGTATTAATTCCCACGATTCAAGAAGGATGTTGATAAATTGGAGAGGGTTCAAAGAAGAGCCACAAGAATGATTAAATGGTTAGAAAACGGGCTTTATGGTAATAGCCTCAAGGAGTTCATTCTATTTAGCTTATCAAAGAGAAGATTAAGGAGTGACTTGATTACAGCCATAAGTACCTACATGGGGAACAAATATTTCATAATGGGCTCAGTTGTCTAGCAGAGAAAGATATAACACATCCAATGGATGGAAGTTCGAGCTAGACAAATTCAGACTGGAAATAAGGTTTGAATGTACCAAGGGGTTGTGGTGGATTCTCCATCACTGACAGTTATTTTAATCAAGAATGGATGTTCTTCTAAAAGACATGCTCTTAGCATTATTTTGGGGATGTTCTGTGGCCTGTAGTATACAGGAGGCCAGACCATAATAGTCTCTTCTGGCCTTAAAATGTATGAATCTATTAAATCAGACCTATGGGAAAATTCCTTCCTGACCCCACATATGGCGATCAGTTAGCTCCTGAGCAAGAACCAGCCAGCCAAGCACCTAAGAGCATTGGCCAACTCCATTCAGTGTCCCATCTCCAGCTGTGACCATCTCTGATGCTTCAGAGGGATGAAAAGAATAAAGAAACAATGGGGAGGAGAGAATCCCTTCCTGACCTCTAATAGGTGTAATGTGCTTATAATGTCTGAAAATTACTCAGAGGACAAAGGATTTATCTGTCTCATCCCTGAAGGAAAAGTTCACCTTCCCAAGCAAAGTCAGCCTAAACTTTCAAGTAGTTAGTTACTTCACCATTTAAACAAATTGCCTCACCAATTTGCCAGCACTCAGGTTCTGCTCTGCATCGTGTTGCATGCCAAGAGCTGGACCCTCACCTGCCGGCTGTGAAAAACTCAGCAGCAGCTCCTATCGGGACCTGGGCAGATCCAGGAAGTGGGACGAACCCATCACCTGAGGGCTCACCAGCAGGGAGGGTAAACTAAGGAGTCGGGAGAGAAGGGAGGGAATCCAGGAGGGTCAGGTTGATGAGGGGAGGGTTCCCTTGAGGGCCCTTGGAAGGTTGGGCTGGTGAGGGGCGCTTTGCTTCACACATTTGCAGTTCTTCTGGCACCCATGCTTTCCATACTACATAAAATATAGGAGGCTGTGGACCTTTTCTGGCTGTCCAGATAGAGTCCAGAAGTCATTTTCCCAGTGCTACAGGTCTATACCAGAGACCACCAAGAGGATAGCTCATGATCACAAATCTTTTGCCCTCCTTATCAATCTGATGCAAGAGGACCACCCAAACCCATATCTTAGAGAAAAAACCTTTACCAAACCAAGTTTTGAAAACCAGCCTTCCATTTTGCATCTATAGTTCTAAGCCCACAAACAACGTGAGCACAAAGTCTGCCATTTGTGATCCTATTGTGCTCACAGATAAGGTAGTTGTGTAAATCCTGTATGTTATACCCACAATTAATTGCACATGCAATTGCTTGCAAGCATACAGAGGCATGCTTGAGACTCTTACTTCATAACGCTGAAGTAATGCTCCAGCTGGCCAAACTCTGAGGGAGCAAAAAATCCCCTAGCAGTAGCTAGATTTAGCCTATATTCTTTTATGTTTTGAGTCTAGATGTCGTTCACCAAATGTATCTTGCATAAAAATATATTAAAGAGAACACCACAGTTTTTTAACTTGAGTGTCTAAATTTAGACACTTGAAAAAAGTGTCCTGATTTTCAGAGGTGCTGAGCACCCATAATTGTCATTTAGATCATTTGAAGTTTTCCGTGAGTAGAGGCTGCATATCAGGCCCAAAATGTTAAAAAGCTTCTTCTGAACTAGGGTCAGCCTTTACGGGTTTAATGTCCATGAAGCCTAATTTCTGCTGAAATGAGCCTTGATTTTGTCTCAAGAAACAGCAGATAAACTTTGAGTAATTAGATTAAATCTTCAGCCTGTGATGGGGCAATGAGAGGCACAGTTATCACAGTCTTACTGCAGAGTTTTTACAATTCCTTATACGTTTCCTTTCTGTTCAGCTGGCTGCATTGCACAGCACCTTACTAGTTCATACGAAGGATTTAGTTTCCACCACTGCAATTTCATTTTAATCTTATCAGCACCACACATTTTCCCCCTCCAAGTGTTTATCTACAAAAAAGTTTTAAACGTGTTGTAATCAAAAATTAAATAAAGCTATCAGATCTTAGTGCCTATGCTTTTGTGTTGTTCAGAAGGCTTAGCAACTGATTCAAATGTAAGGTGGTTTATGTCAGGCGTTTATCAGCAGCTGAATAACAATGACAGCTTTTTTATAGAACTATTATGAATTTGGATGATTTTACCTCTCCCATATTTTTCTTGAACCTTTGACTGAAAACCATCATATTTTATTACTTGTATTTTTGTACTACATTTATTTCAAACTTCCTGCATGTAAATAATCTTTTATCAATAGACATTTGTAAAATTTGAATGAATCTTTTCAATGGTATATATAAAAATAATCTTTCCAGTCACATTTGTTGGTTTGCAGCTGCCACTACCATTGACTCATTAGTTATGGATGTACCTATTTGAATTTATACTAATATCTATTATAGGTTCCCATCCTCTTCATTAAACTTCACAAAGCAAAGATAAGCACTGCCCATGATGATAACCACCCCAACCCTCAGCCCAGCTCCTCCTAAAAAGCCTGAGAAAGACAGGCTTTGCAGCATGCCTAGGAGAGTAATAAATCTGGGCTCTGGTTAACCAAGAAGCAGAGATGAATTCCAACATAAAGGACACCATGCCAGCAACTTACTCTTGCTTATATTAAGGGGGATCCAGCTTGAGCATCTTTGCTGATCTCACCGGTGGCGACAGTGAGCAGCTAATAGTGGAGTTTCCAGGACGGAGTTTGGGGGATTTGCTTTATAAGTACAGATTTGACTCAGCAACAAGGATAATGAGTCATCAGCTAGTCTGATAGTCATCAGTGGTCTGCAATGGATGTGCCATCTTCTGCTTCCTGCCTGAACAGAGAGGAGACTTTGTCTGTATGAAGTGCAAGCTAATAGCCATGATGGAGGTGAAGGTTTGTGGTCTTGAGGAACACCTGACTACCTTGCAAAGCATCAAGGATACGGAGGATTTTCTGGTCAATACTACAGCAAATCCCACAGGGGATGGTAACAGAATCAGGTGACAAGAGCAGACAAGGAAATGAAGATAGGAAATTTGTCACCACCAGAGGCAGGAGATCCCAAAGGCCATCTTCACAGCTGGATATATCAAATCACTATTACGTGCTGAGTAAGACATCTGAAAAGAACAACCAGCAAGACCCAGTTGGAGCAAAGGACCTACAGACAGCAGAGAAAAGAGCTGAGAACTGTTGTCCAGCTCAAACTAGATGGACTCAGACAAGTTCAAGAGAGCATATCCACAACTGGCCAGAGAGCAAGACAATCCTGAATGGGGATTACATGCTAAAGAGAATGGAAAGGACATTTTGCAAAGGCTAGAAGGACAGCAAGACAATTTGTTGTTGCCTTCCAGGAGCAAAGACAAGGGACATCACCACAGGAATAAACAAAATTCTGAAGTTGACAGGAGAGATTCTTTAGGTGGTGATCCACATTGGTGCCAATGACACTATATCTGGCACTATTCCAGAGATCCTGGAAGACTTCAGCGATCTAGGAAGGGAACTGAAGGAGAGAAATATCCAGACTCTGGGAATCCTTCCTATGCCTCAAGTGAGAGAAGAAAGAGGATACCAGAGGTGAACAATTGGTTAAGTAAGTGGTGTAGGGGAGAAGGTTTTGTGGAACATTGGGGTAGAAATGGTACTAATCTCCTGGGTGACAGACCAGCAAGGGTATCTCAGAGGGCTTTAAACTAACCATGAAAGGCAGAGGGTGTTAATGGAGCAATCATGGTGCCAACACCCAAATATGTAAACCAGTCACATGGTGTCATGCATATGACAAATCCAAGTACAAAGGGTCTTGTAAGGGACACATTTTTAATCATCTACATTCTGATGCTAGAAGCCCAAATTACAAACAAGAGGAGTTGGAAATGCTCATATTTGAGAAGAAATATGATATGGTTGGTATTACTAGAACTTGTGGGATGGTTCATGTGATTGGAACATTAAAACTGATGGTTACAACTTATTCCATAGAAATAGAGGGAAAAAGAGGAAGGGGTAGCACTTTACATCGAAGACACAGGAGACTGGAGTATTACCCAAGGACCTCTTGATGCCATCTGGCATAGGGCACAGGAGATGCACAGAGTTTTACATGGATCCCCTGCATCAGGTATGCACATAATAATTCACCAAAGGGTGGTAGATGAGGTCTCTATGGACAGCCAGTAGTCCACTGATGATCATAATCATTTTGAAATGCATGTACAGTTAATATTTAAGGAGCTAGGTATCTTTAATAGGAGTTATGTTCTCAAAGCCTAGGCCTTAAGGCAGGTAACCAGATGATGTGACTCAGACTGGTTCCTTCCAGACAGGATGTAATTAATGGTTATCTTCCTGTCTGGGCATTGTGTATTGTCCATGGCACAATACAGATCTATTTGCATCTGGTGCCAAAATGCTAATCAAGGGATAGTGAAATCTTCGAGAGAGGAAATTTACAAGAAGAAATAAAACAGCAGGAGGAGGATCCTGTTTATGCGTAAAGAGAGTTAATTGTTGGAGTATATGTGGGGGGCGCAGGTACCCCCCCCCACGCACCCTTCACTGAGGAGGCAAGCTGGCAGTGTGACTTGTCTCACAAACAGAAGATCACAACTGAGCCTGGCTGTAAAATGCTGGGAGGACTTTGGGATGAGCTTTGCTATATAAGACAGGAAAGTAACTTGTTAAATAAACCTAGGTTCTAGAATGCAAGTTATGAAATTATTTTATATGTAACTATTTGTTTCCAATATTCCTATTTGCCATCATTTGAATCTCTTCTCTTCGTTAAATAAACTTTTGCTTGTTTTCCCTATAAATATATCTAAGGGCTTGGCGACACTCGAAACTCCAAAGCGCTGCTGTGGGAGCGCTGCCGCGGCAGTGCTTTGAAGTGTGAGTGTAGTTGCGGCGCCAGCGCTGGGAGAGAGCTCTCCCAGCGCTGCAGGTACTCCACCTCCCTGTGGGGATTTGCTTGCAGCACTGGGAGCTGCGCTCCCAGCGCTGTGGCACTGTTTACACTGGCGCTTTGCAGCGCTGTAACTTGCTGCGCTCAGGGGTGTGTTTTTTCACAACCCTGAGCAAGAAAGTTGCAGTGCTGTAAAGCGCCAGTGTAGCTAAGGACTAAGTGCTGCATGTTAAATGGAACTGTGATCTGAGGTGAAACTGGTAAGCTGGAGTGCTCTGTTTCTTTGGGAGCAGCAAATTTGTGAACTCTGTGAGTGTCCAATGGATCAAGGGCTAGACACTCCTGGGGGACGCTTGGAGGGCTCGTCAGTTGGAGTGTGCCCATCACAGACCAGCAGAGGGCCAGCGGTGCCTGCCTCGGCTGAGAGAGGAGTGCTTGTGTTGCCCAGGGCTGATGGAGTCAGGGAGTTGACACATAACAGACCCAGATAAGGCTTCTTCGTGCTAAGCACAGGTGGTAGTGAGGTGCCTCCCAATCGTGGGTAGCCTTTGGAAGTGTTACACTGAATCATAGAGGATTCAGAATCACAGGACCTTGAAAGCTTATAAATTAAAGTTCTAACTAGTAAAACCAAAGATGGGCTACTGGGAGGCATGTGTTACCAGTCACCAAGTTCCACTAGTGAGCAGGATGCACTGCTCCTTAGGCATCTGCCCATAAAGGGTAGAAGGAAAAAATGCGTTATCATGGGTGACTTCAGCCTGGGGGATACTGGCTGGACATCTCATGTAACCAGTAAAAAAATGTCCTTAAAGTTTCTAAACATTAATAACTGATGATTTCTTAACAGAAATTCCTGAAACCAAAATGATGGGGTGAGGGAACTCAATACTGGATGTCATTCTGATGGCCAAAGATGATTTAACAGCTGGCCTAAAAATCAGTGGTTGCCTAGATACTAGTGATCATGATCTGATTATATTTACTTTGTGCAAACAGAATATGGCACCAGCTAGTAATATGTTTATCTGGAACTTTAAGAGGTCCACCTTTCCAAAGAATAAGGCAATTAATTGTCAGTATAACTGACTGGGAATATAAATTTAAAATGGGAAGTGTTAACAAAAATTGGTAATTGATCAAGAACATCCTACTGGATGCCCAACAGCCACGAAAAAGGTTATCCTGGGCAACAAATCATCCTGGTTAAAAGCAGTCCACATGGTGGGGCTACCCCTGAAACTGTAGACCCTGGGAGCCCTGGCAGTAGCACAGTGAAACTGACAGTCTTATCAGTTTTGATGCTGCTAGCAATAGTGATGAAACTGACAAGACTGTCAATTTTACTCAGTAGCTGTCTGAGACTGGGGAGCAGATTTCACTTTGGAAACTCCATATGTCAGTGATTCTGAAACAAATTTGGGGGGGGACTTCTGGTTCATAGTAAATAAAAAACAAACTGAATTACTTCCCATTCAGAATGAAATCAAATTTTAAAACTGCAAAATTTCCTGTGAACTGGAAATCCTGTGATTTGGCCAGCTCTACTCCTAATGTCCAACTCCACTTTAATAAGCAGGCTCAACATTCTGCGCTAGCTGAACTTCTGAATGGTCTCAAGGTGTCAACCCATTGCATTGGTAACTAATGTTAGTGTAGCTGCAGTACATAGAGCAGGAAAAAAACGTAGGCAACACTAGTAGCTTCTTTATCCTCTGATGGCTTGCTTTCACTAGATGGGTTGTATTTCATCTTCATATTTCACTTGTTTGGCTCCTTTGCATGCAGGTTGGGAAAGGTGAAACGCATGTGAACAAGACCTGCTGGTCGGCAATCTGCCATTTTTTGCCTTGTACAAAATCTCTATATTTTCTCCTACCTTTTAAAGTGTGACATGTTTGGGCCAGGCTTTCTGCCTGCTGCTCATTTAATAAAGGGAAGTGAAACACTTCAGGGAAGTGTGAATAAAATTAAGATTCACTGATACCTGTCAGCTGCATGCTCCATTAACTCTAGCTTGGTTTGGTTACTTTTTATAGCAGGGGGTCGGCAGCCTTTCAGAAGTCGTGTGCCGAGTCTTCATTTATTCACTCTAATTTAAGGTTTCGTGTGCCAGTCATACATTTTAACATTTTTTGAAGGTCTCTTTCTATAAGTTTATAATATATAACTAAACTATTGTTGCATGTAAAGTAAATAAGGGTTTTAAAATGTTTAAGAAGCTTCATTTAAAATTAAATTAAAATGCAGAGCCCCCTGGACTGGTGACCAGAACCCAGGCAGTGTGAGTGTCACTGAGGTTGCCTACCCCTGTTTTATAGGTTAGTGAAATTCTCCCAATCTCATATGTTAGTATTTATTTATATTACAGAAGCACCTAGAAGCTCCAACTGAGATTAAGACCACACTCTACTAGACAGTCCTCTGCCCCCAAAAGTTTACAATCTTAATGGATAAGGCAGACAAAAGGTGGGAGAAAGGAAATATTATGGTCCCCATCGTACAAATCATGAACACGGGCAGAGAGAGAGGTAAAGTGACTTGCCCAAGATCACATAGGAAGTCTGTGGCACAGCTAGGAATTGAGCCTTCATCTCCTAAATCCCACTCCAATTCCTCACTGTGTTTACTGGACCACATAGTCTCCAGCTCCCTCCAATGGAAGGAAGAGTGATGGACAGAACAAGTCCTTTGAGTATTTTGTTATTTCCTTGCATTAATAGTTCACATCAGAGTTCTAAAGTGTTCTGATAATATTCAGCAAACCTTCTAAGCCATTAGAAATGTTGAAACTGCTGTGGAAAATCAATTAGAGTATTAGAGTATTGCCACGATAAACGTACACAGGAATTCAGGGTCATTTACCTTAGATTCTTTCTTCTTTGCTTTCTGGGGTAGAGAGGGTCTCTGAAGAAAGACAATCTGCTTAGTGGCTAAATTCCCCTCCCTGTAAAACATAATCCTGAAAATCAGTCAAGCTCATACAAAGTAGGATTCAAAATCCAAGAAATATCTCAGTCATTTGCTTAAACTGGGCAAAAGAGAACCACCAGAAATGAGCGAAACATCTGACTGTCTCAAGTGTGTATGGATAGAATGGTATTTGTTGGGAAGCATCAGCCTAATTTAGGCTCATGTCTAAAATCCCAGTTCAGTCGCTGATGTTTTTTTCTGCCAAACGTTTTAGAATTCAACTATCAACACAGAATAAAATTTTTGAAAAAAAATCAGTCTATGTGACATGCACTATAATCTTTATGTGCACTACAATGTCAATTACACATTGCAGTGTGCTTTTCCTAGCCAAGCAATAAGAGCTGACAGATTCAGCAATAGTGATAGCACTGATTAATGCACAGCTCGGGCGTGTAGTGAAGCACAAGGCAAAGCCAAATGCCTGCATCACTCAGGCTGGGCGTTAATCAGCACTAACGACCAATCTGAAGCATTTTATGGAGGCAATCATAAAATGGTTCACAGAAAGGAGTGGAAAGAAGGGAGGACAAAGCACAATGTTACAAAAGGGGATTAAAAATCCTTATTTGTGATTTTTCATCCACTGATTTATTCAAAAGTGTATGAAAAACATTAGATTAGAATAACTCCTTCCACTGGTTTTCCCAGCATGTTTGGTCTTTATAGACTGTAAGAATTCAAGGACAGGAATTGTCTTCATCTGTGTCTCATACACCACTGGGCACAATATTGGCGCTTCAATAAAGAACAACTTGGCATGTTGATCTATTTTTTTAATTCATGACTGATGAAGAACCCTATTTGAATAGCAGTTCCGGAATCTGCAGTAGTAAGGATCAACTGCTGTCACATGCCTGTATTTTTAGCCAGTCTCTATTAAGAATGTTTTAAAACTATTTACATTTCTATTAATATAATTATGCTTATGATGCAAAAGTAGATATAAAAATGATGAAAACCCACCAACAAAGGAAATTCCAATTGAAGGCTACTACAGTATTATCAGTGTTATTTCACCCACTTTTGCTGAGCTACTGCAACAAATGATGTGTAACACCACACACTGTTCTGATAGCTACTGGTGAAAGACAACATGTCAACATGTCTACTGCTAGGCCACACCACTCTACAAATGTGACCACCATTAGTTAGTTTATTTTTTAAATGGAGCTAAGAACTTACACCTGCAACCCGGCACGCCACATACAAGTCTGGCAGCAGCCCCACCCCCTTCCTGCCCAGCAAGATTCATGGCAGGGCTGAGGTGGGGACAGAAATGCTCAGACTGGCCCAGCGGCAGCTGCAATGTGGCTTTCCTGGACAGTTTACTACACATGTGCAGGGAACTATATGCTAGGAGAATGGGGAGCTGTTAGCACAAACTATCACGCTGATACAGAGGCTTCCTTAACCAAAATGTAGTGCCCACACAATACCTGTTTGTCTTTACAATTGGAGTAGGAAGCACACAAGTCAGCTGCCAACCGTATACCGCGAGAGAGTTCAACAGTGGAATATAATCTGTCTGCACTTCAACTCCCTGGGGAAGAAAAATCAACAGTTAGGATTATCGCTTGATGGGTGACAATTTTTAAAATGGTGTTTTGTGTTGTTGTTTCTTTACAAAGTTAGATCATTTTCGCAAGCTAAGAAAAGCAGGAAGGAAAATATTTGAAAACGCAAGATATGTAGGATCATTCTCCAGTTTTTGCTGAAGAGTTAAATATATTTGTTTAAACAGCGCAAATATGCAATTTCTTTTTGGTCTCTAAACCATCCATGTGACAGCTGATGAATCAGAAAAACAGGGCTAATTCATTTTGTTTTATCAGCGCTCCCTTGGATAAGTGGCCTCCTGCAATTTTCATTGAAAAAACGAAGAATTACATCCTAGCAAACAAAAAGGAATTCATGTGGCAAAAAACGTATTACACTGTGTGGTCCAGATTCTGCTCTTGACTATGCTGGTGTAAATCCTGAACAACTCTCCTGAAGACAAGCAAGTCAACTTCCACTTTACACCAGCAGAGCTGAGAGACAAATTTGGCCCTCCGGTTTCAAAGCATTTCATGGGGAGTTGAACGGTATTATGGTGGTAATGAACTCATGTTATTTGCATCCAGCAGCAGAAAGAAAATATAAGTACAATTTGTTTTATTCTTTTGTCACCACAGGCAAATAAACATTACCTATTTGTTATTCTGAATCAGGAAATATGTGGGTGAGACCAAAACATTACCTTTCACTGTAAAAGTCTAGCTTCACTCAGAGATTCTGTACAATAGACTCTTGCTAATTCTCCCTCTGCCAATCTATAAACCCAATAATTCTCTCAAAAGGAACAAACAGTAGTCTCAGTAAAGATTGCTACAGGGAGCACTAATCGTACAAAATAATCTATTGCACATTTACTCTTCAGTATTACCAATCTTACTGAAGTATTATCATAAATTGCAAATACACTTGTCACTACAAATACTATTCCACTACATGACAGTACAAATTATGCTTGCCAAAATAAATGCACAAATACATTCTGTGATGCTGAGTGAGTGTGTGTGTGTGTGTTCATTTTCTCATTAATTCTCAAAACCAGGTAAAGCACCACAGTGTTCCCAGTCATCAATGTCAATCAGTAAGGTTCTACTTCACTACACTAGTTCAAATCAAAATCTATACATACTGCAATAACAATTATTTGAATAGACCTAATTCATATCCTGCTGTAGTATTTTAAACAGAGGCCCTGATTTTCAGTTTTAATTGGGCTTTCCTTTTTGTGCATGTGATCTAGGACACTTAAATATCTATATAACTGAAAGGCAAATATAGTTGGGTAATTAATCACTTACCTGACCTAAACTGTATAGGAAACTAACTGAAGGAGCAAAATTGTACCCATTTAAAGGAAAGCCATTATTTGAAAATCTGTCCTAAAATATGCACATAAGCACACCTTGGATTAACCTTGCTTTAGGTTTCTTCACAAAAGCTGTCAAATGCTCACGATGATACACCTACTTACAGAGGTCAGACATATTTGCAAGGGCTGGGAGCATCACCTTATATAAGACAGCATGAAGGTACAGGAAAGGAAGAAGATGCCTTTAAGAGAAAAGATACATTCTAACTTAGCTTCTGACTCATTTCCTCAGAAGCTTCTCAGAACTTCTTCAAGTCTACCATGATGGCAGAAGTGCCATGTTTATGGCGCCTCAGAGCCACACAAATCAGAGACTCCACCAACCCCACCATCTTTGTCCTCCCTCCCTCCAGCTGCCAGATTGACTTTTTCCTCTCTCCAGTTTTGAAAATGGCCCAGTGCCTGAAGAAAATCTATTAAAGGTACAGACAGATGTCCAAATGCCTTTGAAAGCAAATGCCTCAGGAAAATACTAGGTATTTTGGAATGAATTTATAACAAAATCTAAGATTTGTCAGGGAGCTCAACAACTCCTTATCTGCAGAGTTATCCAGAAAAGAAGATGGTAATATCCAGGACATGTATAAAGAATGAAACCAGAACATTTGCTGTGGCAGGCATGCCACTGGGCAGCTGCAGGAACAGACAAAAGGAGCTGATTGAAAAAAATCCTTCTATCCCACAGTACCATGAGCGGGAAAACTTTTGGGACTTAACAAAGGGCATGCGAAGAGTGGCTCAGAACAGACAAGGATGGCGGAGCCTTGTTTGTACCCTAAACGATGTCTGATGGTGCAGGAAGGATTCAGACTTCAGATTCAGCACTTGAGGGCTAAGATTATCAAAGAGAGCCTTCCTGTTTCATCGAGAAATGTGACAAACATGTCAAAATCCAAGAGTAGTTATGGCAACCAGGAAGAGCACCACGACAACACAAATCACATTTGGCTGCTGCAGGAGCCGAACCATTTCAGCAATGCGCTGTCTCCTGCCACAGCGTTTTCACAGCAGGCTCCCGCAGCAGCAAGACAATGAATCCCTGTGGGATTTTGACTTGTCTAACTTGTCAGACCTATGCATCACCTGTAGCAGATGATGTTATATTTCTCAACAGAAGCTTAGAGAGAGAAAAGAACAGGTTAGGGTTCAACAAAATTAAAGCATTTATTAGTTCAGACGGTTGAAGTATATAAGAAAATTGAAGGGGAATGGTTAGGAAAAATGGGTGGATAGAAATTGTTCTAAAGGTGGCTTCTGTTTTCTGTGTTAGTCTCATGGTACCTTTCTATCCACCCTTTTTTCCTAATACCAGTCAACTGGGTTTTTAGTACCCATGAGAAAGTATGTCCACACCCTGCAGATGTGCATACCTGGCACTAGAATCACTTCCATGGCCCTCAACAGCTCTGCTGGAAGTCACCCAATGCCTCTGTGGAATCAGCCAAAGTACCTCTCTTCAGGTCACCATGCCAGTGATCTGCAGGCACACACCTCCTGCCCCATCCCAACTAGCTCTGTTCAGTGGTGGTAGGTAGGGGAGAGGACAGCAGCCTTTTTTCACCTTAAGTAATTTTTTTTTTCAAGTGGAGCTCAAAACTCCTCACTGGCAAATATAAGCACTAGCAGCTTTAGAACCAAGAAAGCCACAGAGACACTAACATGGAAGGGCAAGAAGAAGCCATGATACATAATTGTATCACAGGTGGAACTTGTGTTCCACCAGGAACCATAGCTGACTAAGACACATGGGAATACACATCTTGATGATAAACCTGAGCATGGAACCATGCCGAAGTGTCACCATTATGGTTCTTTCCAAAACAAAAAGCATCTAAATGCACACTAAATTTTAGCACAATCTTGCCATGCACCAAAAAGCAGTCTCTAATCTTATAGTAAATGTAATTTATATTCTTATATTAAATGCAGCTATATTAAGTTCAAATACAGAAGAGCATGAGATTAAACTACTGTAATCAGGATTTTTTGAAGCTCAGGGTTAGTTAGACAGAAGCAGTAGAAAGTACATGACAGAACTCTAATGAAAAAGAAGGTGTGGAAATAATACCCTGTATCAAACTGGGAGACATTTCATTCTGTGAAAGGGAGCAAAATTGTAATTAACTCACTTCCCACTCTCCTGTGGTTGGTAAGTAATCTCTGATCATACCTTGAGTGTCAAAAAACCAGATTGCATTGAGCTGTGCTTTTTCCCTGATTTGCTGCACATAATAAGATTTCATTTTTATTTATAGTTTTGCTGTTTGGTTTCAACATTTCTTCCCCATCCCCCAATAGTCTCAGCTATTAGAAATTCCTAAAACCTGATTTTAAAAAGGGTAAAGATAATACCTAGGGCAAACTATACCACATACTGTATTAACAACATTCATTTTCTTCTACAGTTTCAGTTTTAGTCACTGAGCAACATAGACCAAAAAGACTGCTAAGTTCTTGTCTGACTGAAAAAAATTCAGTCAAAATTATTTATTTTTAGTTAAGTAAATGTAGTTTAGTTACAAGTGAGCCAGCTTTGGTTCCTGGCTAATGTATATTTTCTTGCAATGTGGACACAAAACAGACCAAGATTAAGGAATAAAAGATGGAGCATCCCATTAAATAAGTCTTAATAAAGTAATTAAGGCAAATCTGGATGAGCTGTGCACTGAAAAGAATGATAGGGTTTGGAGGTGGAGGAGGAATCCTGGCAATCAGGATTGGGAGCAGAAACACAAACAAATTGTAACTGTCCCCTGTGTGGGGAAATGGGTTGTCAACTATTTTTATCTATTACTTGTATTGCCATAGCACCTAGAAGCCTCATAACCATATAGGGAATGCACACCCCTGTGTCAGATTCGGACAACCTGCCCCCAGTCCTGCAATTAGGACTCTCGATAGCCCCATGGGAAGAGGAAGTGGGGAGAGCAGGATTTGCACCTCAGAAAAAGAGAAAGGAATAAAAATGTGTCTGGCTCACTGAGAATAGGCTGGTGAAGGAATGTTTTATGTACTCTGTGCATTATGAGGTGAAAGAATCACTAATATGGAGTTGTTAATGATATTTCTGTTCTATTTTTGCACTCTTCCGATGAAGTCATTTGGGTTAATCATATAATATTATTGATCTATTTTAAAAAGATATTTATTGTTAGCAAAAGAGAAGTTATGTGTTTGTGTATGGTACAGCAATAAAAGTTGAACTATCCTGCTCTCAGATTGGGATCTTCCTAAATTTCAGTACATAGCACAACAGAACATTGCTAATTTGCACTGACTGGGAAGTCCACTGTGGATTACCGGTTTTCTAAATTAGACTCAGGTTCTGCAAACTCATCAGCTTGGGCAAACCCCTGCATCCATAACACTTCCAGTTGGCGTGAGTGATATCTACCCATGCAGATCAGTTTGCAGTATTCAGACATCAGTGAGTAACTACAACAAAATCACAGGGAGGCCTTGCACATTATTCTGGACAGGTGTAGTTCAGATAGTTCATGGTATGTGTGCACAGTGTATATTTTGAGAAAGTAACAATGCCTTAGTACAATCACTACAGCACATTGCTATGACAATTTAAGTGAGAACAGGGGTGAGAGACTACCAGTTATTTTGTAAGAATTACTGGATTTGCAGATTAGCTAAATGAAGATGAGCAAAATTCTGCTGTGTCAAGCACGTCTTCATCCCCCAGCTCCACAGTGCATGGGCCAAACTGTAGGCTCATAAATGCACCCAAATGTCACAGGTCCAAAACTGTGTGTGCTGCTGAACGGTCTTAACACCTGTGTGCATGTCAACGCTAAATCTCCTCTCCTAGTGGGTTTTGTGGATGCAGATTCTAACCCTGACACATGCGCACGTACTAGGATTGTTCAAGTGCTCACACTTGGTGTTTGCACCTGCAAAGCACAGGCACGTTTATGTAGAGATGCAATTTGCACAGTGGAGGATGAGTAAAGGCTCAGCTGTAAATATATCTGTATGCGGCTAACACACCAAAACAGCTCATTCGTCACTAGAAAGTGTCTTAGTAAATGTTTTAAACTAACATTTCAATGGCAATTCTCACAGCCAGTACTGTGGGAAACTTTCACATTCTTGGCCATCAGGCATGAGAAATATAATCCAACCATTTTTTATCAGTATATTTTTTTAAAACCAATTCATCTAGACCATAGAATGCATCTGGTGTATTTCAGTAGCTACATTCTTGTGACACCTGTTTAATTAGGCTCTACTAGACTCTCACATAGCTTCACTTTGGTACTGGTTCTACTATCTGTAAGTTAACAATTTTGGAAAAAAATTAGCTCATTTATTGTTCAGGAACTGGTATCTCTGATGATAGCCAGGCACACTTCATAGCACACACTGTTCAATGTTGACAATTCAGCTTTCCACTGCAAGTCACCCAGGGTGAAATTCATCCCCCTGACTAGACAAAGCCCAAATAATCAGCCTTTGTGATGACAACTCCACGAGTATGAAATTTACCATCCCTCCTGTCTTTAGGCAGTCCACAGAGCTAAAGAGCAGACCCTTCACCATCACTATTCCAGTCGATGGAAGAGCAGCCATTGCCCTCCTCTATGCAGGGTTGGGGCCACTGGATATGTAGTCATGGATCCCCTGGCCTGCCTCCAAAGATCCCTCCAACATCCTGGTCTATTCAGAGTTAATCTGGAGGAGGGGGATGCACAGCATCCAATTCCCCGTGCAGGTGCTTCACTCCCATCTCCACTGCGTGGCTTAAAGGTGACCTGCTGAGGGAATGGAAATGAATTTGTGCCTTCTTGGTTCTTTATGAAATATAAAGAAGGGCTAGAGAGTTTTTTTCCTGCTTGTTTCCAGATGGGAAATTCAACTCTGCGTCTACCCTTCCCTATTTTTCCTTGAAGACTCTATGGATGAATGGAGAACTAACAGGTTTATGACAAGATCACAAAGACCCAAACAAAACATGAGTGAGAGGGAAAGTGATCATTATTAAGACTGTCTAAAACTCTGTATTTTGTCTGCTTTTGGCAGTACCTATTTAACTCAAGCGCCCTATCAGTAGACAGAAGAAATACTGTCTTTGTTAGAACTTTAACATTCCTGTCCCTACAGTCAAGGGGTGAAAAAGGTCTGAATCCACATTTCTAGATTCCCCAACTAAGACCTCCAGCAAAACCAAGGGAAGATCACACTTGGCATTTCTGTTATATTTTTAAGATAAGAAACAAACATTACCAAAAAAAAACCCTTTAAAAAAACCCAATCCCCTTCCCCAAGCTTTTTAGCTGTATATACATAATAAAGGAGCAAAACAAGGACAAACTGCCAATATTTTCCCCACTGAGCGAATACTTTTATGTGGTACAGGCCTTTCATAGGACTGAATTTACTACTCATCACCTTCAACTCTCCTGCTATTCTAGTCATGGGTCTATCTCGTGACCATAGACTGACAAGTGTAACAAAGTGAGGAGATCAAGCCCACCAAACTCACTGGAATCTGAGGTAGATCAATTTTAAAACCAAATTAAGGCCAGATGTCCAGAGAAATTTCCAGAAAGAGCACTGAATTAAGGAAACTTGTAACCCAGGCAGCTGAAAGAAATAACTTTGTTTTGTCTATTGGAGTAGGTACCACATTATGAACATTTTTCAAACTTATAGCTGATACTATATCACATTACTTCCATTCTACCAGACACTGCAACCTCACAATGTATCTGGGAGCTTATAGTTTAATTCGCGTCAACACGCTGCAGCCATAGAAGAAAAAAATATTGAAGCGAGAGCTAAAGAAGCACAGTGGGGAAATAGCCTTTAGTCAAGGAAAATATTTTCAGAAGAGTGTTACTCACTAGTGAGAAACAATGCAAATATTTGAAATAATTGTTTATAGCACTTCATTTTAATGAAATACTAGTTAATTTGTCAACATGTTCTGTTTCTTGGGTACAGGAAATAGAAGGTGACACATTAGAGTTGGGGAGAAGGGAAACCAAACAGTCTTTGATTAACCAGAGCTCCCTACCCAAATTTGCCTGCACAAGCAGAATTAAAACCATGAAAGAAGTTTGAATGCTAGAGCTCACAGACTGTAGAGAAAATAAAGTGGCCTGACATTTTTCGAGTTAAAGCAATAGGGTCAAGGGAAACATTTAGTCATTAAGAGTTCTCTGGTCATTTGCACAGATACCAGAGTTCTGTTCTGTCTGGGTGGAAACAGTTAAATAACTCAGAACTATTACATCCTGTCAGTTGCTTGGCGGACCGCATACTGTGACAGCTGCAAGCTTTACATCCTCTTGCAAACTGACATTTTATACACATATCAAGTGCATCAGAGAGTTCAGCTTGTTCTCGCTATTAAATTTGGAAGCATTACTGTTGTTTAATAGCAATTAAACAGGTAATATTTTCTCTGTACAGAGACGTGCCAATTCCCCCTCATTTGCCTTTATGATGACTGGAAAAGTTTAGCTTTTATTTAGTCTCAGTAGATTCACTGATCTTTGTAAAGTGCTTTGAGATCTGCTGATGCAAAGCAGTGTATAAAAGCGGGGTATTATTATCTTTTTATTTATTACTTTATTATTGATGGTACTGAAAGATATATGGCATCTTTTCTTTTATAGCTGCAGCTGGATTTTTTTAAATTGGAGCACAGTTAAAGAAACAACATATTTGATAAGCCAGTTCTCATCCCCAGAGGGAGCACACAAATAAGGGAAGCTGGATAAGCTCTCCAGAAACTACTCTGAAGTGTACATGTAATTGTGATTCCATCTCAAAAATTCTGAAGCGTCAAGATAAGCAGGTCTGATATAAGCCCAAAATGGGAGTCAATTTATCCACGAATTTCTGACTGTCCATGGATGTTTCTTCCATCTTCCTGGTGTAAGACAGACATGTTCTAACAGGATGGAATTTTAGAAAAGATGTACATAACCTATAATGCACCAACCATGAGCTTGCATAAAGATGAGAAAGTCTGGATTAACCAGACACTTCACCCCTCTGGAAAACTCTGCTGATGATTCTTTGGCGTATCTGTAGTAGAGGCAACGTGCATATTAAGGTTCAAGATAACTCCATTGTGTCTCACTGAGTTCTGTCATCCTTGAACCTAAAGTCCCTCTCTCTCCAGCTGTGATCTAATCTTTCTCTCTGCTGCTTGATTTCCCTGCCTTTGCCTGTGAACAAAGGTGAATTCTAAGAATCTGGCTGGGAGACAGTTTGGTCTACTGGAGAGAACACTGGGGGCCTACCAGCGAATTACCCTGCCAGGCCACAGGTTGCCCACCACCTGCGTTCTAACTAGAAATGGTTGTGAAATTTTCAGTAAATGTTGTTTTTTGGTCAGAAAATGTTTATTCATTGAAACATATTGGCTTTGACAAAACTTTTTCAGGTCCAGGATGGACTTTGTGGTAGAAATCAGAGAGAGCGAGAGATCCATTCCAGAATAGCCAACAGCCCAGTGGTCAGGGCACTCCTCTGAAACACAGGAGAGGCAGATTTAATTCCCTGCTCTGAATTAAGCAGACTTGAACTGGGATCCTTCCACATACTAAGGGAGTGCTCTAATCATCCACTTCCTGGAGCTCCCATTGGCCAGAAACGACGAACCGTGGACCGTCAATATAAACAAACTGTCTTGTCAATATAAACAAACTGTCTTGCAACTGTTTTTGTACTCAAGAGACTTGGAGAAACTGTTCAATTAGCACTGGCTCCAAAGTCCATCCCAAAGATGTTCTATGAAGAACCACTACGTCTGACAGATGATTACAAAGGCAAAATGTGAAGGGTGAAACAACAGCACACCCTGGATACGGATATGCATGGCATTCTTTTAGGTCACTCATTTCTGCTTGTTTGCCCACTGGCTCTGAAATGTGTTCATTCTTGCCTTTTTTAAAAAGTCTTTTGAATTGTTTCCACTCCTTCAGAAGTCACTTCCATTTTTTACTTCTCAAAAGTCTTAGATGGTTTAGGGGGAGTATTCTCATGCCTCGGCCAGTGAGGAAAACCTAACCCAAAAAGTCTATCAAGATAAACTATCAAGTGATATAATCAATAAGAAAAGAATACACTTGATATAATCAATAAGAAAAGAATACTGAAGCAAATGCTATAAATGTTTAAAATATTATACCGCAACAATAGTAAAGAAAATATATAGTTTTAAGGCTTATACCTTGAAAGAAATCAATAAGACTATCAAAGCTTCCTGTGGAAATTCACAGGATGAGTATTTATCGTTTCCTCTGAGTTGCCTGATACTTAACACCCAAAACAGTTACAATTTAGGAAAACCAAAGTAAAGCATTGTTTATAGCAAGAAAGGCTTTGTAGCTTTCAAAGAGTTTTAATTGTTTATATATCCTCTCTTTCACAATTCAACTTATACAATTGGAATATTTATCAGGAAAAAGGTCAAGCTCTTTCAAAAATAAATGTTGAAATAACTTGGTGTTAAAATGTATTCTTAAAGCACAGACACGTTGGACCGTACCTAAACCCTTATGTGGGTAAGCAAGACAGGGGAGGTCAGAAAGAACCTGTCTCCCTAACTCTTACACTTATATAAGCACATAAGGGCTGACCACAGTTTTATTGCACACTCCTGAGTATGCGGACTACTTTTGTGTAGCACTGTTACAAGCAGAAGTCACCCGAAAACTGCAAAAGTGTAGGCAAGGCCATGGCTGTATTCCCCTCCTTACCCTGGAAAGGAGCATATGCTGCAGCTTCTGTAAGAATTTCTGCAAGGGCACTCCCTAAGAACACCTGGAGGCATAGTGCACAATTAAGATATGATACCTCTGTGAGATGCAATGGCTCACAGGTACTTTTTGCAAGGCTCTGTCTTAATGCCACAATTTAGCCCAGAAATGTGCAGAAAATAGCCTGTTAACTTACTTTCAAGATTATAACTATTAAGAATGAACATACGACACAAATTATTTATTCAGACACAGTTAGCCACAAGAGGACCCACCACTAGTTGGTTAACAGAATGCCTGTATTGTTCTTTGATAAGATCTCTGAACATTACTGTATGGCCATTTTATTTCACTAAGCCACAAGTCATCCTTTGATAATCACGAAAATCAGTAGTGCTTAACTTTTAGTTGGGTGGATTTTTACATATTTAAACTGGTGGTTGCCCAACATTTTTTGTTATGTATACTTTTTGTGAATCCATCCTCTCTCAGGATTTTATACTCCATATAGCAAACTAGAAGTTTAGTCATTATCTTTTTGAATACATAATGTTTTTTTCTGGCAGCACTGAAATAGACATACAAAAAGCAAATTAAAGTAAAAATGTGGGTAATAATACAAATGCATTGTTCCATTTGATGTTTTATTTTAGATGCAAAGAATTCTGAAGCTCAGTTTAGTTGAACTAGTTTTGCCTGCAGCTGGAGATATACACCATTGGGCCTGATCCGAAGAGTCTTTCTAGAGACTTCACAGCAATAAGGTGATATGCTGCATGCTTAGTTTTTCTGCACTCTGTTCCCATTTCTCTCTTTTGATCTGCTAACACTCAACGCTGATTAGTGCTGACCGGCATTCTGGCCAAAGATGCATCTCTGCTCATACCTTGTCAGTTCTTTTTGTGTTGGCCAGAGAGGTCACACAAAGCGAATTACTAGTTATGATGTGTACTCATGGCATATATATCTATCTAAGATTTTTTTTTAGTATCACTACCCCCATGATGAATGTAATGTTAGAACTTGAGATAGCATTTGTGATTATGTTGCCATGACAACTGATGGAGATTCTCTTTATAGTTCATGTAGCAGAGGCATATATTTTTGGTCCTGAGTTGTCTGTCTGTCACCAACACTCATGCCCCTCAAAAGTTTAGCTGAGAACTGCAATGTACAACACAGGAAACATATCTTATCAAGCTACGTAGGCATCCTACTTATAGTTAACTTACCACATTATGTTTTCAAGCCCTCTTTCCTTTACCTCAGTAACACATGTGGTATTTCTGAAGTATGTGAAAGTCTACTACACCATCTTGCCAGCTTGTGATTTAGAAAAATATTACAATACCGTGAGGGTGAAAACCAAATTATAGTAAATGATATACTTACTTCTAGGACAGTCCATTGTTCCACAACAATAGCATCATAGCCCTGTATAGTTTTACTGTCTTCTGTAGAAAGATCTTCAAAGACAAATACTCCATCTATCAAGCCGTGCATGGAATCTGCTAAAACAAGAGGTTTCTGTAAGCTGCACGGTAGACACTTTACACACAGCAAGGCATTTTACTTTGTTTATGATCAAAATCTGATCTTTTCCCCCAGCATGTTAATAAAAAAGGACACAGGCGGAGACCCCCATAAAGTCAATGAGGCTAATTAATCTTGTAGTTTTAAAGAATACCCTTGATTCTGTAAGAGCAAGTTTCATGATCATTTATGTGTTAATGTGTTTATTTTCAACAACATAACTACTTCAGTTTGAACATGCCAAATGAAATATGCCCATGTTAGGCCCCAAATCGATGGGACTGCTCACATGCTTAAAGTTATACACATACTTACATGCTTATGGATGAAGACCAAATAACATAATATTTATTGCCAAATTTTCACAGGCCTCATTATATATGCTTACAATATTGACGAATACATCCACTTGTCCACACAAGTCATATAATCGCACATGCACTTGCAGGTGCAATTACCTGATCTACATGCACAAAGTAACTATTAGCATATGCAAATTAAGGATTGTGTGTGAGCAAAGATGTGCTCACAACTATTGCACGAATTATGAATGTATTTTGGTCACTAGGGCCACTGTTTCCCACCCCTTCTCAATCATATATATAACTGCATGTTCAGCCATTCTTTTGGTTTTCATAGGTCATTAGTAAGTAATTTTAGCAGCATGTTCTCCCACGCCTTAGTCATGTACTCATAAGCAGAAGTCACTAACCAATTCTTTTCTTCAGTGTTTTGCAGTATGTGCTCCATTAAGAAGCTATTTTGTAAGGTACAATTGAGAAGCAATTGAGTTACTGTTCCTTGTAAGATAAATAACCTAAATTATGAAACAATCAACATATATTTCAAAAACAATCACAAAAGATTACTCTGTGTATGATATAATGTACTGTGAATTATTTTTACATTGCTTAATAAAACATGTTTTCAGCCAGCCTGCCTTAAAATAGCTCCTAAATAACACATTTATTTTGTATGACTGATTATAAAGGACCTTGTGCATGTTCTCCCCCTTCCCCCTCCCCCAAAATGACATTTTATAGCATAGTTTCTTTTCATTTTTAATGAAATTATTTTCTGCACATGGCCATGATCTGTTGTTTTGCAATGGAACCAGATATGCCTAACCAATAAATCACACAGAGCTGATATGACAGCTAATGAAAATCACACACATCCAAAGAAAAGCAAACCTAGAGATGGATTTTCCACAGAAGAGTGACTTCATGGGCATATTTTGTTCAGTAAACCTGTTATTAAAAGATTTTAGTTGTCATATTTGCTATTGGAAATAATGCTGGTAAACCATACAAATTAGAGCTGGAAAAGACGTTTTCAGTCTGAGCCAATGCCTATATTTATTGTCCAGTGTAGGGGTGGCCAACCTGAGCCTGATAAGGAGCCAGAATTTACCAGTGTACATTGCCAAAGAGCCACAGTAATACATCAGCAGCACCCCACCAATCAGTGCCAATCCCACCTGTCCCTGCAATCAGCTGTTTCACATGCGCAGAAGGCTTATGAGGGGGAGGGAGGAGGGGGCAGGAGCGAGGGCATGCAAGGCTCAGGGGAAGGGGAAGGGGCCTTGCGGGAAGGGGTGTAGGGGGGCAGGGCTTGGGGAAGAGCAGGGGGTTAAGCAGTGAGCACCCCCAGCACATTGGAAAGTTAGTATCTACAGCTCCAGCCCCGAATCAGTGCCTACGTAAGGAGCCGCATATTAACCTTTGAAGGAGCCATATGTGGCTCCGGAGCCACAGGTTGGCCACTCCTGATCTAGTGCCTTGTCAAGGCTTCTATCATTTAGTTGGGGTCTTTATTCATCTACATTTACCTGGAAGGAACAGAAACTATCCACACAGCATTTCTTTGACAATTACACTAACATGAATGCAGAGCTCACAACCTGTTTGGACAAAGGCAGTGGCCTTCTTTTAAAGGCCAATGATAAAACCATGGGCTGAACTGCTGCTTTTTTCCCATGGCTCACAAACGAGGTGATGAAGAGCCACGCCATTCAATAGGAGACTCAGACGTCACAGTACCCCCCAGACCCCCCAGGCATGCAGGGAGCACACCCATTGCTGCACCCCTGACATATCTGCTTTTCCATACAAGTCTGCTTTGCTCTGATCCCACCTCCTTCCCACTCATGAGGTGCTTGAAAGATAGCACTGCTGCCTTCAAGGGAGAACACATGGAAAGTGTGCCCAGACACTGTATGAGGGACAGAGGGGGGCTTCCTGAACCTTCTTCTCCCTTTGTGCATCATTCTAGACAGAAGCCAGGCACAATCTGGCTCTATGTCTTTTGAAGATATTACTTCAGGGAAACGTCTCACATGTTCAGATTATTATGGTAAAATATAAAGTCCAGGTTTTCAGCAAGCCTTCAATACTGCAAGCTGTGTCCACAACTACATGGTGAAGAACTGCAGGTGTAGGCATTTGCAACAGTTATTGCACCTATTTACATGTTGAATTACTTTTTTTTCTTTTTTTAAAGATTCAATTAAATCATTAGGCTCTAAATGAGTGCAACTGCAGGTGCAAATTATTCACACCCAGAATAATGAAGGCTATTTTTGTAAGCTTAGTCCTAAAGAAGAAATATGTAAGCGTTCTGTTAGTGATTTCTTTTAGGATTCTGTTGAGAAACCAAAAGCATCAAGGAACCAATGCCATTTTCCTCACTTACCTCTGTCCCCACACCTCCAATGACCTCCCTGCAATCCCTTTTAGAATTAAAAAAGGGGTCCCAAGAAGCTTGGGTTGATTGATTAAAAAAGGGAAGAAGGGGAATTCGGGAAACTACAGACCGGTCAGCCTCACCCCAGTCCCCGGAAAAATCATGGAGCAGGTCCTCAAGGAATCCATTTTGAAGCACTCAGAAGAAAGCAAGATGATCAGCAACAGTCAGCATGGATTCACCAAGGACAAGTCATGCCTGACCAACTTGATTGCCTTCTATGATGAGATAACTGGCTCTGTGGATACGGGAAAAGTGGTGGAGATGACATACCTTGACTTTGCAAAGCTTTTGATACGGTCTCCCACAGTATCCTTGCCAGCAAGTTAAAGAAGTATGGATTGGATGAATGAACTATAAATGAGGTGGATAGAAAGCTGGCTAGATTGTCTGGCTCAGTGGGTAGTGATCAACAGCTCGATGTCTAGTTGGCAGTGGTATCAACCTCAGGGTTGATCCTGGGGTCAGTTTTGTTCAACATCTTCATTAATGATCTGGATGATGGGATGGATTGCACCCACAAGTTCACGAATGACACTAAGTGGGGGGGAGAGGGGTAGATATGCTGGAGGATAGGGATAGGGTGCAGAGTGACCTAGACAAATTGGAGAATTGGGCCAAAAGAAATCTGATGAGGTTCAACAAGGACAAGTGCAGAGTCCTCCACTTAGGATCGAAGAATCCCATGCACTGCTAC
Organism: Chelonoidis abingdonii; assembly: GCF_003597395.2. Taxonomy (NCBI): domain Eukaryota; kingdom Metazoa; phylum Chordata; order Testudines; family Testudinidae; genus Chelonoidis; species Chelonoidis abingdonii. The sequence continues at coordinate 69,749,855 of NC_133770.1, forward strand.
AGGCTGGGTACTGACTGGCTAAGCAGCATTTCTGCCAAAAAGAACCTGCAGATTCCAGTGGAAGAGAAGCTGGATATGAGTCAACTATGTGCCCCTGTTGCCAAGAAGGCTAATGGCATATTGGGATGCATTAATTGGAGCACTGCCAGCAGATCAAGGGAAATGATTATTCCCCTCTATTCGGCACTGGTGAGGCCACATTTGGAGTATTGCATCCAGTTTTGGGCCCCCCATTACAGAAAGGATATGGACAAATTGAAGAGAACCCAGCGGAGGGCAATGAAAATGATTAGGGGCTGGGGCACATGACTTATAAGGAGAGGCTTAGAGAACAGGGCTTATTTAGTCTGCAGAAGAGAAGAGTGAGGGGGGATTTGATAGCAGTCTTCAAATACCTGAAGCGGGGTTCCAAGAGGATGGAGCTAGGCTGTTCTCAGTGGTGGCAGATGACAGAACAAGGAGCAATGGTGTCAAGTTGCAGTGAGGGAGGTCTAGATTGGATATTAGGAAAAACTATTTTATTGGAGGGTGAAGCACTGAAATGGATTACCTAGGGAGGTGGTGGAATCTCCATCCTTGGAGGTTTTTAAGGCTGGCTTGACAAAGCCCTGGCTGGGATGATTTAGTTGGGGTTGGTCCTGCTTTGAGCAGGGAGTTGGACTAGATGACCTCCTGAGGTCCCTTCCAACCCTGATATTCCACGATTCTCTGATTCTAAGCTTGATCCGTACATTCTGTCCTTAAAACACTGGACTGCAAACTAGACAAATTGGACTACAAAGCAATGACTCTGTCCAAAAGGCACCTCTTTTTTGGGCTCAAGTGGATCATTCTGTTCAAACAAGAAAGGAAATTTCTGTTAATAAATAACTAACAAGCTGACTAAGGAGCTGAGGTACAGGTTAGAAAATGTGGAGACTCAGACAAGTGCTCACTATATGCACATGGCTGGCCAGGGAGTATCTTATATATTTCATTCAAAAATGGCACTTGTAGGACTTAGGTTTAGATGCTGAATATGACCCAATTTATGTAGGAAGTGCACATGCCAAATCTACGTCCAGCAACAGAATGAATGGCAAAGCTCAAACAAGCACTTTAATTTTTTAAGATAGGGATCCAAGGAAGGGACTCAAGGCTGATATATAAAAGACTGAGATTCCATCCCAGACTCAGTCTGACTTACTCTCTGACTTTAGGCAAGTCACTTAACCTCTCACTTACTCCATCTGTAAAATGGGGATAATAATGCTTGCTTTTGCAAAAGCTCTGAGAGCTACAGATACAAAACATTATGTACATGCAAGGTTTAAATATTACTTATTACTATTCTACTTTAGCAATGAGTCAGAAGAGGGAAGGTATATATAAGGAAAAGATCTGCCTGTACCTAGAAGTATGCCCCCAAAACTCAGAGCAAATATTAGGAAAACCTAATTTCATTGCGCCTTCCTGGCAATGGGAGCAGTAGTTTGTCTATTCTATCTGGGCCAAGCTGCACAACATTTTTGCATAAAGCACTAATCTTTTTTGCGTGGGGGGGGGGACAATGACACCACAGATAAACAGTTACACTACTTGAAATTCAAAAAAGCACCAACTGAAGACAATATCAGAGGCAATGAAGCAGCATCAAAAGAGAGCCACTAGTCAGATTACCACATTGTCGTACCAAAAACAGAGGAAGGGGGTTTAGTGAAGCTGAATAAATACACTAAGGGATAAATAGAACCATGTAAAGTAGTGGAAAAAAGTAAAACTGGAATGCATAGCAATAAAGCTCCAAAATTCTGCAGCAGGGATTTATTTCACTTCTCAAACTTTGGAAATGGATTTTCCACATCTGTGACTCAGTCTGATAAGTTTGGCATGGAACAGATTTACATGGAGTTAATGTTGTATGTGTTTTTGATTGAAGTTTTTGAAAAGATAGAAGTTTGTGAAAAACACGGTTACTCACCTTTGTAACTGTTGTTCTTCGAGATGTGTTGCTCATATCCATTCCAGTAGGTGTACGCGCCGCGCGTGCACGTTCGTCGGAGAACTTTTACCCTAGCAACTCCAGCGGGCCGGCAGGCCGCCCCCTAGAGTGGCGCCGCCATGGCGGGTGATATATACCCCTGCCGGCCCGCCCGCTCCTCAGTTCCTTCTTGCCGGCGACTCCGACAGTGGGGAAGGAGGGCGGGTGTGGAATGGATATGAGCAACACATCTCGAAGAACAACAGTTACAAAGGTGAGTAACCGTGTTTCTTCTTCCGAGTGCTTGCCTCATATCCCTTTCCAGTAGGGATTCCCAAGCTTACCTAGGCGGGGGTCGGAGTTAGAGGTCTGTGTGCAACACAGTAAGCCGAAGCCGCATTTCATCCTGGACTGCTGGCCAGGGCATAGATGGGTGTAGCAAAGGTGTGCATGGGACCAGGTTGCTGCCCTGCAGATCTCCTGGATAGGCACTCGCGAGGAATGCCGTCTTCCAGAACTAAAAGGGGAACACGTAGCCAGCGCTCAAACGGGGAACAGGAGAGGGATAGCCCAGGTTGGAGATCCCAGAGGGGCGGGGGCGGACCCTGCGGTAAAGGCGCTCAGCTTTGAGGAATCTGGCACCATTGGGTGCGAGAAGACGAGCTGTCTCACTCCTGGTGAAAAGTGAGATGGCCGCTAAGTGAACGCGGGAGAGAGGACAGTGCCAGGGCCTTGCTCCTGAGCGACAAGGTAATCTAAATGACCGGTATGGAAGCAAGCGGTGGGAGGAAGCGCTTTTCCGCAACCAGCAGTAACGCTTCACTGGCTACGTATGTCGCCCTTGTAGATGTTTTCTACTCCCAGAAGGACTCCTCACGGGGGAAAGCAATGTAATGCGACGGTTAGCCAAATCAGGGACCACGCCGAGAAGTGCAGCGACTGAGGTCCGGGTGACAAAGGCGACCACGGTCCTGGTGATCAGTCAGGTAGAAACAGGAACCGGTCGACTACCGACAGGTCCAGCACGAGAGACCAATGCTGGCGGGCCCAGCCGAGCGATCAAACAAGCGGGCCCTGTCCCTGCGTGCTTCAGAAGGACTTGTGGACTAAGGGAACGGGGGAACGATAGAAAGTGCCGTTGTCCAGGAATTAGAAAGGCGGTCCGCATCGACCGCTCGCCGGCCTGGGAAAAGCGAACATCGGGCACTTCCTGTTCCTGCGCGTTGCAAAGGGTCCACGGGGGGATGCCCCCAGCCGGAAGAAGAGCAAGGGCGACTCCGCGAAAGACCCATCTCGTGGAGCTGAAGGACCAGCTGAGATGGTCCGTCAAGGGTATTTCAGCCCGTGCAAGTAGGAGCAATCAATGACCGAGTGGGCTATGCAAATTCCCACGATCGTTGCTTCCGAGAAAAAGAGGAAATTTTCGGTCCGCCTTGCTGTCACGTAGTAAAACTCCATCGTGTTGTCGATAAAAGACCGAGACACACGGCCCTGGATCTACACGAAACGCAGCAAAGCAGGTGGACCGCTCTCAACTCCCGGCATTGATATCAGGGCGAGCTCGGGAGGAGACCAGCGCCCCTGGTCCGGAGGGTCCCTAGCTGAGCCCCCATCCAAATCGGACGCTCCTCGTCAGGGAAGCGAGGGCTGGGGGCTGATGAAATGGAACCCGCACAACGACGGCTGATCAGCCACCATGGAGGGAGAGGAGGACGCCTCGTGGAATCGTGACCACCGTGTCCAACTGCGCCGCCCGACGGAGCTGAGGGATGAGCCAGGATTGTGGGGCGAGGCGAGTCGGCGGCGCCGTGACGAATCAGGCTGCCATGTGTCCCCCCCCCCCCCCCCAACAGCGTCAGGCAAGTGCGCAGGAGGTCAGAGGGCCGACTGCAAGCCGCGGATGAGGCTGAATAGCGTCTGGAACCGTGCTGGAGGAAGGACCGCCCGGGCTATAGTAAGTCAGAATGGCTCGATGAACTCTATCCCTGAGTAGGGATAGAGTGGACTTCTCCACATGAGTAGTAGCCGGAGGTGGGAGAATAAGGTGGCTGACCACCTGGACCGTGTTTCTGGACTCATCTGTGAAGGCCCCCGGATAAGCCAGTTGTCGAGTAAGGGAACACGTTGTACCCGACGCGATGGAGAAGGCGACTGACTACGGCCATGCACTGGTGAACCCTCGGCGCGAGTCGACAGTCCGAACCGGGGCAAGGTACCGGGAATGGATAGTGGCCTGCCGCCGACACAAAGTGGAGGAATCTGCGATGGGCAATATGGAGATGAGTATGAGATAAATGAGGGAGCGGTGAGAGGGAGAGGCCATCCCGGACCCAGAAAGGGATAATGTCCCCGAGTCACGACCATGGAGCACCTAGCGACATGTGAGTAGGTATCGTTGAGTCCGCCGGAGACGTAGATGGGACGGAGACCTCCTGAGATGCTTTGAAGTGGAGGAGAGAGGTAAAACGGGAGTAGAACCCCTTTCCCGTCTCGCCGCCGGCAACCGCCTCCAAAACGGCTCCGTGTTCGAGGAGCGTTGCAACCTTGTAGGAGGATGCTCGTGAGACGGGTCCTGAAGAGGAACAGGAAGGGGCGGGAGGCGGGCAGAGCAAACTGCAGAGTGGTACCCAAGCGCAGCGTCCGGAAGACCAACGTCGAATAAGCTGGCGCCACGCCGGGAGGAAGAAACAGAGAACTGGTGGAAAAGGGAGGGGATGGATCCATGGAAAAACTGTTAGCCGCCACCGGGCGCACCTCAAAAGGACCTTCAGACCGGAGGATGGCTTGGAGGGACTTGAGTTTGGCCGCCGTGGTTGCCCGAGTGTCGAAGCTGCGCTCGTTACGTCTCCTGCAAGTCCTGCCTTTGTCTGGCTGCGGGAAGGGCCTGCGCTGTTGTGCAGCCGACCGGACCCGATGCTGCGTTAACAGGCGTGTTCATCCAAGGACATAAATGACCTGTGTCTTAAGACTTTGCAGGCGTGGGTCCTCTCTCAGAAATAGGCCCGGCCCCTCGAAGTGAAGCCTGTAATTGTCCGGAGTCCGGAGGGAGACCAGAGACCTGTAGCCAGAAGTGCGGCGCATAGTCCCCGGAGGCGATGGTCCCAGCGGCCGAGTCAGCTGCGTCTAAAGATCGCCTGCAGTGCAGTGGCGCGCGACCTTCTGCCGTCCTCCAGAGGGCGTGAAACCTTGCCGCGTCTTGTGGAGAACCCTAAATTAACAGCCGCCTCCAGTATTATATGCGTAGCGGCTGAGCAGGGCTTGTTGGTTTGAAACCCGTCAGCTGCAGAACGCTCGCGGAATATGACTTACGGCCGAGCGGTCCATAACGCCGCGCCTCCGAGACTTCGGGCCAGAAGCTTCTTGTCATTCGTTCCCTCGCGTCACGGAATAACGACGAAGGGAACATGGGGCTGGATGGACTATAGATACTCATATCCCTGTCGAGGGAACATATAACGTGTGCTCCACACCCCGAGCAGCGAGGGGGAATGAGCCCGGAACTGCCAGAATGTGGTGGCGTTCGCTTGTAGGTTTTATGAAGGCAGGGCGACCGCGGGTGGTGCGATCTGCCGAGATATCGTGACGACCGGGTCGCACCTCGAGACCTCCTCGCTGGATGCTCATGTTTTGCGCAAGCGTCTGAGAAGGTCTGTAGCCCTATAGGTCTAGTCGGGCAGGACGTGTCGTCGCCCCGGCCATCGCTTCACGCGGCGAGATACGAGGAGAACACCGTGGCCAGAAGTGTCAGGTGGCGGCTCAGAGTGAGCGCTGTCTCCTGCACCTGCGGGGGTTCATCTCTAGGTGGAGGAGACCGTCCTCTGCAGGGGAGGCGGGGTGAGAAACCGAGCCTCTGAGCCCTGCCCGAACCGCTGACGTGCAGAATTGCTGAAACCCTGCTGTTGGATCCGCATGGCGTGCCAAGAGCCCACTGCTGCGGGCCATGCTCCTGTACCGCTCACGAAGAGGCGCGGATCTGTCAACGTCCATAGAACGCTATCCGTCCTCGAAAGAGCTGCACCTGTCGAGAGGGCCAACGCGGGGGCTGGAACGCGGTAGTGCGAGATACCACGCCTTGACAGCGACGCCTCCTCGTGTCCGGGGGAGCGGTGCCGTAGCCATGCCGGTGCAGAGAACTACGGGACGACCAGTCGGCGTTCCGGAGTCGAGCGAGGATTCTGGACCTTCGTGCCGTGACGGCTTCTTCGAGTCACGTGCCGTACGAGGCTGAGGCCGAACGGTGCCGGGAGTCACCAGGGAACGACGTGAAGATGATCGTCGCCGCAATATCGACCGGTGCCGCGGGGAAGCGGTGCAGGACTGCGAGCGGCGCGTCGAAGCAGACTCCTCTGAACCGGGATGTGCCGCGACCTGGAATCGTGCGGGACGAATGTGCCGGACGGAGAATCCCGGGACGGTGCCCATCCGGCGTCGTTGCCCTTAAGAAGTACAACCCGCACCGCGGTGCGGGTTGGGGCAGCCAGGCTCCGTCAAGCGATAAGCTGTCCCTTAAACCGACAGAATGTCTCGGGCGAAGAACGGAACACGAGCTCAACCCTAAATTGGCGAGGAGCTAAGTAAGATCGGACTCGACGACCTGCCGCCCGAAGTCAAACGAAGCCCTGGCGCTGCCGGCGCGCCGCGTCGCACGGTGTCCTTCCGGGGCGCTCTAGCGGGTAGAGACATGGGAGGAACACTCTCCGCAGAACCGCCTTGAGACGCGGTGCCGTTGCGCTTTGCGGTGCCCGGAGGATCCGGGCCTGAGCCCGCTGCTAGGTGCCGACGCGGCGGTGAAGTGCCGCTCCATAAGGAACGTCCGGTAGGCTGGTCTCGCTCCTCTTAGTCCGCGGCTGGGAAGGCTTTGGCAGATGACGCACTTCTCTGGAGTGTGATTCCCCCAGGCACTTTAAGCAGGCGCGTGGGGATCACTGGTGGCCGATCGCCTCGGCTTTACAAAGCCGCACGCTTTGAAACCCGCGAACCAAAAGGCATACCGCCCCCGCCAGCGCGGGAAGGCTAGGCCCTGAACCGCTAAACTAACTAACTATATAATACACACACAACAGCAAAAACACACAATATAATACAAATAAACTACAAATAACTGTAACTAAACATAACAGAGAAGCTAGGACTTGGGAGGTCAGCTATGCCCGTATGCCGCGCTCCACAGTTCCAACGACCGACACGGCGGTAAGAAGGAACTGAGGAGCGGGCGGGCCGGCAGGGGTATATATCACCCGCCATGGTGGCGCCACTCTAGGGGGCGGCCTGCCGGTCCGCTGGAGTTGCTAGGGTAAAAGTTCTCCGACGAACGTGCACGCGTGGCGCGTACACCTACTGGAATGGATATGAGCAAGCACTCGAAGAAGAACCACAGAGACAGATTAACCTCTTCTGTCAAAAGGAACAGGTCTGGTCACCCCTCAACTGTTAGGATGCCCAACAAGCGATCATAATGGCAAGGATAGCCAAGAAATAAAGTTTTGTAGATGAACTAAGAATACACTGGTCTAAATCATACAAGAGAAAGGTTATATGTGGGAGTAGATGCTTTGTGAAGGTTATGTATACTCTAGTCTATACAAAAATCCAATAAAATACATTTTCATATGCTTGCATAACTGTAGCCTCCACCTGCTCACCCACCCATGCTTGAGGGTTCAAAACAAACCAGCACACACGTCTGAGCCCACTCTGAAATCATCATGTGTGCAGAGTAGATTAATATCCACTGCATATTAATCTACTCATGCACAATTCAGAGCATTCATATATGTAAATAAACAGTGCGGGGGGCATGGATCAGTGTTCATGTCACACTCTCCATCAGTACCCAGCCCAGGCCAGGGAAGCTAATGATCCAACCAGCGGACCAAATTTGGTGATAAATCCTGGTCAGTATGCATCCCTTTGAGAATTAGTCTATCGTTGGCTGAGCTTGAAAGGGCATATGCTCAGCCTGATGGCATTTTCTTGGCCGTCTATAATGCAATAACTTCTGAACCCCCATCTTTGACTAATTCCAAAATTTCAGGGAATGTTTCAGGTATCAATGGGCAGAACCCTACTGATCTGAGAAAGAAAATCAGAAAACTGGAAGGGGAGAAATGGGGGATACACAGAGCCCCTGGCATCTGTTTAGCAGAGCCACAGCACTCTGTAATTATCTATAGATCAAAAACATCAGTTGATAGAACCCATCAAAAACTTATAGCACAGCAATATCCCTATCTCATTTTTTCCTGCCCTCTCAATAGCTTTTAACATATTGACACCCTGAATGACTTATCTCCCACACAGAAAGAAGAGAAATAATAATGGTAGGGAAAGGGTGCCTGGGGAAGAAGAGGTGCCCTGGTATGTGGTGGAAGGAGGATAGAAGCAGGCATGGGGATCCACAAAGAGCATGTGGCATTGGTAGAGAAGGGGAGACCCTGCAGTGGAGCTGGGGGGAAGAAGAATGTATTGGGCACAGACTCATTGCCATGGGGTGAGGTGGGAATGGGGGACTCCTGATACTGCTGGCATGTGGGAAGGGGAAGAGGGAGTTGCAGTGAGTCCCTGAAATAAAGCGCAATGCAAAGGAGACACACACGGTGCTTGTGGGCAGGGGAAATGGAGGAGTGCAAGGAGTCCCCGGAGTGTATTATGAGCTCCACCTAATGAAGATACTTAAAGGTATTTCTACACTTCGAGCTGGAGTTGTAAATTCCAGTTCAAGTTGATATACCCACACTAGCTCTGATCGAGCTAGTGCACTAAAAATAGAGTGTGGCCAGAGTGCCATGGGCAGCAGGAGGGGCTAGACACCCCAAGCACATTCCCAGCATCTTGGACAGTTATGTACTTGGGTTGGCTAGCCCATCCTGTCGTCTGCACTGAGCTACACTCTATTTTTAGCACACTAGCTTTATCAGAGCTAGTGTGGGTATGTCGCCGTGAGCTAGAATTTATATCTTCAACTCGACATTGTAGATATACCCAAAGTATATACCCTAATGTGCAAGCACATGTGTGTTCTGGGACAGAACCATCATGTCTCAAGTCTAGAAAAACAGTCATCCAAAACTTTGCAAGCCACACAACAAAACTCTCTTTTACAGTTCCTACAGTGGTCTGCAGTACCTACACCATCTACCATGCCAGCAGTTTAACGTCTCCCTGATTCCTGTGTGTTTTTCTCATCTTTCAATAAACTCTTCATTAGTGTGATTAATCTCTTGTAAGTCAGTGTATTACATTCATCCAGTTAATTCTCAAATACTAAGTTAGCAAGCCCTGTGTTGCAATCAAACACTGGGCCATCTCCATTAGCAGCGGTTCATTGGGCCACACAGCTGGTCATGCTATTAAAAGAAACCATGTTTCAATTTTGTCTGGTTCACCCTGTCATTTTCCTCTCCATCCTCTTAGCTCATGCAACTTCATTCTTTCTCAGAGTGAAGGCTCAGAATACAAAGGTTAAATCACCCTCCTTTACCAACAAATGGTCCATTATCACTGCATTTTTTATTAAGGTAAAGATTCTTCCCCATTGTTCACAAAAAGCTATTTTCACTTGGCTGTATAAATATTTGATGCAGGTCTGTTGGCAAAATGCTGCTGTAATGTTCTTGCTTGTGATTTAAAAGAAGGGTATGGAAAAAGATTTCTTATTATATCATGACAGCGATACTGGTGGGCAACAATTTTCCCATAGCTGTCTTTGAACTATTAAGCCACCTCATCTCTGAAGCTAACCTTTATGTTGTTATTGTTTCTACTGAGTGAAACATAGTGGCATAAATTCTACTTGGCCTGTGATCTGTGTGTTAGCCTTTGGCTGAGCTCGCTCTCTCTCTCTCACCCCCCCCCACATGAGTGACAAGAATCCCAGCCATGTTAGCTACCTATATAGGAAAATAACAGGCTAAATGCATCCCTGAGCCAACTCCACTGAGGTCAGTACAGTCACACTAGCAATGACTACTGTCCCGTGTGACCAGTAATGTCCCAAACATTTTATTTTTTTTAAACATTGTAGATATTTTTTAAAAGTCCAAAAGTTGGAAATTGAGAGTTAAGGTAACAAGCAAATGTAGGAAAACTAAGAATTTAGAGGACTGTAAATCAACAAAAAACTTAAATATCATCAAATCTGGAAATACTCATCTAAAGTATCAAACACCAAGCTTAACTCTGACCCTATTTGCCTTCATCTAACCGCTTCTTACTGGTGGAAGAATTGCACTAGCTGTCACATGAAAATATTTATATATTATATATGAATCACAATAATATGGTCTTTTGTTCTCCAATGACATAACCTGCAGCTACACTTCCAAGCTTCCTCAGGTACAGGAGGATTTCAAGCCCATCTTAGAAGGGCAATTAGACTCTGGAGGGCCCATAACTCATTAGTTCTGGATGAATATAGAAAATTTGACTTCTGATCTGTGTTTGGAATCTGAGGTTTCTGACTAATACTGGGAGAGTAAATGGATAGAGTCAAGTGCTATCATCTCATGGAGAAACAGGGACACCTAGATGTTGTAGTCTTTGTCCTTTACCATGAAGGTAGTAAAAGGGCAGGTGTCTATCTACTACTGAGTGGGTTTAGCCACAGTTTATATAGGAAGGTCTATGGCCCAGAATTGAAAGTGATCAAGGACAAACGGCAGAGTTAAGGATGCTGTTGGCACCATACTGACTATTTCTAAGCCTCGTGACATTTAGGTTGAGTCAACAACATTCTAAATTCATTATTTCCATACTTTTTTTCTTGATTTTCAAACTTTTTGCTTTCACAATAATAAAATTCTAATAATATTGGAAATTAATGGCCTGTTTACAACCTTTACTCTAGCTTAACTCTGGATCTGGCCATTTTTACACAATTCTAAACTAACTGTACTATTCAGTTTGTTCAGAAAATAAACAACATTTAAGACTCAGCCTCTAATCTCTCTACACCGCTGTGTGTAGGCATTTTCCAAGCACTCTTCAACATAGTATCTGAGTGCATGAACCTCCCCCAGAGCAATATTATGTAAAAGCACTTTTAATGTTTAAATAACAAAAGAATACTTTTCATATGCTGTGTTTAACAGTACACTGATGAGGGGCCAGGAATAAATACTTGCATTAAAAAGCAGACATAATTGGGCAGATCAGGCTCAGTGACTCATACTTTATAAATTGCAATTTTTATATACACAAAATAAATGACCATTTGTTTCTAAGCAAGTTAACTAGCAATTACAGGACTTGCCAGGAAGCTCTGAGAAAGCATTCCATCATGTGAACTTTGGACCTTCTCTTCGCTGCTATTTGTTGCAGAATGAAAAATTAGGAGTGACTGTTAATTTCCCAATTGAATTTTAACAGGATAAATTAATCTTCTTGTGTTTTATCATTAGCCAAGAGACTTTTGCCAGCAGCAAAAGAGGAATAAAACCTCTGGCAGCAGTCCTTGTCTCACTTTGCCACAAACCTTGTGCCCCCAAATCAGCGCTCTGTCCAGTGAATTATTACTGAGGAGTGGCTAAGCAAACTCAGTGAAGTCAGTAGAATGCGAAGGCACTCAGGAGTCACAGGATCAGGCCCTTATTTCTCTAGTCGTGCGAGGACTACTACCGTATTCTTCCAAGAAAGTTAGTTTGTTGTCTATGACCGGAACATTTTTTTCTCCTAATATTTTCCCTCCCTTGGCCCGTCTTTTCCTTCCCATTCTTCCTGGGTCCTGAACACCTAAGTCAATATTGTCCCTCTTTGTAAGAGGGCTGAGGGCTTGATTTTAAGTAAAGCATTGTGGCCAACTATATTCTAAGTACTGGTTGTGGAGCCAAGAGAGCAGAGTTCAAATCCTGGCAATGATGCCTAATTTTCAGAACAAAACCACTCATTTCTTTGATCTACTCTTCTTACTATAACATCAACAAAACAAATGAACCACCTCACTTCTCCATCACACACTCCAGATCGGAGAAGGTAAAGTAAAAGAGAGATTTATACGTACATTTTGTAATTTTGTGAAGTACTCAGGTGATGGGTGCTGCATAAGAACCTAGACAGACTGATTATAATGGATAACTGGAATCAGTAGTGTCTTTGCAGTGACCTAAACTCAGACCCAGAAGCAGCGTACAGCAGAGCAGTTTATAGGAAATGCCTCCCTTAGTTTATTTCAACTGCTTTAAAATGTTGAGATACTATTTCACAAGCTGCTGTGGGGGTGAAATCTACAAGTAATCTGCATGTATGGTATGTGATTCCAGAGTGTAGTTAAAAAAAGACTATTCTTTGTTAAAACTTCAAAGATTAAAGATCAAAAACTGACTCGTGTAAATAAACTGATGCTATCTGTGTTTGCATACTTCTGTGATTGCAGAAGCATCTCTACAATGTACATAAAATATAATGCATGATCTCAAGGTTCCTCATTCAATCACCAAAGTATTTCCTGTACTTGGCTATTTCCATCACTGAAATAGGTTGATCAAAAATAAAATCTGCTTTGGCTTATCCTAAAAACACCCACCAAATGTCTTCTCTTCAACTACAGTAAGCCCCTTAAAAGGAAAAAGAGTCACAGGGTAGTGCTTTCAGTAAATTCCATACCATTTACCATTCCAAGGCTGAAGATGGCATTCACCAGCAAGCCTCCTTTCCTGAAGTGATCTGTCATGTGCTCCAGCCAATTTGCTTCTAAGCTGTTGACAGTCTGTCCATTCCTGGAGATCTTCATAGGAATCATCACAGTATAGTACTGGCTGCATCTTTGTTGGGTCTTTGGCTTGTTGAAGATAGCAAATATTTCCATTGCTAAAAAAAAAAGTTTTTAAATAGTAAGACTATAATAAACATATTGTGATATTATAATTATTGTTCCTATTATAACTATCATAATCAGATCCTTCCCCTTTTGTCTGCTTGTCTTTCTATTGTAACCCTTCAGAGCAGGGTCATCTCCTTTACGTGTTTATACAACACCCAGCACAACAGGGTCCCAAATCCTGACTGGGGCCTTATCATAATATAAATATTTACTAGTTGTAATATGGAACTCCTGCTCAGAGGGAGAGTCGACCAGCATAAATAAATAACATAGTAGAAACAAATGAGTTTTACTAGTAAAATTTATCATTGTAGAATATATTATTAGCAAATTCACCTAAATTGTATACTTGTTTGCCTTTGTGTAAGCACCACAAAGGAGATAACTACTAACTGTGATATCAAGGACATAGCTCAAATCTGAGATCTTACTGCAAATTTAGGACAAGTAACATTTCCAATGATATGATCTTCCACTAAAGAAGTAAATAACTTATTCTGGTGCTATATGGGCTGCACACAGAAATGGCAAGTGGGAGAGCCAAGATCAGGAATTCATAGCGGATCAAACAAATATAGAGGCCAAATGGGTCTGAGAAGAGGTAAAGCAGTAAGAAATGAGCAGATGAATAGGAAGGAAAAGTGGAATTGTGAAGATCCCTAAAGATAAGGGCATTAGCTAGATACTGGTGTGTGTGATGTAGCTTCCAGCCCACCTGAGGAGCGATTAATTTAATCTCATCATTAGGTAAGTCTCAGTAGACAACAAAATCACCACAGACATCTGCAATATTGGGGTTAAGTGGGAGTTAAAGAGATAATCAAAACTCCCAGGAAGGAAGAAACACTAATTTAACAGTAAAACGTCTAAAATTTAAAATATTCATTTATTGTTATTTTACATATTAGTGGCCTGATTAATGACCTAGTGAAGTCAATGGCAAAGCTTCCATTGATTTCAAACACAGCAGGAATGAACCCCAATTGAACTGATTTTTTTTTCAAAGGGAATAAAAATAATAAAACATTCAGGCAGCCCATTAACTTGGAAGTATCTCATATTATATTGTAAAGGTAATATCTTCTAATCTCAGGTGTTACTATGATACAGTCACTCTGACAGTTCTTTCTCATGGAGGCCTCATCGTGGAACTAAAAGAACACAAAGCAAACAGGGACAATTTAGAGTAAGTCACTACCGTGAACAAAGATGGTGGAACTGGGTTCCAAAGGATTACAATGCCAATGACTCAGCTAAAGCCTGGCTGAAGTAAGCCTGGTGGAGAGCGAAAAGCTAATGAAGGCTTAATCAAGTACAGAGAGTGCACCTCAGAGAAGAGCTCAATACTCTCTCTATATAAAGAAAGGTTGGGAAACAACAGATGATGGGTCCTGGAGGGAGGAGATGGAGAGAAGAGACATATCTCAAAATTAACACCACCAAGGGGATGTTAACAGGAATTCACTCACTACACACCACTTGTTCAGAAAGAACAAAGTGATGATAAGGTGACTCAAAAGGGTACAATACTCAAAAAAGCATATAAACAGAGAACATAAATAAATCAGGAAAGATGTTAACTATCTGGAGAGAAACCAGGACATGATTATTAAAGGTAGAAATAAATGGAGAAGGTTTTTTGTGGACATGATAACTACAACACTTTTAAACTTGGAAATAAACGGAAGTAGAGAGGGAGGCTATTTTGATTGGGTTTTGAGCTGTGCAGGTCTGATCTTACACACATTTGTGGTTAATTGGATTCTTTCATTGGCCTTAACAGGCATTAGTCCAGGCCCTTGATGATGTAGGCAAACAAACATTAGCAAGAAAAATCTGGTCCGGTTTGTAATCAGAACTAACATGATACCAAAGAAGTCTTGTCTACACTTGAAAATAGACCATTGTTGACAATGATTTTCAGCAAAGTGTAAAAAGATCAAAATCCTCTTCAGTACAGTTCAGAAAGCATGGTATTTTCTGAAATGTTACTCAAAATATTTTATCCTGGTTACATGTACACTTAAAATCATTTTCAATCCAGGTTTGGAGGACCCCTTGATGAAAGCCACTGTCAATAATGGTTCAATTATTGACAGGTATACAAGCAGAAAGGACAAAGATTCTGAATTTCAAAAGAAATGAGAAGTGAGGAATTCATTAAAGGAAAAAAACCAGAAAAGCGAAATGTTCAACTACTACTACTATGATTATTATTTGGGTAGCTAAGCTGGGGATTGGCTCTTTACACGTATAAAAATAAACGTGTTGGCTCAGGAATGTAGCAGTAGATACAGATAATAAAGTCAAGAGAACAACTTCTACATAAGGGGAGAATTAGCTAGGTGACAAAACAAAGACAAGTGGGAAAAGCACTTGAAAGAATTTCTTGTTAGAAAGTACTGTATGCCTGTGAGTTGTGTAGAATATTTGGCAACACATACACATGGGAATAGAAAAAGGTCAATGTGGATAAACAAAGACATGCAAAGAGCAATAAAAAATGAGAAAAAGTCATGTGGGCTCTACAAAATAATTAGGCAAAGACACAGATCAGCTAGCGTAAAAATGACATTGTAAGAGTGTAAGAATGAGAAACACAAAGGGTTCATTTATATTGCAGCTGGAGATGTAATTTCCAGCTCAGGTAGACATACACATGTCAGTTTTGATTAAGCCAGAGTGTTACAAGAGCAGTGTAGCTACAGTGGCAGCACAGGCTAGCTGCCTGACTACAATCCCACCCAAGACCCTACATAAGTTCTTGAGTGGACAGCCTCTCCTGCCTCCCATGCCGCCACGGCTACCCTGCTGTTTTTAGCACATTAGCTCAATGAAAGCTAGTGCAGGCATGTCTACACAAGCTGGTAATTATACATCCAGCAACAGTATAGACATACCCTAAATTAAATAATGAAATGAAGACTGCACAAACTATAACAAATACTACAACCATTTAAAAAAGATGAATTCAGGAGAAGAAAAGTCCAAGAGAGAGCAGAGACTGTCTGGTGAAAGAAAAGGGAGACAATGCAAAAATTATGCAGGGATTCAGTGTTCACAAGGGAGAATGAAGGATTGATGCCAAAGACTGAAATTCATTTTCCAGGGAAGAAAAAGAAAGCACTGAAAGAACTCACAGGCACTCAAGAATAATAAAGAAATCAGCTCTATGGTGGGGACAATATATTTGGAAAAATCCAGCTACCTGTGAGATACTTCATAAAATTGTCTTCTCAGATCCTCATTCTTGGAAAACAGAAACATTACTCAACCCATACACTGGCTGAGAAGTACTCTCAAATCAGAAAGCACTCAAAGAAAGAAGTTAAACAAAGAAGGTCAGCAGAGAATGAGACTGAAGATTTTGTCTAGTGAATCAGCAGCTGGGGTGAAATTTTGGGGGGTTTTCAGAAGGCCTTAAAATAAGTTCCACAACTAAAAGTTTCAGTACAATTGTCAGAAAGCTGGGCATAGATGAGCTATCTCAGAGTCCGAAGATAGATGGAATTAGGGAATGGAAACCGTCTGTGGCAGACAGACAAGTGGTGCCCTTCAGGAAATCAGATTACAACCAGTTTTTCCTGACTTTATGTATCCAATGACCTGGACAAACTTCATAATACATTGCACAGACTACAAGAATGGTCAAATGCAGTCAGAGGCTCATACAATTCAGTGTAGAAAAGTGTAAAGCTAAGGAGAAAATAAAACATGGAACGTGAGTACTCTTAAAAGTACTCATGTAAGAAAGAGAGAGTAACTTGCTTGGCTGAACTGGATATACCCCTTGTTTAGAAGCAGTTGCAAATGCAAATACAATGCTGAGATGCATAAGGATATAATACAAATCCAGATAAACTATTCTAATATGAGACAAATGCAACCACTTTGGGATATACTTTGGATAAATCTGGCTGCTTTACTGTCCCACAAACAATGACGAAAGTACAGTAAAATGTGGCCAGTTTGATTCAGCCCCCCTCAAAATTTAGTTATGTAAAAATACAAACAATCAGGCCAATATTCTATGGAGGAGGCTAAGAAGTCACTCTGTCACATACAGAATCCTATGAGGAACAGAACAGTTTGGATGCGCTTATGTAAAATATAAGACATGGGAATAAACTACAACCAAGGAGATGATGGTTGTGAAAATAATTAAGGTGGAATTTAATTATATAAAGTAATAATTAATACCGAATGAACTACTAAGCAAAACAGTATGAGAAAATAGTGTAAAAAGTGTTTTATAAGAAGCTAGATAAGAAAGGGCAAAAAATTATAAGGTCTAATTGTTAATCATGAGATTCAATTCAGAATAATTTGGTAAAAGGTAAGAGTAAACATTTCCTTCCCCCAATGACACTGTGTGTTTCTAAATTGTTCTTACCCCTGTCTTATTTGTAATTGCAAGTGAAGCTATTGAGTACCCCACACAGAAGTAAACAGATCAAACAGATCAAACTTGCACAAATACAGACAGATATCATCTTCCTTTCCAAATGCAAACGGATGGACATCATACCAAATGGACTAAAGGTAAAAAATCCACTGCTATCTACATACTACACAGACCACAGTGAGAGATTATGCCATACCTATCAAAGAAACTGAGGAAAACCACCTGATCAGCATCCTAATACAGCAAACAGGAAAACATCAAAAAGAGCTCTCCAACCTGGAGACCTTCATTAATAACCAAACTTCCATAAAACGGACTTCACACTAAAATAAAGACAGGAGATCTACAGCACTCACTTCACCTCTCTACCAAAAGGAAAAAGGACTGTAAGCTGTCTAAACTCCTACCTGCACATGGGACACAACCGTGGTACCCCTAACCCACCCAGCCTGAGCCATATGTCAATCTATCCAACTAACGCTCAGCCCAGAAGAAAAGTCTGTTCCTACATTCTCGGACTCTCTTTCTGCCCTGCCACCCCACCAACATGATAACAGTTCTGTGCGCGATCTGGAAGCCTACTTTCGCCGTCTGCGACTCAAAGAATACTTCCAGGACAACACTGAACAGAGGTGCACCGATACACAGGTACCCACCCACGCAACAGCACAAGAAGAACTGAACTCCACATGGACTCCTCCTGAGGGCCGAAATGACAGTCTGGACCTATACATGAATGCTCCGCGACGTAGCACAGCAGAAATTCGTGGAAAAACAACATCGCTTGCCTCATAACCTAAGTCGTGCAGAAACGCAATGCCATCCACAGCCTCAGAAACCACCCTGACATTATCATCAAAGAGGCTGATAAAAGAGGTGCTGTTGTCATCATGAACAGGTCTGACTACCAAAAGGAGGCGCCAGACAACTCTCCAATACCAATTCTACAGGCCACTTCCCTCAGATCCCACTGAGGAATACACTAAGAAACTGCACCATCTACTCAGGA
Organism: Chelonoidis abingdonii; assembly: GCF_003597395.2. Taxonomy (NCBI): domain Eukaryota; kingdom Metazoa; phylum Chordata; order Testudines; family Testudinidae; genus Chelonoidis; species Chelonoidis abingdonii. The sequence continues at coordinate 69,768,045 of NC_133770.1, forward strand.
CACTCCCTACACTAACACCGGAACAAATCAGCATACCCTTAGAGCCCCGACCAGGGTTATTCTATCTACTACCAAAGATCCACAAACCCGAAATCCTGGACGCCCCATCATCTCGGCATTGGCACTCTCACTGAAGACTGTCTGGATATGTGGACTCTCTACTCAGACCCTATGCCACCAGCACTCCCAGCTATCTCCGTGACACCACTGATTTTCCTGAGGAAACTACAATGCATTGGTCACCTCCCAGAAAACACCATCCTAGCCACCATGGATGTAGAGGCTCTCTACACAAACATCCCACACACAGATGGAATACAAGCTGTCAGGAACAGTATCCCTGATGATGCCACAGCACAACTGGCTGCTGAGCTCTGTGCCTTTATACTCACACACAACTATTTCAAATTTTGATGACAATATATATCTCCAGATCAGTGGCACTGCTATGGGCACCCGCATGGCCCCACAATATGCCAATATTTTTATGGCTGACCTGGAACAACGCTTCCTCAGCTCTCGTCACTCACGCCCCTTCTCTACCTACGCTACATTGATGACATCTTCATTTCCATCTGGACCCATGGGAAGGAGACTCTAGAAAAATTCCACCATGATTTCAACAACTTCCACCCCACCATCAACCTCAGCCTGGAACCAATCTACACAGGAGATCCACTTTCTCCTAGACCCACGGTGCAAATAAGTGATGGTCACATTAACACCACCCTATATCAAAAACCTACCGACCGCTATGCCTACCTTCATGCCTCCAGCTTCCATCCGGGCACATCACACGATCCATTGTCTACAGCCAAGCACTGAGGTACAACCGCATCTGCTCTAACCCCTCAGACAGAGACCAACACCTACAAAATCTCCACCAAGCATTCTCAAAACTACAATACCCGCACGAGGAAATTAGGAAACAGATCAACAGAGCCAGACGTGTACCCAGAAGCCTCCCTACTGCAAGACAAACCCAAGAAAGAAACCAACAGGACTCCACTGGCCATCACATACAGCCCCCAGCTAAAACCCTCCAACGCATCATCAGGGATCTACAACCCATCCTGGACAATGATCCCACACTTTCACAGGCCTCTTGGGTGGCAGGCCAATCCTGCCCACAGACAACCTGCCAACCTGAAACGTATTCTCACCAGCAACTGCACACCGTACCATAGTAACTCTAGCTCAGGAACCAATCCATTGCAACAAACCTCGATGCCAACTCTGCCCACATATCTACACCAGCGACACCATCATAGGACCTAACCAGATCAGCCACACCATCACTGGTTCATTCACCTGCACGTCCACCAATGTAATATATACGCCATCATATGCCAGCAATGCCCCTCTGCTATGTACATCGGCCAAACTGGACAGTCACTACGGTTATCTCTAGCTTGCTTGCTAGCATATATATACCTGCCCCTGGAAATTTCCACTACCTGCGTCTGACGAAGTGGGTATTCACCCACGAAAGCTCATGCTCCAAAACGTCTGTTAGTCTATAAGGTGCCACAGGATTCTCTGCTGCTTTTACAGATCAAATAGGGAGTCTGGTGACATCTCCCTGCCAAGATATTTTTTTAGTGGTGCAAAATGGCACATATAAAGTAGAACGTGCAACTAGAGGACAACAAAACGGACACAGGAAAATAGTTTATGATGAACCACCCTCCACTAACAAATACATAAGAATAAGAAGATGAAAATGATCAAGTGTAATGAGAATGAACATTTACCATGTATAACTACCCCTTCCCTCTTACTGCTATCTGATCCTGTCCTAACTGGAGATTTGCAACTACCACCTCCACCTGTCTGAGAGCCTAGATTCTCTGTGTTCTCAGAACTGTTGGGCTGGTTTATTTTCTGCTATCTGTTGACCTACAGTGGTGCTGACACACTCTGAAAGGGTTTGAGGACTGTCCCATTTGTGAATGAGAACTGTAAAGCCTTCTCAGGCACATTATCATCTTTTCAGATGGGGAAATAGTAGATGGAAATCAACCAAGCTCAGGAGCTCTGAGGACTTCAGTACCACAAGCAGGGAGCAGTAGCAAACAAACCCACATGAATAGCAAGCATATGAACTTTCCATGTGAGAAAGAGGCAAAATTAAGTTGAAGAGGGAAGCCCAAATCTGAGATGACAACTGCCCCCTGCAAACGATAACCCCACTAAAATAGCACAGAAGGATAAACCTAATTGGTCACAATGGAGTTGCGCCTGATCTTTTATTGTTCCTATGAATGCCTAAAAACTTATGATTAATGATTATGAAGTGTGCAGCCAAGTTGAAAAGTGGGTTAAAAGGTTTTATTATTCATAGCGTGCATCTTTTCCGTGTTCCAATGCTATAATCACTCTTCCAAGATACTGTGAACATAACAAGGGCAGTTTAAAACTTGCTTGTTCGTATCAGAGGTCATTACAGTACTTACTTCCAGTAAGTGGTTCTGTACACAATGCTGATGTGTCGCTTTGTGCTACCCCTTCTTGATTGTCTGTTGCTTCTCTGAGGCTTCGTGAAGCACTCGGGCTCTCTCCTTGAAACTGCTCTCCATTCTCCCCTGCAGAGTTTAAGCTCAGATGCTCAGTAACTGGTTCTTCCCCTCTTACATCCCCACTGAGCTCTACACTCTGGTCAGCATTTTCCTCACTTGGGGCTGGTGCACTGCATCCATTAGCATCATCTGCTTTCTTGCTATCCAATGAAGCATGATCCTCTGAATAGTCTGATGTATTTTTGACATCTTGTGGTTGTGCAGAGTTGTTACTGGTGGGTGCCACTGCGGTACTGGCCTGGGAGTTCACCTGGGAACTGTACTGAGATATAATTCCAACAAACTTCAAGCCTTGACTTGCTGCATCTTGAATCTACAAATCAAAGGAGATTATGTTTTAATTTGCAAGTTGTCTTACAGGACTAAACATATTCTGAAAATCACAAACTTAAAGGGAACTAGCATGTAATTTTAGTATTTCATCTGCTACTATAGGAAATTCTCATAATTAGCTTTACATAAAATGTTAAATTCTAGAGAAACAGAATGACACAAGTTCTTTCAACTGTCTGTGACATGTGAAAATCAAAAAAGAAAGAGAAAGGCCTGTGCAATGATATGCACATTGGATTTCTTCATTGGGAATGAATATCTGTGTTTGAAAGTCTTTATTTATGACACATTAACAGACGTAGCTTTGCCTAACCTAAGCTTTATAGTGCCAGGTTAAAAACACTTGGAGTTGAACAACACTACATATTCTGCTCCATAACAGAATGTTGTGTACTCGGCTTACTCGATGGGTATGCAAGTGAAAGTCCCACAAATTCCCTGGGCTACATATACATCTCTGTTAGCCCCTTATTTTAAATTGAGGAACAAATGACAAACTTTCACATGATGAGAGTATAAAGAACAAAGTTATTGTAGTACCATTTTAGTATTTGAACTAGTTCTAGAGATAATGATACATTTGGAATAAAAATGTCTGTGTGGATAAACAAAGAAGCATAATGAATAATCAAATTTAAGATTTATTTATAATTCACAGAATCATAGAAGATTAGGGTTGGAAGAGACCTCCAGAGGTCATCTAGTCCAACCCCCTGCTCAAAGCCAGGACCAACACCAAATAAATCATCCCAGCCAGGGCTTTGTCAAATTAGGCTTTGAATACCTATACGGATGGAGATTCCACCGACTCTCTAGGTAACCCATTCCAGTGCTTCACCACCCTCCTAGTGAAATCGTGTTTCCTAGTATCCAACCTATACCTCCCCCACTGCAACTTGAGACCATTGCTCCTTGTTCTGTAATCTGCCACCACTGAGAACAGCCGAACTCAATCCGTTTTGGAATCCCTCTTCAGGTATTTGAAGGCTGCTATCAAATTCCCCCTCCTCTCTTCTGCAGACTGATCAAGCCCAGTTCCCTCAGCCTCTCCTCATAAGTCAAGTGCCCCAGCCCCCTGATTATTTTTGTTGCCCTCTGCTGGACTCTCTCCACAATAAGTGATTCCAAGTTATATCTGTTGGAGGTGGGTAGAAGTTCACAGATTCTTCAGCCCTGCTGAACCCAGCGTCCTCCTTGATTTCGGAGACGATCGCATAATGCAAGGTGAAAGTGTGAACTGAAGACCTCGTGACAGCCCTACAAATGTCCTGCGCCCTAGTTGAGTGTGCCCTCACAGCTGATGGCAGGGGCATTCCCACCAGGTCATAACAGGTACGGATACACAATGTGATTCAGTTGGAGAGCCGCTGAGTCGAGATCAGCCGAGCCTCCATGTGTTCGGCCGAGGCGATGAACAGCTGTGAGAACTTTCTGAACAGTTTTGTCCATTCCAGATAGCCAGAGCACATCGCACATCCAGCATGTGGAGGCGGCACTCCTCACTGGACACGGGGGCTTGGGGCAGAGGACCGGCAGGAAAATGTCCTGACCCATGTGGTAGGCAGAGACTACCTTTGGGAGGAACAACAGATGTGGATGGAGCTGGACCTTATCCTTATGGAACACCATGTACGGGGGCTCAGAGGTCAGGGCTCTGAGTTCCCAGACCCGTCTAGCTGCTGAGTCGCAAACAGGTCCACCTGGGGAGTTCCCCACTCTTGGGTGAAGAGACCACTCGTGCTGAGAGAAGAAGACCCTGCACAAGCAATCCGCCCGTGAATTCAGGGAACCTGGTAGGTGGTAGGCCTGTAGGCAAATGTCATGGGCTATACAGAAGTCCCATAGCCTGAGGGCTTCCTGGCAAAGGGCAGAGGATCAGGCCCCACCTTGCCTACTGACGTAAAACATTGAGGCCGAGTTGTTCATGAGAACCTTGACCTTCAGGTGTGAGCAGAAAGCCATGCACACCGGCCTCACCGCCCTGAGCTCCTTGACGTTTATGTGGAGGGCCAGGTCCTGCACAGACCACAGACCTTGAGTCTGAACGTTCTCTACATGGGCTCCCCACCCAGATTCGATGCATCGGACACCAGTTCCATTGACGGGGGCCCGCCTCTGAACGGGACCTCATCCTGAGTCTGGCGTGGCAGACCATATACGTGCATGCCGACATGTGACCTAAGAGCTGGAGGCACGCTCTGGCTGTTGTCACTGGAAACCTCGTGACTGTATCGATGAGCCCTTTCAGGGTCTCAAACCTGTCCTGAGGGAGGGAGGCTCTGGCTGACGTGGCATCCAGGACTGTCCTGATAAATGCTATGCATTGTACCAGGGCTAACATGGACTTGGTGTCATTTACCAACAGGCCCAAAGTGGTGCACGTGGACAGGAGAAGCGCCACGTGATCCCAGACCTGTGACCAGGAGCTGCCCTTGACCAGCCAGTCATCCAGATAGGGGAAGATCTGGACCCCGCGGTGCCTGAGGTAGGCTGCTACCGCCAACATACACTTTGTAAATACCCTGGGAGCAGTGGACAGGTTAAACGGGAGGACTGTAAATTGGTAGTGCTCCCGCCAAACCATGAAACGGAGAAAGCATCTGTGGCCCTCGAATATATATGTCCACGTGCACCACTTTGGGCCTGTTGGTAAATGACACCAAGTCCATGTTAGCCCTGGTACAATGCATAGCATTTATCAGGACAGTCCTGGATGCCACGTCAGCCAGAGCCTCCCTGCCTGGAGTCTCGGTCAGACAGAACCCAGCCAGACAACCTGGTGGGAGTTGACAGCAACCCACGTGGACTACACATGGAATGGTCGCTGAGTGGCGAACGGTGTCGGGAATGTTCCTTTGACCATGACTGGTACCGAATCAGGGACAACTGCGGACATCCCAGTGGTGGCTTGCCTCTGGACCACGGGGCCAACACTGGCGATGCTCCCAGTACTGACATGGATATAATGTCCCGGGCTGCTTGCAGGGCCTCTAATGCGGAGGGCATCCGGACATCTGGGGAAGCTTGCTCTGAATGGGCTGGGCTACTCCGCTCGACTTGAGTCAAAGGCCAGGAGGCCGATGGGGATCAAGGGCTGCCCAACACGGGTCTTACTTCAGTACCGCGGTGGAGAAGGCCTTTTCTTAGCCTTCCTGGCATGGCCCAAGGACAGGGAGTGGTGCCGACTGGTAGACGGTGCCTGGGGGTTGCTGCACACTGACATCACGGTGCCCGATGCTGACTCGGAGCGGTGTGCCAGGGTCGGGGGTCAACGCCGACTCCATGAAGATATCCTGGAGCCTAAAGTCTCCCTCTCTCTTGGTGCAAGGCTTAAACAACTTGCAAATCTTGCAGCGATCGCTGAGATGAGTTTCAACCAAACAGTGTAAACAGTCCGCATGCGGATCACTCACTGGCATTGGCACCTACAAGTGTTGCACGACTTAAAACCCTTGGCACGGGGCATGCCCTGGCCTGGGCGCACTAGCTAAATTAAACTAAAACTAATCGAGTACTAACTACAGGTCACATACACTGAATGAACAAGAGATCTGGGGACAAGCCAGGGCTGCCTGGGTGGGGGGGGGGGCAAGTGGGGCAATGTGCCCCAGGCCCCGAGCTCCGCAGGGGCCCCCAAAAGAACAGGTGAGGCTCCCACCCCGGCCCTGGCCCGATCCCGCCTCTGCCCCTCATCCGGAGCCTCAGCGCATCCAGGAGCGTCCCTGAACAGCAGTGCAGTGTGTCTCCGGTGGGGCCTGAGCTCCTCCCTGCTCAGAGCTGCATGGTAAGGAGGTGGGGCTGCGAGCTCAGGCCCCGCTACAGCTTGCAGCCCCGCCCCCTTACCACGCGGCTCTGAGCGGGGAGAAGCTCAGCCGTTGCCAGAGCCACGCTGCACTGCTGTTCAGGGACGCTGTTGGATACGACCCGCTGAGTCTCTGGGTGAGGGGGGAGCCGGGGGTAAGGGGCCGGGGCCAAGGCCGGGGCTGTGGGGGGGAGGGTGTTGGATCAAGGGCAGGGAGTCCGAGGACAGCTCAGAGGACAGGGAGGGGTCAGAGGCTGGGGGGCAGTCAGGGGACAGGGAAAGGGGGGGTTGACTGTGGGCGTTTCGGGTCTGTCAGGACTCAGTGGGGAGTGGGTAGGGGTTGGGCAGGCAGGGGACAGGGAGTAGGATGTGGGTCCTGGGTGTGGTGGGTCTCAGGGGGCAGTGAGGGGGCAGGAGCAGGATAGGTCGGGGATTCTGGGGGGGGGCAGGCAGTTGGGGGGCAGGAAGTAGGTGGGTCAGATAGGGGGCAGGGCCAGGCCTGTTTGGAGGCACAGCCGTCCTTACCCTAAGCTCATTCAGCAGTTTGATGCTTGCAGAAGAGCCAAGCTTTAGCTTTCCATTAGGGCTACCATCCCTTTCACTCTCAAATGCCCAATTATAGTCTATATTTAATTTCAGTGCCATAGGATAGTCATGTCAGGGAGGGTAACTCCATTTAAAATTAGCCACTAGGGAGGGATCACATGAAAAGAGCAATATCCTACACCACCTATCTCCTCCCACCCTACCAAGGGAGACAGCCCGTCCCCCTGCATTCCTGAGTTTCAAGAGGGTTAATTCAGTTTAATTCAAACTTTGTCCTGGTGACCCCTTTCACATAGCAAACCTCTGAGTCAACCCCCCCACCACTTATATAATTGAAAACACTTTTTTATATTTAACACTATTTTAAATGTGGAGGCAAAGCGGGGTTTGAGGTGGAGGCTGACAGCTCATGACCCCGAGTAATAACCTGTGAACCCCTGAGAACCTGGTTAATTTAATTTTAGCACGCCTGTGTCCATTCACATGCATGTGCTAATTTTGAGCAGTCAGTTTTCACAATATAGGCTCATCCCAGATTCTGGATACAAGCTCAAATGCTCAGTTTGTGGAGTATGTACAAAGCTATACTAAGACAAACCCACAGAACCATCTCCAGTTTGTGAGAGACCCCATGGAGCCAGTCTCTAGGAAACAGATAAATGCATGGAGGTTAGGTCCATTAATGGCTATTAGCCAGGATGGGTAAGGAATGGTGTCCCTAGCATATGTTTGTCAGAGGGTGGAGACGGATGGCAGGAGAGAGATCACTTGATCATTACCTGTTAGCTTCACTCCCTCTGGGGCACTTGGCATTGGCCATTGTCGGCAGACAGGATACTGGGCTAGATGGACCTTTGGTTTGACCCAGTATGGCTGTTCTTATGTTCTAACCTAAATGAACCCAAAGTTATGGAGACAGATAGGAGTCAAGGAAGTCAGCAGAGTATCAAAAACCCGGAAAAATCTCTGAGTGGATGGGCTCAGGAGTTTGGTCACAAGCTGAGTTGGTTCAAAAGTTCTGGATTTTTTTTAAGCAGAATTTTTTATTGTTTCTTTAAACAATTAAACACAGCAAGCAGGAAATACTTGGCCACACACTTCTGAAACCCCAAACCATATTCAGGTTTTGGCAGACTAATTTCAGCTTTTCAATTAAAGAAACCACAACAACTTTTGAAGGAAAGCAGACATTGTCCGTGATTTTTTTCTGCTTTTTAAAAACCCCTAGTTTTCAATCCAAAAAAAGTTTTGACGGAAAATATTTGTCCAACCCTTTTAATGAGCTTTAGTGCCTTCTAGCACTAGCTGATTCTGAGAACCAGTGATACCTTGTAAAGAAGTTTTCTCAAAACTGGGTTTGTGACAAGATGCGGAAGGTTTATTTTTTCCAGGGCCGCCCATGAGGGGAGCAAGTGGGGCAACTTGCCCGGGTGCTGCAGGGGCCCCCACAAGAATATAGTATTGCAATTTTTTTTATGGAAGGGGCCCCCGAAATTGCTTTGCCTCAGGCCTCCTGAATCCTCTGGGCGGCCCTGGGACAAACTACAGCAAAGCTGGCGCAGAGCAGTTCTGAAGCACCTTCACTGGTGACAAGAAGGAAATGAGGGTTGGGAGAGCGCGCAGCGCCCCTTATATCGCACCATGGAGGTGCCACTCCAGGGGTTACTAGGGGCGCTCCCCTACAGGTACTGCGAGGGGAAAAACTTCCAACACCAGTGTCAGGGAGAGAGGAGACTGGCTGCTAATTCATGCATCAGAATCCCCCCTGGGAGAAGAATGACACTAGTGACTAGTGCGTTTGTGGTGCATATTCTTAGTTATTTTGATTTAAGCAAAACCTCAAATTATAAAAAGAAAAGGCCTCAAAATATAGGAGCTCTTCAACCTCAGGCTAATACTGTGTTTTCAAGGCAAATAATCCAGCAGAATCAGAGCATACTGGTTATTCTCTACAGTTCTGATTAATATGAACCTAAATAAAAGCAGCTCAGGCTTTTCAACTGCAAGCGAGAGAATGAATTATCCAGTGAACCCATCACATTAGTTCTACCACACTGGGAAGTGAGGTGGGTGGGGAAGAAGGCTGAGATATTAACAATTTTATTTAACACTAAAAAATAAAGAGGAAGCTCATTTTTGCATTTTGCCCCCACCCTCAGACATTTTTTATGAATCATCTATTTCCTGAAAATCACATTACTGTGCTGAATATATACACAACCTACAGGTGACATCTGATCAACACAGAGAACTTCCTCTTTCAAACCATTGGGATTTTTCATGTTTAATTAACCTTTAAAGAGTGTGATGGTAGGAACTGAAGCATGGTTCCCCAGGAAACAGGGTGACAGTCAGCAGGACGAGTTTGCAGATGGACAGGAACTGCTGACTGGAGTGAGGCTCATTGCTAAAATGGGATAATTACCACAGTGCAATCTCATCTCAATTAATAGGAAAGTAAAAATACTATTACAGTGGCCTATTTAATAGAAGAAAGCCAGACAGCATTAGTGGTCTCTATAAATAAACTGAGGTATGTTATTTATATTGGGCTAGAAGAAAGTCAGTGTGTGACTGGCTTGCTCAGTTGATCCAAGTGCATGCAAACAATATGATGCACTCATGATAGCCTAATGTGTCCGACTCCTTGTTGCAATTTTACAAATACTTGCAATACACTCATTATTAGCAAGTGTTACAAAGTGTCTTCCTCTTCCAGTGCTAATCTAAACTGCATTTGTATAGTAGAATGTCAGCTCAGATAATTATAGTAATTTAACTAGTAGGCAGCTGCCAGGATTCGAGCACAGTACAGGGTACAGGGTACAGTACAGGGTTTGAGCACAGTACATAATTTACTGATCTTGGAACACTGGCTGTCACCCCATAGCAGGCTAACACACACTGTGCACTGAATTACAGCAGCATTCACAGGTACTGCAGCAATGGGATAAGATCTCAACACATCCAGAAAAGGTGTTTGTTCTTAGAAATATCTGTTCTTGGAAAATGGCTCTTGTTTTCAGAAGGGATAGAGGAGAACTGAGGATGGATTGATATTCTCATCATGATCAACCTAGGATTGTAACCATATTGTAGAGATTGAAAAAATCCATATAGAATTTATTTCAAGGCACTTTACAAATAAACTAATCAGCAGTAAAGCAGCAATCAGGATACAGTGCCTTGTTTCAAATTCCATTGTACATGGTCCCAATAAAATCAGTGGGGCAAGCATCTAATTAATTTCAATGAGGCAGGGATAGTGAAAGTGTTACCCTAGCAGTGCAATGAAAGGTATAATACATCAGCAGATGTATCATTTTACTGCAATAATGCTTCTTCCCCACTCTCCATAGAAACATGTAGGAGCTGACTCTTGGCACAAATCAAAGAATCAACTCCTAACATTTTGTATTTCCAGAATGAGGCAGTTTTTATTTAGAATTTGATTTTATTCTTAGAGCCCTACCTAGAGCCTTGAGAAATGTAGGTTTTGTTGGCCTAGTGAATTAATCGACTTAAGCCATCTGCATGGAGTCTTACAACCTCTGTGCCATGACTGGATTAACGCATTTTCAAACAGCTAGTATTTATTGAAATCTCTCATATTTTGAAAAGTTATTACTGCATTTATTCAGAAATTATTTTTCAAATGTAAATATCTCAAACTTATATATACATAAGGTCATTGGGGTTTACCATGCTCACCCTTATTTTAAGTTTCAATGACCCACTGAACTTCATTGCTTAAATTTTTAACTATTTTTTGAAATCAGAAAGTTTATGAGTTCAAGCAACTTGCAACATAGGTTCTGTTTCATTTTATCTGTTGTTGTTTTTAAAAATAGACAATCATCAACTTCCCCAACCCCCACTTCTTTTGAGGCTGAAACCATGAATGCCAAATTTCAGCTTCCATGACTGGGAAGCAGCTGATGGTAACAAAAAGCCAAGCTTTGTAAGCAATATACTGGAGCTGGTGTGGGTGCTAATACAAGATCATCTGAAGTTTGATGCTTCCTACCAAAGGTGTTTGAGTTGGTGAAGGACATAAGCAAGCGCTTGGGGGAAAGCCTGAAACTTGTGCTGCTGACTGAAGTGCGTGTAACTTGTGCAGCACATCTGCTAAACTTTTTTGGACAAATTATTTTACGAATGTAAATAGCCTGATTGTAGATGTAAAAGTAGCATTCACAACTGCTTCTGTAAGGACAGTCAGGTACAAGCTTCTCTCGCAGGCTGATGACAAATCTTCAGGATTGCCACCCAGCAAGTTATCAAAAGATGGAACATGCTTGTTATTTTCTACCATGAAAACTACTTGGATGGTTACATCTCTTAAAACAAGAAAAGAAAGTGCCGCACGTGCTAGAGCTGCAACTTTTCTTCATCACAAAAAGTCAAATGTAATAGTAAAAGGGTAGCAAAGCATGCTGCTGTTTTATATTTAAGAAGCACGAGGCCGATCAAATGAAAACTCTCTGCGTGCATGATGAGAGAGTGTACTTACTAGAAGTCATAGAATATTTTTATAAGAACAGAGCTCTAAATAAATCTCCCCAACACCATGAGAGGTTGTGCTCAGAAGCTGTGTGACTACATGGAACAAAATGCTTGTAAGCCAGCTGCAAAATTCTTTGAAGAAATGCAGATTTTTTTAACCCTTCAAGGCATCATACAGGAAATCAAATCTGTTCCAACATACCAGCCTTTGAGGAAAATATCCCTGCAAATGCACAATTTAGAATCAACGTGGGGGAAATACATGTAGTGAAGCTGGACTGAATGAAAAGAACACTATTTCATTTTGGCAGGCTAGTGCTGAAAGTATTCCAGATTGGACAAATATTACAATTGGTTGTCTTCATGTGCCAATCAACAGCACAAACAGTGAAAGGTCCTTTTCATGTTATGTTCTATTGCGAAATGAGAAAAACAAAAGCATAAAAACACAGAAATTGCATCTGTACAGCATGCTGCTGCAGAATGAACTCAACATAATAAAAACTTCCCTACAATACATGCTGCAGATTGACTGAGGCTTTTATTAAAATTTGTTGTGTTTTTGAACATGTTATACGCAAATTAGCCTTTAATTCTTGGAATTTTTCAAAGGGAAGCTCCAATAAGATAAAAAGAAGTATAGAAATTTCTTGTTTCATTCCTCGGATACATACAGAAACATTTCTAGCACCTTATAAAGCATTGTTTAGTTGATATGGGCCATTATAATATGGGTTGGTCTACACACACAACTTATTCCTGTTCAGCTAGAATTTTCAAACCACTTTAGTTCAAACAGTGTAAATCCCTACGTAGACACATTTTAAATCACTTTAAAGCTGTCTTATATTAATAGATTTGCACTGATTTAATTACATCAATTCTAAAATAGGTTCTGTTTAACCAGGTACAAGTTTCATGTGTAGCCACAACCTATATCTTTTTGGAATTTAATACTGCCCATGTAATTTGCTTTATAAAAATGGTATTATGTCTTGAGGAAAAACAAAACAAAAAACGACAGTTTTACCCATTGCTTTCAGTGAAGTAAATGGCAAATCTCCCATGGACTCAAATGGGAACAGGAACAAAACCTTCATCAAATCTCTCCTGTAATTATCCAACTTGGAATTTGGCCAGGACACTTTGACTAACACCTCCTAACATTTGTGAAAAGCATCATGGATTATTTCCTAAGTGGTTGGGACTTTAGTTTTATGCTTCAGCTGAAAAAAGGCATTATCAGCAGCATAGTGTAGTGCAGCCAAACACCATGCTAAGAAAATAGATCAGAGTGCCGCCTACTGAATCACTTACTGAGGCACCTGCGATTTCTTTGGAGATCTATCTAATTACAGACCCATCCCAACTTTGCTTTTAAGATGTAGTAAAATCACATCTCATGGTGGGATAGCTGATTTACAAAATGCTATTTTCAAAAAATAATCTGTTTGAGTTACAGGCACCAAAAACCATCATAGAAATCCACATTTTAGGAATTGGGGGCATTGTTCGTTTTATAAATGAACAATTATAAATGGTTTTTTTTTCAAATTATTTAAATGAAATCCCCTGGCAAGCTTTTTTTTTTGGTTGTATATTTATAACTGCATTATGAACTGTCAAATAATCTCTGATGTATAATGGACAGGTGACACTGCTGTCAATACAGAAACATAAAGAGTACAGATATGAACACTGAGTAGCATACCTTTTTCTTTTTTTTTGCCAGTTTCTGTAATTGTTCACAATAGCAGACTGTGCATTTCTCCCATAGACTGACATTTGTAGGTCAAACATTTCTTTCAAGTTCAGAACAGTATTTCATCTACATCAATAAGCATGGAAATTACAGCAGAACAATTTAATAATGAAAGCCCATCTCTTGGAAAGGGCTTTCAAGCACAAATACAGTTGATTTTAATAAGACCTGTGTTCTAAACTTCTCTTAACTTTTTGATGCCAGGAGCTGGAATTTCTTGGCATGCATTCAAAGTGAATATACATTGTACTAATGCCACCAGTATACTCTAATTTGTCACAGCTAGCAGAGTTTCTGAGGTTGAGACTCCCTGGTGACTTAGGAAATAGTTTTTCAGAAACTAGTCATTACAACTGAGTGGTTGTTTCATTAAGGCTTTATAGACTGGTTTGGTGTATGATTCATGCTAGAATAAGGTGCCCAGTGAATGTAGTAGCAACCAATTAAAGGGGACTGTTGCTAACACAAAACAAACAACAGAAAACATTTGCAGAGAACAGATGAAGCAGAATTCCATTCGGACAGAGGAAAAAAGTCACTCTCTAGTAACAACCCACCAATTTCCCACAAGCCACGTGCATTAGGTTAGGCCTGTAATAAGTTTGGAGACAGAAAGTTGCTACTTAGTGCTGCTGATGAGAAAATACATTGCACTAGAAACAATGGGCTGGTCAAATTTGGTCATATTTTAAAAAATCAAGTCTAGGCTGACCCAGTTAATAAAATAAATATTTATAATTTTTTATAACAACTTCAGAGCAGGTATCATACACCTAATGCACGTAAAGAAGCAAGCCCATGGTCATCTCTCAAGTCCCTGTCACAAGTCATACAAATGTACTTTGATAACTGGCATACCCTCAAAGGTCTTGAGACAAAGAGAACATGCTGATGGGGAGCAAGGAGAACAGTATGTACTGTATGTCAGGAATTGGTATCAAAATGCTGTTCCAGGCTACAGCATTACAACTGAATCATTCCTTATTGCGATTTATTGGTGCATATTTTATCATAAATACCAAACCTCCCCTTTTTTGGTTTCGTATTTGTTTCTGAAACAAAGATATTTACAATTAAAAGCAGCTTTTAGTTAGTCTTGGACATTTTCTGTAAGTCTGCTATCACCATGCTCATTTCCTAAACAGAAACAATAAGCCCGGCTTTAAGGCTCATTTTAAAATAGGCTAAGCACAGCCAGTGGTATGAAGGAAGATTTTTTTAGTTACTTTTATAACCATTCAGAAACAGTGTTAAACTTTATACTTCCAACACTTTTGCATCCTGAATGTTACGCTGCAGAAAGTGACAGAATGCTGGGAGCTAGCACTTACTGAGTTCTGGGGGTGGGCAGGCGCAAGCTCACCCACAAGCTGGGAACTGGCAGGTAAGCCAGCACTCTGATCACTCTGGCACTAATTCCTTTCCCCAGGGAGGTCTGACTGGGGAATGTAATGTAATTGGCAAACCAGGCTAGCTGTCTAGATGAGCTAAAGGATTAACTAGCCCATCAGTTGAGGACTGATAAAAAGGCACAGGAAGAAAGCATCGGGCAGATGAACAGGGCTAGCTGAGCTTAGGCTGATAGAGCTCTTGGGGAAAACCCTCTGTTCCTGCCAGGCCCCGGGGAAAGGGCTGAAGGTACAGAGGATGCTGTAAATAGAATTACTGCGCAGGACTATAAAAGGGTGTGGGTGGTGGGGCCATAAACAAACTACAGAATATGACTATCCAACCGGCAGAGTCTGAGCAGGTTTCTGTGATTCCAGAGAGCAGGGACAGAATGCTGTTCTGTTACACTTAGCAAATGGCAAAGAGACACCAGCTCAATAATTTTATATATTATTAATCTGAAATACTATATCAGGTTTTCCAGATGTCCAACATATGGTACATTTCTGATGGGGATGAAATGGACTAAAAACAAGGCTTGGCGGGGCAGTGCACAAGCACCTTTCACTTTACATTCCGTCTTACATCCACATCAAAACAAATCTGATGATCTCATGTTAGGACTGAAATTATACCCTCAGATATGAATGTGTGACTTTGGTTTGTGGCAGTAGGATCTCTGAAAGCAGGAATTTTTCACTTCACAAACTTATCAAACAATTTAGTATGAATGGCAATTTTTCCTCAGCAAAGGCTCCAACCTTAGCGGCCCCAAATAACTCAGTATCCTGTCAAGCAAAACTTCCATTGAAGTCCAAGGAGATTTGCTTAAGTAAGCACTAGATACTGAAATAGTAACAAGAGTTGAAAGTTAAGACTGTGGTACAATAACAGAGATCAGCGATTTACCCATCTCAGTACAGCTCAACCATGCTGTCAATGACCTTGCCTGAAATAAGATTCTTCTAACGTTTATGGTCCTAGCGCCAGTGCAAGCTCCATTAGAGACAGCAATGGTCAGAGCACTAGTGGAGACTGTCCACAAGTGTATATACACTGTGTCATTAGAGTAGTGTTAGATGACATAATTATAAGAATTCTAGTGGCTACTATAACCTAGGGCTAGCATGGGTGCTAGAACTGCAAAAAAACCCACCTCACCCTAGCCATAGCCTTACTTTGTCTAAGATTCACTCTTTAAAACTGGTATATACTTGGAACATTCTCCAGGCTTCAAGCATCCTTCTCCTCAGTCCTCATCAAACTCTGCATACGCTTTAACCACAGGTCACTTTGGATAATTCTTACCAGTGACCTGCTCGAGGTTTCTTAATGGCTTGATATAAGGCTACAGATTTGTGACTGTAGCTTTGAAGTCTGAACACCGCCTTGAATCTAAATCATCTGTTAAAAAATACAGTTTCTAATGAGTGAATATAAATAGGGAACAAGTAAAGATTTATGCAAATACAAGTTTGAAAATTGATTTCAACAACCATGTCAGCTGGCTGAATACGATTTAGTGGTCAGTGTATATCATGACAAACAGTGTTCTATGCTGGGTTTACTCATAGTCAGTTGACACAATACTAACACTGACTTAGTGTATCTTTATTGTCAAAGCTGGGAAAAACTCAAAATGTAAAGTGTAATGGACATAAATTAGATATTACAAGTTGTCTTACTTTTAGGGATCTACGATGTTATTTGAAGGAATTAAGTGTTATTTTTAAACTGAGAATATCAGTCTAAAACCATACTTGCTTTCACTTAACAACCATTTAGTATCTACAGTAGAAGCTGCAGCTCAACAGACTGAACAATTTGCCCATACCTTCCCTCAGGACAATAACAAATACAAACAGATCTACTGTTTCCGAATATTTTCTTTTTTTCCAGACAACTACTGGAATACTGAAGACATAGGCTGTATATTTTACAACATCTATTTTTACCCTGGTCAAGAGGATGACCCCAAAATCTGATGGGGCAAAGGATTCCAAAAGCACATCAAGGCCCCTGGGAACATCATGAAAATAGTTTTGTGACATTCATCGAGCTTATATCTTAACACTAGAGTTAAATGGCTGAGTCAAAAGAACTCACATTGAAAGAAGTTTAACCAAGAACAGCTGTTCCGCTTCACACTATACTGCTTAACATACAGTATATGTGATTTTTCACCATACTTTGTTTTACATATTCTTTCAAAATGTTAACAAAACACACTTCGACAAATACCATTATTGCAGCAGACAGCACACAGCTGGGCCATTGCTGTCCACTTTTAACCCTTGCTTCTAGATCATATCTACACCAGAAACCCACATTTTAAAAAATTAAGCACTATTCTGCACTGAAAACATGCAGAAAACAAAGCTGGTCTGACATGGTATTCATTACAATGTGTTACAGAAATAAATGTATTATTTTCTTGTACATACACTTGAGAACAAAGGGAAGTTTTTTCTGAAGGATAGAAATGATTTGAAAGAGTTTCAGATCACATATAGATAAGTAATCCCTCTGGGTAATAAACGATATTCTAGAGGGGTCATTTCCCAATCATTCAAGTACATTCAGACTGTTTATTCATTTGAAGAATGACCTCTACGACCAATACTGATGGTCCAAATTCTTCTCCCTTTCCACCTTTTATTTCCACCTGCTCTGCCTATCATCTGATAGGCTCTGTAATAAATTTCTAAACAAAAAGCATATCAAGAGTGCCAGTTTAAACTACAGAATAATGTTTGATTTTCTTACAAAATATTTTTCTACTGAGCTTTGACAGAGACAATGTACTCAGAGAATGCAGGGAAGAGCTCTTTGTACCACTATGCAGCAAACCATTAACCAGCCCAGCAACAGAATTAATAGACTCCAAAAATTGCCATGGCCAGCTATTCTTTCCTGCTGAAAAGCGGGTTATGTCCAAAGCAGAGTACTAGCAATGAAGAATTAGAGATGTGGAATAAAAGGACCCAAAACTGGAAGAAATCAGGAACAGCCATCTACCAAATAAAATAGTCTGAAAGATTTTTTGTGGATTTTTTTGTAGAATATATAAATAATTGATTAGAAATCAAAGTGTTACTACTTTTTACTTAAAAACAAAGTTGTTTTTAAATGTACTACAGAGTGCAGCTCTTTAGCCTTTCCTCCTCTCCAGTTAATACACACGTATCTTGTCTAACGCCCCACCTGTCCTATGACACAATTGCAGTCTTCCCCATCCATCTGCCCTTTCATGCATTTAAGGAGAAAGGTGCTTCTGGAACAGCTCCACTATTGTAACTATGCAGCGACGATGATGGAGGACGAGAAGGATTTCTTTGCTTTCCTACATCATTCAGGCAAAGATTTGTACAATTGTCTTGTGATTCTGTCCCACAGATTTAAAGCTACCATTCCTCCAGCAACAGTCCATTATCCTACCCTCCTGTTTCATCTGTTTCAGCTTGCCTTTGAGCCAGGGAGAGCTGGCTGGGGTGCTGACTCCTGGGGTTAAGTAAATCAATGACTATGGATAGCAGATGATTGTAATGTCCTAGTGATCTGGTAGTTGTATGGTATGCCTCCTCCAGACTGCCTGGAATCTCACTGCGTTCTATTGTCTCGGAGGTGGGGCTATCACTGCCCTGGCTCAGCACTTCCATTTGTAGAAGATGAGTACAGCCAGCAGTCAAGTTCAGGTCCAGGGTGTGTCTGGCTATATGACTTACTCAGGAGATCAATGGGAAGAACCCCATATTGAACATGGACAAATTTTGAGCCAGTGGTGGAGATGTCATCTGTGTGGTCACTGAAGTAACCTAAGACTACAGGGGGATGCTAAAAACAAGCTTGACAGAAGCTTGATTAGCTCCAGTAGGAAATCCACAGGAGTGTGGTTATATACAAGTATTACATGGCTACTCTTTAACCTGGAATTCACACATCATGCAAACACACTTGAATCAGTCCACTGTTGAGAGTGCAAAACTATGGCTGCTACTCCTTCCTTGTACCACCTAGAGTCAGGCATCACAAAGTTACCACTTAGCACCAGCTGTTAGTACAAGTCCACCGGAGTCATCCAGCCAGATTTCAGTGATACACAGTGAGTTTAATGTCATGAGTCACAGCCATGATCAGGTTGTATATGGTGTTCATTCTGTTGAAGACCAGTTAAATACAATAAGCTTCATCTTATTGTCACTTCAGAGAAAGTGGACAGAGCATTGGAGTAAGACTTGGGTGTGGTTGGAGAGATCCAAAGACGATGCCTACCACTGGGTTTCAGATTGTGGTTTTTGGTCCAGCCTTCCCCAGGCCAATCACAACTGGAACAGTGAAGGATATTGAGTTCAGAGAAAGTGAGAGAGAGAGAAGCAGGCTGTCCAACCTCTGCAGTGAGATCAAACTGAAAGCTTTCTACAGAGTAGAACATTATTTGGCTAGGAGACAAAGGTGCAGAATGATGCGTATCAGCAATTTTTTACTGCCAAAGAGCAGAACAACAATGGTGCAGAAAATGAATCATAACTACCAACTGCTTTCTAACCATGAATGCCTCACTCCTTTCCAGAATCGATCTGGAATGTATGAATCCTCTGTGTTTGTTACAGAACTTCTACAGAAGAGGATCGCAGATTGATGTGTGAAGCAAAAGTCCTGAGAGCAGCATATCTGTTTTGCAAAGTTTGGTATTCACATATTGACACATTTTGAAAATTACTCTCTCTTTCCTACAGACATCAGTCCAGTTTCCCCTTCCCTACACTTCTGTCTCCATGTAGCTCCATAACATTTCATAGATTCATAGATTCACACTCTCTAGGACTGGAAGGGACCTTGACAGGTCATCGAGTCCAGTCCCCTGCCCTCGTGGCAGGACCAAATACTGTCTAGACAATCCCTGATAGACATTTATTTAACCTACTTTTAAATATCTCCAGAGATGGAGATTTCACAACCTCCCTAGACAATTTATTCCAGTGTTTAACTACCCTGACAGTTAGGAACTTTTTCCTAATGTCCAACCGAGAAACAACATTTCCTTCAATGTTTGTCTCCATAACACTTCCTTCATGCATCTAGCCATGGCAGATCATTTATGGGAGATCAGAATATAAGGAAAAGTGAGAGGCTAGAGGGAGGTCTCATCATAGAGGATTCCTAACACGAGTTATACCTTCAATACAGATGTGATTGAAGGATTTTCTTGGGCTTCTTGTTTTGTTTTCAAGTAAAGAGAACATATGCTCAAATCATGTCTCAGAGTCTTTCAAGTGAAATATCCTGTTGTTCTTTAATCGATCAAAACTTTCTTTTGCTTTTTTTTCTTTTTATAACTGCCAATGTTTGTTCAAGACCTATGGCTATACCAAGCAGAATTTCCCCTGCATTTTCCAGGAACAAATAGTCCAGTTGTGTACAATGTGATGGCTAGTGTCTGGAGCAAAGCTGAGAGTTAACTGAGGATAGACACTATCAAAGATGTTCCTTTGCTCAAAGTCAAGGTTAATCACCCTCGTTCAGCATTGCATAATCAAACTCATAGAGAAATTAAGTTACTGGAAAAAAATCTCCATTCCAAGAAAAGTCACTGAAAAGGTAGTAGGAATCCACATGACTGAGGATCTGAATATTCAATAATCACAAATTAAATAGTTTGTATTGTATTTCATGGTTTGGAGAGATTACTGGTGGTGTTCCCTTTTTAAAACAACCAACAACCCTGTGCCACCTAGGCATCCCCAGATTCACCATCATTTAATTTTGCAATGTTTTATACAAAGTATGCCTTGTGAGGTATCATCCTAAAAGTCTTGATCTGCTAGACATTAATAGCTCATTAGTTTGTATGTGCTATCATTGCATTTTAAGTTATGAAGTTTGGCTATGTATGTGCTACTGAAACATGTGAGGTTGAGAACACCCACAAGTAACCTTTCAGGTACAACAATAAAAAGGCCAAACAATGTTGATGGCTTATTGAGGACATACACACAAGCAGAAGGATTACCCCAGGAACTGTGTGCAATAGAAACCTCTCAGAGATAGCACTACACAATGGGAACTGTTTGACCTAGGTCACAGAAAAAGAGCTTTCCAGCAAGTTGAAATAAGATATAAAAGGGGGAAGTGACATCATGACTGGACCTTACTCTCCCTACAACACAACACCTGAAAGTCTGGAGGAAAAAAGGCTGAACCAGGGGAGAGTGCTGGTCCCTGGCAGGAAGGAAGGAAGCCTGCCTTTGTATGCAAAAGTTAGTCTGCTTATACTATCTAAGGGTACGTCTATACTACCCGCCGGATCGGCGGGTAGTGTTTGATGTATTGGAGATGGATTTATCACGTCTCGTCTGGACGCGATAAATAGATCCGCTAATTGATGCCCGCACTCCACCTCAGCAGGAGGAGCAAGCGGAGTCAATGGGGGAGTCGCAGCAGGCGACTTGCCGCTGTGAGGACTGCCAGGTAAGTGGAAGTTAAATACACTAAGCTGAAGTCGAAGTATCTTAGTTCAAACCCCTCCGCTAGTGTAGCCCAGGCCTAAGTGATTTAAATCCTAACTAGTACATTAGGCTTATATTGTGGTTTTGTTTTATTTCTTATGGTAATCTACTTTGATCTGTTTGCTATTATTTATGATCAATTAATATCTTTCTGTAGTTAATAAACCTGTTTTATGTTTTATCTTAACCAGTTTGTTTTTGAGTGAAGTGTTTAGGGAAAAATCTCAGCTCAGTTAACAAGGGCTTGTGCATCGTCCTCTTCACAATAAAGGAGGGGCAGATTGGGTAATAAATTCATACTGGTCAAATTTTAACCAGGGTAGGACGGTACAGCTCCAGGGTCCTAGGCTGGGGAGCTGGGGGTATTTTAGCTGTAGATTCTCTATTGCTGGTTCATGCAGTGGCTGGCCAGAGCATTCATGAACACAGCTGGGTACGGCACTTGCCAGTGGATGTTGGTGTGAATGCAAGCTTGGAGGGCTTTGCAGCTTGTCACAACGTCACAGTGTGAGAGGGAACTCAAATTGGTAAAAGAGAGGGCTCAGCTGTACCCCAGTTCCAAGCGACACACTAGAGGTGATCAGTCACAAACCCAACCATCAATTGGTTACGTTTTTTATCCTGATTCCTTTGAATGAGAACTTATTGTTTTTTGGGTTTTTTTTACTGATTTGGTTTTAAAAATCTATTTTTTTATCCTGAAAAGCAATGGACATTTTTGTTGTTGAATTGGTTAATATGACAATTAATTCCTACTCTCAATCAAGTAATTTTTCTCCCCACCTCCTGGACTAGTTATACATGTAAGTGTAGAGATTTTCACATTGTTTTTAATCAGATACAGATGGTGAGACAACATGCACCTGATGGTAATGTTTTCAAAGAACTTCAAATTCTACTACATCAAACAATCTCCAAAAATGAATGATATACACAACAATATACACTTTTATATATCAAAATGTCAATGATTATCTTTCCAAAAGTTATTTGTATAATCCAATAATCAAGTGAATTAAGCAACAGAAAGATCTCTGAAGACAGCATGGGAAAAAAAAAACATTCTAGAAAATCAAAACTTTTTTATTTATGGCTATTTGTGCATGCACAGGTGTGTGGCTCTTGACCATCATTTTGCTTTCATGTTAGCCAAACTCCTTTATTGGAATTGTGTGCATTGACATATTACTACTAGTGGTAGCAGGTCACGGCATATCAGGTTTCTATGCAGCACAGCTCATAGAACTGAAGGACGAATTTAAACATATTGAGATCGATTCACCACTGCATTATTTCAGGTTTACATAAGTGTGACTAAAATAACAGAAGTTACTTCTGAAAAATTTCAATACATGCAGTCCACAACATTCAGATTCAGATCCAAACTTCCCCAAAATAAAGTGTGTTTAGATTTTGGTTTGAGCCCGTATCTAAAATTTATAACCATAACTATATTACAAGATGAACAGTCACCCTTTCTTGGGTTTACTCTTTCATAATGTTAGACACACTCCCAGAAATCACTCCTGTTAGATTTGGACTTCAGAGGAGTATGGGGCTAATATTTAGCTTTCCTAACTACTCACCACAATTAAAAAAATGTAAATATTTTGTCATTGCTTTTTAATAATTTATTTCAAGACCCAGTAACAGAGGATGTATAATTTGAACCATGAATAATGAAATGGTGTTCACTAAACTGGATTTAATCTGATCAATTTACAAATTAATTAAATTATATGATATCACAAGCAGTAGGAAAAAGGCAACAAATCACAATTAAGATTATTCTCTTTAAAATTCCTCATCATGAATCAGAGTTTGTGGAAACCAGTACTTTTCTGGGTGGCAAAAGGTTTGATTGATCTATCTAACTTTACCTGATGCTGAAATATAGCTTAAAACAATACTCCCCAGCCCCATTCAGCCCCCAGTCCTGCTCTGCCTCCAGACCCAGCTCCACCCTCATTCCCTCTCTGCCGCCAGACCAGTTCCAACCCCAGCCTCAGCTCCTCACTGCCCCCAGCCTAGCTCTGTCCTCATTCCCTCTCCACCTGCAGACCAGCTCCGATTCCAGCCACAGCTCTTCCCGCAGCCCCAGCTCTGCCTTCAGCCCAAGCTCTGCTGCTGAAGAAGCCTTGGCTGTGCAATAAAGGCGGAAGGGCGCAGACAGATTCCATTACTGGTAAGGGGGGAGCTTGACTGAAAAAGTTTGAACACATCTGGCTTAAAATAATTCTACGCAAGGACAACTCTGGGAAATAATGAGCCTCTACTGTATTATCCAAGTGTTTAAACTCAAATAATTCCGAACAACTGGCACCAAGATGGAAATATATTATTTTAGCTGAGACTGTGCGAAACAGTCAATTACAGTACATGGATAGATTGTACAGTGGTAAAACAAGTTAATTAACATCTACTTGAGATCACTCACTCTGTGGCACAGTAAGTCATTTTCTCATAACAGAATGGTCAATGACTTGATTCACCAGTCACTATAACAAGAAGATGCTATCCAGATATTGGAATTATAAAAGAGTAGCAAACTTTACTGACGCCTTGTTAATATTTGAAATATACAGAACACGGGGAGGAGGAGAAGGAGGAAAGAGGAACTTACAGTGGTTATTTGCCCCGATGGACACAACTAGCAGAAGTTATTAGGCCTGTTGTGGCCTTTTCAAGTTGTTTTCCTTACACTTACTTTCTCAATAAAATCTGGTATCTTTTTTTTGTCCAAGTGTTGGTCCAAGGAGGAGCAGCATTCTAGCTCCAGCGTGTATCCTTCACTGTGAACATCACTTTCCAGAGATCTGAGGAGACAGAAAAACACAAGTAGAGCTTTTAAAATTGGATCCCCCAAAATCCTTACATATTTGTTCTTAATAAAGTTTGGTTCCGTGCAGAACTAGCATTCAGTCAAATCTTGGGTCTCAGCACATGTTACACAGAACCCAACATAGCTTCATAGCTCATGTGAACCCACAGCTTCAGAGACCTATGTATTACCTACGGAGGGAAGCGATACCCAAATGATGGCTGGGTTATGCCTAAATGGCTGCCAAATCCCTTCATCTGCCCAAGGTATCATGCCTCAGCTAGGGTCTTCAGAATGATATTGGGGAGGCAGAAATATGCATGTGCCTCTTGGACTGTGGAGGAGGCAGGTTCCACCCCGATGGATTGACAATGGATCTGACCCCACACAGACAAGCATAATAGGCTTGCTTTGCAGGTATAAAAGTGAGAGAGCCAGGCATCACAGAGATCTAACAAAGGTCAGAGCTAAAAGGAGAGAGTGTTTTATGGGCAGTGGTTTATTTGTAGGTTAAAGTAGGGAAATCCTTTCCATGATCGCCTATCTGGCTCCAAGAACCAGATTCTTCCTCCTTTTAGAAGAGTCATCAGTTTATTAATGTGTCACAAATAAAAAAATCAAATAACTCAGGGCTTTCCACATTTTAAAAAAACAAGAATGGTGGTTGACTTTACAGAATAATGGCTATAAAATGTGTCATTTTCTGAGCAAATCATGGAGTCAATCTGGGTAGGCAAGAAATATTTTCCAGCCCACACAACATAATAAATAAATAATACATAAAACTTTTCGCCCATAGATTTTAAAGCACCTTACAAGCATCAAATAAATCTCATAATACCATTCTGAAGTAGTCACTAATATCTCACTTTTATAGATGGTTAAACACAGACACAGAGACCCCAGTTTTGCAACTCTTACTCCCACTGTGTTACTTAGATCAGTAAGAACATAAGAACAGCCATACTGGGTCGGACCAAAGGTCCATCTAGCCCAGTATCCTGTGTTCCAACAGTGGCCAATGCCAGATGCCCCATAGGAAATGAACAGAACAGGTAATCATCAAGTGATCCAATCCCTATCGCCCATTCCCAGTTTCTGACAAACAGAGGTTAGGGACACCATCCCTGCCCATCGTGGCTAATAGCCATTGATGGACTTATCCTCCATGAATTTATTTAGTTCTTTTTTTTAACCCTGTTATAGTCTTGGCCTTCACAACACCCTCTGACAAGGAGTTCCACAAGTTGATTGTGCATTGTGTGAAAAAATACTTCCTTTTGTTTACTTAAAACCAGCAGCCTATTAATTTCATTTGGTGACCCCCCTAGTTCTCCTGTTATGAGAAAGGGTAAAGAACACTTCCATATTTACTTTTTCCACACTAGTCATGATTTTATAGACCTCTATCATATCCCCCCCTTAGTCACCTCTTTTCCAAGCTGAAGAGTCCCAGTCTTATTAATCTCACCTCATATGGAAGCCATTTCATACCCCAATCATTTTTGTTGCCCTTTTTTGAACCTTTTCCAAGTCCAATATATATTTTTTGAGATGGGGCAACCACATCTGCATGCAGTATTCAAGATGTGGGTGTACTATGGATTTATATAGAGGCCATATGATATTTTCTGTCTTATTATCTGTCCTTTTTTAATGATTCCCAACATTCTGTTCATTTTTCTTTGACTGTCGCTGCACATTGAGTTGATGTGACTCCAAGATCTCTTTCTTGAGTAGTAAGAGCTAATTTAGACCCCATCATTTTAGATGTATAGTTGGGATTATGTTTTCCAATGTGCATTACTTCTCATTTATCAACACTGAATTTCATCTGCCATTTTGTTGCCATTTTGTTACCCAGTTTTCTGAGATGGTTTGGTAGCTCTTTGCAGTCTGTTTGGAACTTAACTATCTTGAGTGGTTTTGTATCATCTGCAAATTTTGCCACCTCACTGTTTACCCCTTTTTCCAGATCACTTATGAATATGTTGAATAGGACTGGTCCCAATACAGACCCCTGGGGGACACCACTATTTACCTCTCTCCATGCTGAACACACACTATTTATTCCTACCTTTAATTTCCTATCTTTTAACCAGTTACCAATCCATGAGAGGATCTTCCCTCTTATCTCATGACAGTTTACTTTGCTTAAGAGCCTTTGGCAAGATACCTTGTCAAAGACTTTCTGAAATTCTAAGTACACTATATCCACTGGATCCCCCTTGTCCACATGCTTCCTGATCCCCTCAAAAAATTCTAGTAGATTGGTGAGGCATGATTTCCCTTTACAAAAACCATGTTGACTCTTCCCCAAGAAATTATGTTCATCTATGTGTCTGACAATTTTATTCTTTACTATAATTTCAATCAGTTTGCCTGGTACTGAAGTCAGGCTTACCGGCTTGTAATTGTTGAGATCACTTCTGGAGCCCTTTATAAAAATTGACGTCACATTAGCTATCCTCCAGTCATTTGGTACAGAACCTGATTTAAATGATAGGTTACAGATGACAGTTACTAGTTCTGCAATTTCACATTTGAGTTCCTTCAGAACTCTTGAGTGAATATCATCTGGTCCTGATGACTTATTAATGTTTAGAAGGGTTGTCAAGCAATTAAAAAAATTAATCATAATTAATCACACTTTTAATAATAGAATACCATTTATTTAAATATTTTGGGGTGTTTTCTACATTTTCAAATATATTGAGTTCAATTACAACATAGAATACAAAATGCACAGTGCTCACTTTATATTTATTTTTGATTACAAGTATTTACACTGTAAAAAAAACAAAAGTAGCAGCATTTTTCAATTCACCTACAAATACTGTAGTGCAATCTCTTTATCATGAAAGTTGAACTTACAGATGTAGAATTATGTACAAAAAAAACTGCATTCAAAAATAGAACAATTTAAAATTTTAGAGCCTGCAAGTCCACTCAGTCCTACTTCTTGTTCAGCTGATCACTCAGACAAACATGTTTGTTTACATTTGCAGGCGATAATGCTGCCTGCTTCTTATTTACAATGTCATCTGAAAGTGAGACCAGGCCTTCTCATGGCACAGTTGTAGCTGGCATCGGAAGATATTTATGTGCCATATGCACTAAAGAGTCATATGCCCCATCATGCTTCAACCACCATTCCAGGAGACATGTGTCCATTCTGATGATGG
This sequence comes from Chelonoidis abingdonii, assembly GCF_003597395.2. NCBI lineage: Eukaryota > Metazoa > Chordata > Testudines > Testudinidae > Chelonoidis > Chelonoidis abingdonii. Next base: position 69,795,474 of record NC_133770.1, read on the forward strand.
GTTCTACTCAATAACAATCCAAAGCATTGCGGACAGATGCATGTTCATTTTCATTATCTGAGTCAGATACCACCAGCAGAAGGTTTATTTTCTTTTTCAGTGGTTCGGGTTCTGCAGTTTTTGCATCAGAGTGTTGCTCTTTTAAGACTTTTGAAAGCATGCTCCACACCTTGTCCCTCTCAGATTTAGGACGGCACTTCAGATCCTTAAACCCTGGGTTGAACGCTGTAGCTATCTTTAGAAATCTCACATTGGTACCTTCTTTGCATTTTGTCAAATCTGTGATGAAAGTGTTCTTAAAATGAACAATATGTGCTGGGTCATCATCTGAGACTACTATAACATGAAATATATGGCAGAATGCCGGTAAAATAGTGCCAGGTACATACAATTCTCCACTAAGGAATTAAGTCACAAATTTAATTAACACATTATTTTAATGAGCATCATCAGCATGGAAGCACGTCCTCTGGAATGGTGGCCAAAGCATGAAGGGGGATACGAATGTTTAGCATATCTGGCATGTAAATTCCTTGCAATTGGCTACAAAAGTCCCATGCAAATGCCTGTTCTCACTTGCTGGTGACATTGTAAATAAGAAGACAGCAGCATTATCTCCTGTAAATGTAAACAAACTAGTTTGTCTTAGCGATTGGCTGAACAAGAAGTAGGACTGAGTGGACTTGTATGCTCTGAAGTTTTACATTATTTTATTTTTCAGTGCAGTTATGTAATAAAAAAATCTACATTTGTAAATTGTACTTTCACTATAAATAGATTGCACTACAGTAGTTGTATGAGGTCAATTGGAAAAAAACCTTTTTTTTGTTTATCATTTTTACAGTGCAAATATTTGTAATAAAAAATAATACCCACTTTGATTTCAATTGCAATACAGAATATAATATATATGAAAATGTAGAAAACATCCACAATATTTAATAAAATTTCAATCGGTATTCTATTGTTTAACAGTGTGATTAATCATGATTTTTTTCTAATTGGAATTAATTTTTTGGAGTTAATCGCGTCAGTTAACTGTGATTAATCGACAACCCTACTGTATAGTTTACCAATTTGTTCCAAAACCTTCTCTAATAACACCTCAGTTTGCAACAGTTTCTCAGATTTGTCACCTAAAAAGAATGGTTCAGGTTTGGGAACTTCCCTCACATCCTCAGCCATGGAGACTGATGCAAAAAATTCATTTAATTTCTCTGCAGTGGTTTTATCATCCTTGAGTGCTCCTTTAGCATCTTGATTGTCTAGTGGCCCCACTGGCAGTTTAGCAGGCTTCTTGTTTCTAATATACTTAAAAAATATTTTGCTATTACTTTTTGAGTCTTTGGCTAGCTGTTCTTCAAATTCTTTTTTGGCCTTTCTAATTATATTTTTACACTTCATTTACCAGACTTTTTGCTCCTTTCTATTTTTCTCATTAGGATTTAACTTTCAATTTTTAAAGGATGTCTTTTTGCCTCTAACTGCATCTTTTACTTTGCTGTTTAGCCACAGGATTAGTCTCATTGCTTTCAGAAGGACTTTTTCCATTCGTAAGGGTTACGGGTCTTGGTAAGGGCACATTTTGCAACACGGGAAGTACTTTCCACTCCAAGTTCTCCAATTCATTCATTATGCAGAGCTGAAGGACACTTTTCCTAATGTGTGGATAGCTTTGAGGATTCTGCTCACGCCAGGGCCAGCCCACGACATTTTGGCACCTGAGGCAGGGAGCTCAAATGATGCCCCCACACACCCTCTTTTGGGCCAAAATTTTGAAAGGTCTCAGTTCTGCCTTCTTCCTGTTCTACTCCTCTCATGGTACTGCTCTGCTACCTACCCCAATGAAGGAGAACTAACAACTTAAAATGCCTTGTTCAAAAATTTTAACTAACACTTAACTTTCAAACGCCTGAACAGCAAATGTAACTTTTCTTGTCTGCAGAGTAAACACTGGCATTTTTATCTGTTTGAATAATCAAAGTGGTGCTTTCCGTGCCTTTTGGTCGCAAAGATTTGAACTGCTTCCTGAAGGTCCACAGTCTGGTCCAGCTCATGTTCTGTTGAGACGGTTGCAAGGCCGACCAGCCTCTCCTGTGTCATTGTGGAGCATAGATGTGTTTTTATTAACTTCAGCTTGGAGAAGCTGTGTTCTCCACTGGCAACTGTTACAGGAAGTGTTAGAAGTATGTGCAGAGGAACAAAAGCATTTCGAAAGAGGGTGGTCATTTTATTTGTGCACATATATTCCAAGACAGCCTTTGGAGTTGATCCTGCTGAAATGTATCTTAAAAAGGGCTTTCAGTTCATCACCTAAATCACTCGCATCAATATTGCGCATGTCATCATGTTTCAACACTGTTCTCACAATGGCAATGAGCCTTTTCAGAACATTTTGCTAGTAAAGAGACTCTGGGCTGGTCTACACTACAGGGAGAAATCGATCTTAGATACGCAACTTCAGCTACGTGAATAACGTAGCTGAAGTCGAATATCTAAGATCAGATTACTCACCCGTCCTCACCGCGCGGGATCGATGTCCGCGGCTCCCCCTGTCAATTCCGCAACTCCGTTGGGGTTCGTGGAGTTCCGGAATCTATATAAGCGCGTTCAGGGATCGATATATCGCGTCTAGATGAGATGCGATATATCAATCCCCGAGCAATCGATTTTAAACCCGCCGATACGGCAGGTAGTCTAGACCGTAGCCTAAATCACTCTCTCTTGATGCTGATCATCTTGAGCGCTTAACCGTAGTCTCATCTCAAGCTCTTTCCACCTATGGAATGCTCTCTGGTGATTTGCTACCTTCTCATGGCATGCCAGATTTCTAGCCAGATTTTTCCAGTCCTTTGTTCCCGTAGAATCCAATGTGGCTGGAACATTAGACTGGAAGAGTTTGCAACAAACACAGTACGTAGCATTCTGGGTTTTTGAGTACATAAGCCATGGCCTCTCCACTTTGTCACCACTGGGGATTTCACGCCAGTAATATGTTGGATGGAAATCCTCCATTTTTAAATGAAGATACAGCAAAATTTCAAGTCTGCTACAGATTCCATGGACTTTGCCACAGACTTTAGGTCCAGCTTGCCACTGTGTATACAGGGCCTTGATTACACTAAGTAAAACACTGTTAGTTGGATTCATCTGGTGCTATTTTGTTATTTTTTAAAAAATAAATCGCAAGTTATACAATAGATATAATTCTTTTTTTATTTAAAGCTATGCTATTTTGATGAGTCATCTTGAACTCTCTGTCAGATTCCTTGGCAAGTAAGTAAAATTGGTATTGTCCAAATTGTGAATATTTGTGTTTTGAATTGTGGGGAAATAAGAAGAATGAAGCAGCATGATCTTATCAAGAGTGTCACTGTAGAGCAGATTTCATTATTTTAACAGATAAGGAGAACAAGTGTAAAGTTTCTGAGATAAACCCAGCGCTCTCCTTTGAAAATTTACCCCCAAATAATAAAACCACTGATTCTAAATTTGCACTGAAATTCTTTCCTTAATTATTATTTTAATGATTACAGCTGAAACCTGCATAAGATAAATCTCAAAGATTGTCAGCAATATGGCAAAAAAGACCTTGCCAGGATCCAATTTATTTTTAGCTAACTCAATTTATTACTGTACGCATGAACACACAAGCACTATTCTAAGCAAATTATCCATGAACTTAGTATAGAGATCTTCTAACAGAAGAGAATGTGGCTTTCTTTTTGGCACATACTAGTCAGGATGGGAAATGCAAACATCTTAATTAACATTCAATTTTGAAACTACAGCACACTAGACAGGAGTGTCACAGCAAAGGCATCTGAGAGAGCAAAATAGGAAGGAAAAGCTAATGCAGGCCTGCACAACTCATAAAGCGGCGAGGGCCACATTACTCCAAAGAAAACAGCTGAGGGCCGAAACCCCCCGACCCCGCGGAAACACCCCCCCCAGCATCTCCCGGCCCCACAGAAACACCCTGCCCCAGCCCCACCCAGCCCTGCATAAACAAACCCTCCTTCCCCAGTGCCGCCCCACCAAAACAACTGTGGGTCAAAAAGGAAGGTTGGGGGTGGGGAGGTGATATCTGATTTTAAATCAACCAGGGGCTCCCAGCTGAAGAGGTGGCTGGGAGCCCTCAGGGGCAAATTAAAGGGCCCGGGGCTCCGGCGGCTGGGGGAACCCAGAGCTTGGCAGGGCTGGGGCAGGGATTTAAAGGGCCCAGAGCTCTTGCCGCTGAGGGGAGCCCGAGCCCTTTAAATCCCAGCTCCAGCCCATCCGCTGGAGCCACGGCTGGGAATCTCTGCGGGCAGCCCAGAGCCCTTTGATTCCCGGCCGCGGCTGAGATTTAAAGGGCTCAGGGCTCCCCGTGGCTGCGGGCAGCCCTGAGCCCTTTGATTCCCAGCCACAGCTGAGATTTAAAGGGCTCAGGGCTCCCCATCGCTGCGGGCTGCCCTGAGCCCTTTAAATCTCAGCCGCGGCCGGGATTCAAAGGGCTCTGGGCTGCCCACAGAGCGCCGTGTGCGTGGGATTTAGAATCTCCCTGCAGGCCACACAGTGAGCCTCCACAGGCCGGCCATATGTTGTGCAGGCCTGAGCTAATGCAACCCAGCACTGTGGAGCTGATGCAGACAACTCATTCAAAGGCCAATGTTGGGACTTCTGTTAGGCGTAGGTTTGCCACAACAGGAGTAAATTCTCAGATCTAATAATGTGCCAAATACATTATTGTATGGTTGGTTCCCACAAATGGACCACTAATAATCTCCTCATTTAAGCTTTTGTTTTGTCTGCACCATTCACAGATCTAACTGATTTTTCTTATTCTGGTTAGCCAGAGCCTTCTGTTTATTGGAAATGAACTGATTCTCTACGTTCCATTTGCCAAGAGAAACATACTGTAATAAGCTCTACTACTATCACATACTTTCTTCAAGTGTAAATCCGTGTGAATCAACTTTTCTCAAGTGTGAATCAGTAGACTCTAGGCTAAACCTTATGTTTGCCTCCCCGCTCCCTACATAAAAGAAATCCCATCTTGAAGAGCCTGGATTCACAAATTGCTCCTTGCACATCTTGTTTAACTGATAAATCTCTCCTCTGAAGATCCAAATTCTCAGAATTCATCTCTATCAGAGTCAAAGTCATTATTAAAACAAGGTATGAAAAAAAACCTTACTTAGATCAGTGCCAACTACTTTTAATTAAAGAGGTTAAAAAATAAACATACAGTTTTCTGCAATACCCTTTGAGAAGCTTAAAATAGAGTTTTTTACCCTGCTAATTTTGTCCTTTTCCATTTGAGTCCCAATCCAACTCTCACCAGTTCATTAATGTGTGAACACTCAGGCTACTACATTAACAAGGATATAGTAGTAGTAAGATAAAAATTAAAGTCAAAACAGAGTTTTCCCACTAACTTTAATGAGAGCTGAATCAAGTCCTTCATAATCATGACATCCTGCCATCACCCCTATTGTTTCTAAAGAATTAACATGCTTATATTTGTTTATGCACCATCATAATTAATAATCTCCATAATGTGCTGTAAATTTTGATGTTGATTGAAAAATAGCTGTTGTCTTTCTAATATTCTTTGTAACTAAGTTAATATTTTAAGGGGAAAAACCTTCCTTAAGATGCACATGGCTCCCACTATCTGCTATGAATAGCTCTTTCTCACAGACATCCAGAAGCAGAATATAGCCCTGTTTCCATATTCACTTGAAATGGGTATTGTGGCAGGAGAACCATTCGCTTCTGCCTCTGCTCAAGTCCACCTGGTACAGTTTATTTACAGTCTTGATACCCACCACCATTGTACACCATACAGCCTTACTCCTTCAGTCTTAGGGAGCCTTCAGCTCCTGAGGCAAGCTGGGAAGAGTAATCTCTCCCTCTCTCTGTCTGCTTCCCCCCCTCCCAAGTTCCTTCCTTCCAGTGTTTAACTGGACCTGCAGTGACCAGGGCACTGGCTCAGCTGCTGTTGCCCAGAGCTCTCTCACACACCTCCCCCGTTACCTGACAGTAAGTCTTCTTTCCATGTTCTCCCACCCTTACAAGAGGTTTCATCCTGTGGGAGTCTCTCTCTGTCCCTGGGGTGATCATCTGGGTCACTTTGTGGGGTCTGCACATTCTCCACCCACAGAAATCACACTTTGTCAGGGGAGCAGATCCCCCATAGCTCCATCTCAGCCCACAAGTCTTCACACCAGGGCACCCTGGGGAATTACTCCCCCATTATCCCCCTTTGTATCTGGCAGAGGATCAAGATTACTCCCTTTATCCCCTGATCCCTCAGAGTCTCAGATTCTCCCAAACCTCCAAACAGTGCCTGGGTTTCTTCTCCTTGAGGCTGTGTTGCAGGGGGCACCATATGTCCCTCAATCTCTACTAAGGAGTTTGCGCTGTCTGTTTCCCCTGTACCTCCTTCCTGAATTCCTATCCCCCTGCCTTCAGTTTCCTGGGAGGGGTCTCCTCTCCTCCTGACTTCGGCTTTGTTGTTTATGGGTTTCTATTGTTTCTCCTATGGGCTCATTGTTTTCTCTCCCTTCTGGTTTCCCTTTCCCGAACCTGGAATTCTTTATACTACCTTGTTTCCAAATTGGGATGGGGCTCCAACCAGTGCCCCACACAACCCGATAGGATAGTCCCTCCACTACTGCAACCTGTTTCCAACTAAACCTCCCCTGGCCCTCCAGAGCTCTTGGGCCACAGGGCAGTGTCTCTTATCCCCATGGACACATTTCATGTCCATAGCTGCTCCTGGAACCATCCAGTGAGATTTCACCAGCTCCCTCCAGACAAGAGAGTAACCTGAGGCCATATCCACAAGTCCATATCCTCCCCACCACTATCAAAATGGAGGACAGTTTCTGTCCTTGTTTCTTCTCTCCAGTTCTGACCCAGCCACAAAACTCAGCAAAACTGCAGTCCCTATATACGGGCAGTCCCTTTTTGTGTGTCCCTGTCGCCTCCACTGATAGCATGTAGTGGGTTGAGCCCCAGCCAGAGCTCCTCAGGGTTCTTCCTTCATCCTCTCTATGCCTCTTTTTGCTGTGGGTTCTCCAGTCTTCCTCTCACGCTCTAGATCTTCTTTTCTGGGTTGTCCCTTTTTCTTGGGAAAGTCTCTCTCTGTATTCCTCTGTCAATTTCACGGCTGCATCCACCATATCTAGTTGATGCCAACTGACCCACACTTGTACTTTCTTAGGGAGGCCCTGAAGGAACTGTTCTAATACTAGAGTATTCGTTATTTCCACTCTAGTCTCAACCACCAGGTGGCCCAATCCATAAACCTTTGGGTGACTGGCCAGGGCCATAAACCTCCAGTTCAACTTGCTGATCTGCACTTTTAGCAGTACTTCTCAATCGACAGATCCACCCGATCCAGGATGGCTGCTCTCACCATCTCATAATTCCTGGCCTGCTCCTCACTCAAAGCCATATATGCTGCTTGGGCTTCTCCTGACAGATAGGGAGCCAGAATCAGGGCCCAGGTTGCCTTATACCAACCTGCACCCATAGCTACCCTCTCAACAGTGCACAGGAATGCATCAGGATCATCTCGCAGGGCCCATCTTACATAGTTCCAGGCCTTGTGTCCAGGCGCCATCTGCTACCATGGGACTCACCACATTCTGTAGGAGCTGTTGCTGCATGTTGGCTTATTCCCTTAGGAAATCTTTCAGGCTTTTCTGCTGCTCTGCCTGCCAAGCAAACAAAGCCTGCCTCTCCATGTGATAGGATTGTTCAAAACTTTGCAGAGTCTTCTGCATTTATTCTTGCTGTTTTGCCAGCCATTGCAGGGCCTCCTCCATCAGACAGGTCACCAAACCCTTGCACTGGCTAAGATTCCAGATAAGCCTCCATGTGTGGCAGGGCCACTCGCTCCTGCCTCTGCTCAAGTCCACAAACCGCTCAGAGATCTTCATGCTGGTAAAACACCCGGTGCAGTTTATTTACAATGTTGATTCCCACCACCCTCTTATCTCTCCCCATTCCCTTCCCTACTTACTTCCTGTGCCTTTTTGTATCTTTTGCCTAATGGCTTAATTAGCCTTCCAGGTCTCCTTCATCCTCCAGCTAGGTACAGCTCTTCTTAACAGAGTTTGTTCTCCAGTGTTTAATTGGAGCTGCAGTGACCACAGTGCTAGATCAGCTGCTGTTGCCCTGTGCTCTGTCACAGGTACTGTATAAGGTCAGCAAACGGGGTCAATAAAAATACCTAAGTAAGTTAATGGAAATGTCCTGGTAATGTTAAAAAAAGCCATACAATGACATTGCAAGTCCCCTCTGAGCACATTAAAGTACAAACACAATGCCAAAACAGCAGCAGCAGCAGTAATACACTGCACTTATATTGCACTTTTATCAATGGATGTCACAGTACTTTACAGGACAGGGTAAGGATTATTATCCTCATTTTATAGCTGGGGAAGCTAAAGCACAGGAAGACTACAGTGAGTTGCTGGAAGCATCAGGAAGATGCCTTGACATCCATCTCCTGCTCTGGCCAGTAGGCATACCATCGGCTAGCACACGGCTAGAAGGAGGGGTGATCCCATGAAAAACAAAATTCTAGAAATGTATGTCAGTAGCAACCATGCTAAAATATCAGTCTGAAATAAAATGGAGTAATGCTGATGGAAGTATATAGACTAATTAAAAGGTACAATTAGCTGTCTAGGTACACACAAATACCTGACTGATACTGCATAAGAAAAGAAACTAACAAAACTCTTTGATTTATGCTATCTTCAGAAAGCAAGGAAGGAAGTGAGAGAAAAACAGGACAGATAATGATCACTGTAAGAGAACTGAAAGTTTAAATAATAGCATCAAAACAACTGGTGTTAATAAGAAGCATCAGAAAAATAAGTAAGCCCTACAATCTTTCAGATGCACCATACAGAATGGCAGTGAATAGTGAGGTTGAGTGCTCATGAAACCTAAAAGATTTTTTTTTGACATAATACAGAGCTTGTGTGCATTCTTGGTGATATTACAGAAAACAGAAAGAGACCATTTCTGGTTCAAAGGGTAGGTGACTTTGCCAATGAGTTTACGCTTAGAGCTGGACTGCCTACAATCTTCTAACACTAAATATAAGCCCCCATTAGGTATACTGTGTTTATAAAATACCATAATCATCTACTTCCATCCAATTGTTTAATTTAACAGAGGTGTCAGATGTCAGATCTTTGCCAAATTTAAAGATACTTACTTGATCTTTTTACTTGATCACAAATCAATCACGTCCTTTATTTTATTTTATAAAATGTCTTCTACTAAGGATGATTTTTCTGAAACAGCTTTGAAATCCTTTTTTCTGTGATGTAAAATCACTGTTATTCCATTTAGACTGTAGAACAGACTGCACAAAAAAGCCTTCTGCCCAGTCCCTTGCCACAGCTATCTAAGATCAGTCAGCTGCTCATCTCTCTTCATTCTGCTTTGAGATCTTCAAAATTTGCATTTCCCCTTTGTTCCGTGGCAGTAGCTACCATTACACATTTGGCCAAAGTCAGAGGTGCATCTAAATGATTCGAAGAGAGTCTAAACTGGTGTAATTTACCCTTCTGTTAGGGTTTTTTTCCTGCTATACTCCTTTTCCATTGCCTAAACACATAAATTACACCGTCTTAGACCCATTCAGACTCAGTGAACCAAACTGAGAGATGGGAGTTAAGGGAATGCAAACAAATATATCTTATATCTTGTATACTCATTCACAGATGTGCAAAGTGGGTGTGAATCACTGTCCCCAATACAAGTGAGCAGAGAATTCAGATTTGGTTCAGTTTCACACAGATGTAAATTACTACACAAGGTGCAAGGCACTGACAAATCAAGCGCATCAAGTGTAAGATAATATCATGTACATGCGCACTAGTCCACTTTTACAGGTAAATCCTCAAAGGTGTTGAGCTCTCTAGCCCAACAAAACACATAAGCATGTGTTTAATTTAAGCAAGTAGTCCCAGTAACTTTAAGGGAGCTACTCACACGGGAACTACTACCCATTTTTCAACTGGAGAAACTGAGGCACAGCTCTGGTAAGTGACTTGCCCAATATTATTGAGGACATCTCTGAAAGAGTCAGGAACAGACCCCACATCTCCTTATTCCCAGTCCTATGTCTCAGTCACAAAACTGTGACCCCCCATTGCCAAGAACATTGGTAGGTTGCAAAAGAGCATGAAGTTCCTTATTTATAAAATGAAGGTCTGGTCTACACTACGGGGGAGGGAAAAGGAGGGATCAATATCTATTTGTAGCTGAAGTCGACATACTTAGATCTACTTACTGCAGTGTCTTCACTGTGGTGTGTCGACGGGAGATGCTCTCCCATCGATTCCCCTTGTGCTTGTCGTTGAGGTGCAGTATCGGAGTCAACGCTAGAGTGATCGGTAGTCGGTCAATCACACGATAAATCGACCCCCGCCAGAGCAATCACTGCCCGTCGATCCAGATGGTAGTGTAGACAAGCCCCAAAGCAAATCAGTGTAAAATGACAATTCTTTTACAAAGTCAATCTACCTGGGATACTTAATGCCTATATGTAATTGGTAGTGAAACATGGAGCCTTTCTCCCTTAGGCCACTGTCTCAAATTTGGCCCTATCTGTAGTTGGTAGGGATGTCAAGTTTCTATCGTCTGATGATCATTTGGTAGGCTGTGTGAAGTGAGACTGTGGTCTTACTCCAATTTCTATTGAACAAGTATCCAAACCACAATTACTCTCCTTGTCTAAATCCTCAGCAGAAAAAGATAAGGACAAGAATAGGCAAAGGAGAATGAAATCACTTTAATTCCTAGAAATTGTTCCAGCATAGTAGGGCTTCTTCTCATGCCTGATGTAGATGTAGAACAACAACTATAATTTTACATGTAGATGGTTAAGTCAGATAATTGAATCAGGAGTAGAGGAGTGTAATCCTGCGATGCCTCCTTTGTATTTTTGAAGCAGTCATTATGTTGTTATATGTCCCACAGTCTGTTCGGGGTGCTCACAGTCACACATTGGAGGGTTTTTAATTTTCCATTTGTGCATCAAGTGTCTGCATCTGCCATGGTTTATGTGGATGCTATTTGGGGCTGCCCGTAAGCTTGAGATCTGCATCAGGTCTTTCACAAGGTGTTTGTGACTTCTTGTGAACTCCATTCGGCTTTCCAAGCTCCATCAGGGTTGAAGTCACATTGCTGGAAGTTAAGTGCATAGCTCCAAAAGGGCTTGCATGACTTCAAGCGGTGGTGAGGGACATCACTGAGGTCCTAGTGCTTGAGGAGACATTAGTTTTTCCTTGATTCGCTGGACTTCCCAGAGGGTTAAGGCATTGCTTTCCCATCCATTCACTCCAATGTGCGACAGCACAGCCAGCCAGGGTGTTGGGGTCAACTTGAGGATTCTAGTGATGCATCGCATTGCAGTGTTTAGTTGGACATCAACAAGTCGACTGTGGCTACTTCTGTTCATACCGGTGCACAATACTCAGCTACAGAATACACAGGGCCATCACTGATGTCCATAGCACTGATGGTCCTCAGCTTGTGCTTGCCAGTTTCTCGACCAGGCTGACCCTTGTCTTCGTCTCAGTGGCTACCTTCTTCAGCTAGTTATGGAAGGTTAGCGTGCAGTCCAGCTTCACTCCCATATAAGTTGGAGAGAGGTCATGTTGCATAGTGTTGCTGCAGAAGGTCACTTTCACAGCGCGCTTAGCATTCCTATTATCAAGATGGAATGCAGTGACTGTTGTTCTGTGGGGGTTTGGCCTGAGCCTCCATTTCCAGAGATACTCCTCCATGGTGTTTAGGTCCCTGTTCAAGGTCGACTTGATGTTACTGAAGGTGGTTGCTTGTGTCGCCAGAGCAAAGTTATCTGCATATACAAATCTGAGTGACTTCCCTGGTGGCATGTCACTCGTGTAGGCATTGAAGAGCGTCGCCGCAAGTACTGAGCCCTATGGGAATCCATTGTGGAGGAACCAGGGCGAGCTGACTTTGTTACCCAGATGGACACACAGCCGCCTATTGCTAAGCATCGTCCATAGCAGGCTTAGTGTTTTTAGGCAGGGGATGATCCTTGCAAGCTTCAGCATCAGGCCTTTAATCTAGACTGTGTCGGAGCAGTGCTGAGGAGCATTTCTGATATGGGAAGATTGCACTGCTTGTTTGTACTTGTCCCGCAAATAGTGGACTGTGGTCCCCATGGCTATCAATCCAGCATTAAATGGATTCTCTTTGAAGTCTTTAAATACAAAATGTGAGGACTTCAGTAACTCAGACAGAGGTTATGGGCCTACTACAGCAGTGGGTCAGTGAGGTTCTGTGGCCTGCAATATGCAGGAGGGCAGACTAGATGATCATGATGGTCCCTCCTGGCCTTAAAGTTTAGGAGTCTAAATGTATTTTTAAAAACTCTTTACTAAAAATTTTAATACTATTATGAATATTTATTCTCAATTTCTCTCTCTCTTTTTGGAATGATGAAGCAGAAAAATCTATTGATTTTTATTAAATTGGGAGATTAAAACAGAAGGAATTGTGTTCCCTTTTATTTATTCATCCCCAGCCACTGACTGTATTATACAAAGATATTTAATACAATTTAAAATACAGAACAAAGCAAACAGACTCATGTTCTGTTGGTTTAAAATGACTTATATTGGGTTGGAAAATTAAAAGCACTTTTATAGTTTTGGGAGTAAAGTTTGTAGCTAAAGTACAAAAATGCACTTTACTTTACAATTTTCAGATTAATTGTGTTATCCACTGGCTTTATGCCTCTTCAAAGTAAATATTTTTCTGGCTTTATTTAATCCACTAAATTATTAGAATAAAGAACAAAAAATGGACTGTCTTAGCAAATTATTTGACACAGGGTTTGTTTGCTTTTTCATGATAACACATTCCAAAATATAAAGCAGATTTCAACTTGTTATTTTCTGTCTTAGCTGACAAAATGCAGATGGATTATAAACACGAAGAACATGTTAAGTCTATTCAAGCCTACAAATAAATATCCAAGCCTTGCACAGCAAACATTAGCAATGACATTGCTATAATTTCCTGATCTAGGTCAAAACTCAGCAGGAAATCTCATTGTCTATTTTTATCCAAGCTCACTGGAAGTGCTTTACCTTTCTGTTTTCTTGATCAGCACAGCCCTGAAGATTTGTTCCTGGGGAGTCCTCTCTTTTTCATCAGTTGGTTGCACAAAAGGGTGGACAGCAGCCAAGATGAAACCCTGCTGATACAGTTCTTGCAGCTGAGATGGAAGATCACGCCAGGAAGAGAGCTTGATTGCAGAGGATCTTGGTAGCTCAGCTGGAAACAAAAACAAAAAATAAATGGATCAATAATCCTAAAATAAACTATTTTTTTTGCATTCCAGCCTCTCTGGAGGTAAGCATGCTTCACACTGATGTGCACCATTCCAGCTGATATACCTGTAGCTAACTGAGGTTTACTTGATTCCAGAATTCTTAACAGATTGTCTTGCAAAAGGTTTAATTACTGCATAAATGACTGGTCCAATTAGATGTAAAGGGTCAGAATCACATTAAAATACAAAGTATGTTGGATTTTTGGTGGATAGTGTGGGGAGGGAACATTTAGTAAGCATGTAGCAGCATGCACCATTCCAAGTTTCAGGAGACATCATTCTACCCCAATTTAATGATCAGCACCAAAGGTCAAAATCTAACACAAGAACAAGGGGAAATTCATTAATGAATGTAAAAGATGACAAATTCAAAAATAATAGAAGGAAGCACTCTTTTCCCCACACAATGCACAGACTGCAGAACTCATTGCAACATGATGCCACTGAGACCAAGATCCTAGCAAGATTTTAAAAAAAAACGGATATTCATAAGAATAAAAAGAATATCCAGTTATAATAAAAGGGATAATCTTCCCACCCCCACTCTACCTACTGCACATTCTACCCCTTTCTCTGAAGCACCTGGTGCTGGCTACTATCCAACAGGATCCTGTACTAGATGGACCTTGGGTCTGATCCAGTCTGGCAGATCCTATCTTATCCCAGTAGCCCTGCATAGTTGAGAAGAGAATCTGTAGATCATTTACAACAACCTTCCTGCATCTGCTTCTGCCACTCTCCATACTTTTTCAAGTGTTATCTGCAAACACATCTTTCCTCCCTGGGTCTGCTGCCTAATTCCTCTCTCCCTTGGCTATCATTTATTTTTTTAACTAACTACAGCCTAAGAGCCTAGTTTTGTGAGGTGAGGTGTCAAGTGCCTTCAACACCAACTGAAATCAATGGGAGTTGAGAGCACTCAGCCATTTGCAGGAAGTGCTCAGCTCCCCACAGGACTGGACCCTTGCTGTAAATCACTCTGGAATAGAGTTTGTTGAAAGATGCTAGTTGTGCAAAATAAAGATTTATTGTATTGCATTTCTCATCAGATAGTGTGGGTATCCTTTATGAATAATGAAAGAAGGTATCAAAAACTAATAAATATTCTAAACCAATAATAGTGAGGAATAATTTAAATAATAGGATAGCTATGCCATGTACACTTTTTCTTAACAGGTAAGAACGTGTTCCAGACAAGGATAATGAAGCTTTTGATTGAAGGCGATATGACACAGTTGTTTAATTTGTAAATAAAGAGAGAAACCTAAGAAATGTATATGGTGACAGATAATTCAGCTCCTTAAGATATATAACGACACACTAATCACTTGGGGTTCATAAAAAGAGCTATCCAATAAATAATGTATAATAAATATAAATAATCAAACACACTGTTAATTGTATTGGTCCTGCTAGGAAGTAAAGTGGAGGGAAAAGCCCAAGTGTCTAAACTCTACTTATGTGTTGTTCAAAACACCTACCTCCTCTGGAGGGCTCTCCCTTCCACTTCTTCTAATGACTATTCACTGTGAGCCCCAGAGTACAGGAGAAGTAATTATATTAATAACAAGAAAATGTAAGCTGAAATAGCTTTCTAACAGTGAGATCTATCAAGACTGTGGAATAGTTTCTCAATGGGAATGGTGGAGCCTTATTGTTTGAGAAATTTAGAACTGACCTCGACAAACCCTTGGAGAACATGCAGTAGAGAACAATGCCGCACTAGCCAGTGGACAGTAAAGAGCTAGGTTATCTAGTCTACCCTACGTTTTGAGAAAGAAAAAACTAACCACCAGAACATTTCTGCTAAAATGTTGACAGTTAATGTTGACATTGATTTATCCTCGGTGAGCTTCAGAGTTAACACCCTAAAACAATGAGTAGGGGTGATTTCACTTCTGAGAGCCAGGGCCGCCCAGAGGAGGGGGCAAGTGGGGCAATTTGCCCCAGGACCCGGGCCCCGCAGGGGCCCCCATGATCTTTGGCAGCAATTCAGTGGCAGGGGGTCCTTCTGCTCTGAGACCCACCACCGAAGTGCCCTGAGGACCTGCGGCGTGGGGTCCTTCCTCCCCGGGACCCGCCGCCAAAGTGTCCCGAAGACCTGCGGCGCGGGGTACTTCTGCTCTGAGACCCACCGCCGAAGACCCCAGGCCCCCTGAATCCTCTGGGCAGCCCTGCTCAGAGCTATTGTTTAAGGCACAATGAGAGCAGCAGGGGCCGTGCCTGCAGGCGGAGGCAGTGAACTGAGCTGCCTGGCCATGCCTTCACCTAGGAGGTGAGCAAGGTGATGTCACTGCTTCCAGGGAGACCCCCAGGTAAGCGCCACTCAGAGCCCACCTCACCCCACGCTGTGCCTTAACCCCTGCCCCCTCCCACACCCAACTCTGCTATGGAGGTGGCGGGGGGAATGCAGTGGCCTTAGAACTATCCCAGCAGTGGCCGGTGCAACTGGTGCAGGGGCTGCCTGAGCTGCCTCTGAGCCAGGTGCACTGGTCACTGCAAAATTCACGGAGGTCACAGAAAGTTGCGGAATCCGTGACAAACTCACAGCTTTACCCATGCTCACCTTGGGCATGAACAATGGATGCGTCTTTACTTATGTCTGGATTATTCTGCATACGCTCTAAAAGAAAGATTTGGGTATCTAATAGAAGGTCAGCACATAAGTATGAGACAGTTGCCTAATTACTTCCTCCCAAATGCCAAATACGATGGGAAAATGTCAAAGCAAACATATGTGTGCCCCAAGACAAGCACTTTAAAAATCCTTAGTATTATTTCCATCTATCTTAACACTCTCATAGAGCCTCATCCAACCCCCAGTTAAAGTCAATGGAAAAAGTCCTATTGACTTCAATAACAGATAGCATTTTTCACCTGTAGATCTCAAAGCATTTTACAAAGTATGAACTATCCATATTTTAAAGATGGGGAAACTGAAGCTGTGAAGTGAAGTGTCTTACCCAAGGACACACAGCAGGTCAGTGGCAGAGCAAACCTTTCCACAATTCCAGTATTTACAGTAATTACACACGGCAAACCTGTGTATCCTGCCAAAGGTCCAATTCATTCTTAACAGGTTTTTCCATTGTATCAATCTTGATTTTAAAGTGACTGTAGATCTACTAACATTTTTGCAATTCTGCTCCACATTCCCAAGTTCATTGTTACACTTCACATCCCGACCTCAGTGATTGCTCTGTTTATTTGGTCTAGGTTTAGACGAGAATGTGAGAAGCTTGTAAATGACAGATGCTGTGTTTTTCAATTTAGCTATAGTTGAAAGTAGAAACAGAAGTGTGGAGTGTGTATGGAACTGATTCCAAGGCAAATTAGGTTACTGCTTGGCTGATAATTGAAGCTGCAAGTATTTCCAGCAATACTAATTACCAACAGATTAAACAGTATCTTACAGATCCTAGAGAAGGAAAAGAATATTCCCCCATGAAACAACTGACATCCATAAGGGCCATGCGTTTCCTGGGGTCTACAACTCCGAGATTAGCCCATAAATTCTATATTGCTAATAGAATTGTCTCCCTCCTGCACAGAAACACAGAGAGGCAAACCAGACACAGAATTCTAGAGGATGAATTGTGAAAAATTTAAAGGTGATTGTTCCCTCAGGTGCTCGGGCCCATCTGAGGGGCAGTGCAAGGTGGAGGTGCAACTTCCCAGTCTCTTAGATCCTGAGGTCCACAAGGAGACAAAAGCTGAGAATCACAGATGAAGAGGCAGCTACAGCTAGGAGACTCCTTGGAGCCATTCTAGTGGCTTCATCTTCTGACAGCACAGCTCTCTCTGGAACAAGGCTACCATTTGGCGAACACTTCCTGGCTGCAAACTAACATCTGGGCAGGAGAATCCACAGAAATCAACGCTGCTTCCAATAGCATTAACTTTAGAGTGACCAGAGAGCAAATGTGAAAAATCAGGACAGCGGGTGTGGAGTAATAGGCATCTATATAAGAAAAATCCCTGAATATCGGGACTGTCCCTATAAAATCATGGCATCTGGTCACCCTAATTAACTTCCTCTTGGAATTTGAAACAGAACTCTGAAAGGCTAGCAAGGAATGGAGACACAGACAGCAACTAGCATCTAGTTCCATATCTTTCTTCCCCAAAACCCTGCAAAGCCTAGCCCCTGAAGAGGTGGGCAGATAATGCCATAAAACTGCAACTCCCCTAGTGTCCCACAGGAGATAGCCCACTGTATCTCTGTCTCCTCTGCTTGTTGTACCAGAGGGGATAATTTGGACTTCTTTATTTTTTATTTGTCAGCCTTATCCAAAGCAACCCTCCCAGAAGCCATGGAAAGATATGGAGAGTATTTACTTTGGTAGCACTGTCTTCCTGTTTGCATAGAAAGTGGCACTGGTGATGTCTAAAGTTCCCCAGTGTTTGCTCACTTAGGGCTATCCTGGGTCTTGTCCCTGAACCACAAGACAATCTGTTCCAAAAAACAATAAGCTAAATCCACAAAAAGGACTTAGGCTTTGCCTAGAGCAGGGGTTCTCAAACTTCACTGCACCATGACCTCCTTCTGACAACAAAAATTACTACATGATCCCAGCAGGGGGGACCAAAGCCTGAGCCTGCCCAAGTCTCACCACCTCGGGTTGGAGGCGGCATGGGGGGAACCCACGCTCTACCACCTTGGGCGGGAGGGGGGGAAAGCCAAAGCCCCAGGGCTTCAGTCTAAGGCAGGGGGCCTGTAATCTGAGCCTCAACGCCCACTACTGAAACTGTTGAGCTTCAGCTTTGGCCCCAGGTGGTGGATTTCGGGCTTCTGCTTCAGCCCCACGAAGTCTAAGCTAACCTGGTGACCCCATTAAAAAGGGGTTGTGATCCACTTTGGGGTCCTGACCAACAGTTTGAGAACTGCTGGCCTAGGGAACTTTAATGGTGAAAACTGAGGTGCCCGAGGGACTTTAGGCACAAACAGAATTAGGCAGCAGGTGAGTGGGATTTTGATGATCTCTGGTGCCTAAATGTTGGATTTAGGAGCTTAATGTGACAGTTAGACACAAGTCTTTTGGGGCCTTTAGGCCAATGTTTATAAATACTGCTGTTCCATTAAGGACTCCATAACCCCTGGAATTAAGCCATAGATGATCTCTAGCAATTGTGCTAGAGTCTATATTGAGATAAGCAGATGCATCCTTCATCAGATATTAAGAGAGAAGAATATTACAAATGCAGTGGGCTGTTTCACCTGTATCAAACAATTAGACTTGGATAACTCTGGGAAGCTGCAGTCTACACCTTTCACAAATAAGAACTACAAGGACATTCTGTGAAATAATACATCAGTTGTCCTCACCCATGATTAAGATGACAATAATATAAATATATTAAACTTTCATATTGTGCAAATATCTTAAAATCTGAAAATAATCATAGAAACATAGATTCATAGAATCGTAGGACTAGAAGGAACATCGAGAGGTCTTCTAGTCCAGTCCCCTATACTCATGTAAGGACTAAGTATTCTACGCCAGTCCTGACAGGTGTTTGGTAACCTGCTCTTAAAAATCTCTAATGATGCAGATTACACAACCTCCCTAGACAATTTATTCCAGTGCTTAACTACCCTACCAGGAATTTTCTCCTAATGTCCAACCAAAGCCACACTTGCTGGAATTTAAGCTTCTTGTCCTATCATCAGAGGTTAAGAAGAAGAAATTTTCTCCCTTCTTCTTGTAACAATCTTTTATATATCTGAAAACTGTTATGTCTCCTCTCAGTCTTCTCTTTTCCAGACCAAACAAACCCAATTTTTCAGTCTTCCCTCATAAGTCATGTTTTCTAGACCTTAAATCGTTTTAGTTGCTCTTCTCTGGACTTTCTCCAATATGTCCGTATCCTTCCTGAAATGTGGCACCCAGAATTGGACACAATACTGCAGTTGAGGCCTAATCAGCATGGAGTAGAGCGGAAGAATTACTTCTTCTTACAACACTCCTGCTAGTACATCCCAGAACAATGTTTGCTTTTTTAGCACCAGTGTATAGTGTTGACTCATATTTAGCTTGTGATCTGCTATGATCCCCAGATCCCTTCCAGCAGTACTCCTTCTTGGGCAGCCATTTTCCATTTTGTATGTGTGCAACTGATTGTTCCTTCCTAAGTGCAGTACTTTGCATTTGTCCTTATTGAATTTCATCCCATTTACTTCAGACCATTTCTCCAGTTTGTCCAGTTCATTTTGAATTTTAATCCTCTTCTCTCAAGCACTTGCAACCCCTCCCATCTTGGTATCATCTACAAATGTTATAAGTGTACTCTCCGTGCCATTATTAAGGATATGATTCTGTCACAGAGGTCATGAATTCCGTGACTTTCTGGAACCTCTAACACTTCTTCTGGGGTAGGGCTGGAGAAGCTGTTAGTCCTGGGGTTGCCAGAGCAACAGCCACCAAAACAGTGGCTGGTGGGCAGCCCCAGGTCCATTGTTGCAGCTGCTGGCAGCCAGTCTTGGGGCCACCAGAGTAGCAGCAGCCAGCCCCGGAGCAGTGGCCTCTGGAACATCTGGCTGGCAGTCAGCTCCAGGGCCACTGGAACAGCAGCCAGTTGCCAGCCCCAGGGATGCTGGAGCAGTGGCCGAGGATGGGTCAGCCCCTACCTCAGGAGCAGGGGCGGAGCTGGAGCAGCTGCAAGCCCCGGCAGCGCTCTGTCTGACCTCCTCTCACGGTAGCCATAGTAAAAGTCAGGGATAGGTTGTGGGCTTCCGTAAATTTTTGTTTATTGCCTATCATCTGTCCCTGACTTTTACTAAAAATACCCATAACAGAATCTTAACCTTAGCCATTATCTAAATCAGCAGTTCTCAAACTTCTGTACTAATGGCCCCTTTCATATAGCAAGCCTCTAAGCGCGACCCTCCCTTATAAATAAAAAAGGCTTTTTAATATATTAAAAACCATTATAAAGGCTGGATGCAAAGCAGGGTTTGGAGTGGAGGCTGACAGCTCACAACCTCCCATAAAATAACCTCACCACCCCCTGAGGGTTCCCGACCCCCAGTTTGAGAATCCCTGATCTAAATCATTGATGAAGATATTGAATAGAAATGAATACAGAACCGATCCCTGCGGGACCCCACTTGGTATGCCCTGGCAGTAAATCACTGATAATTACTCTCTGGGAATGGTTTTCCAACTAGTTATGCACCAACTTTCTAATAGCTCCATCTAGGTTATATTTCCCTAGTTTGTTTACAAGGTCATGTGAGACAGTATCAAAAGCATTACTAAAGTCAAGATATACCACATCTACCACCTGCCCCTTATCCATGAGATTTGTTACCATGTCAAAGAAAGCTATTAGGTTGGTTTGACTTAATATGTCTTCCTGTGAATTTTAACCTTTCCCATTTGACAAGGAATAATGTCCCCTCTCCATACCTTATATTTCTAACACAGCTAAAGTAAACATTACTCTTTTGGTTTTCTTTCTATTTCTGCAATGACATAATCCTAGAACTCAACATAGCCCTGGGAAGAGGAAAAGACGGTTACTCACCTTTGTAACTGTTGTTCTTCGAGATGTGTTGCTCATATCCATTCCAGTTAGGTGTGCGCGCGCCGCGTGCACGTTCGTCGGAAGATTTTTACCCTAGCACACAGTGGCGTTGGCAGGGCGCCCCTGGAGTGGCGCGCTATGGTCCGATATATACCCCTGCCGATCCAGCTGCCTTCATTTGCTTCTTCCGGAAACTCCGCAGTGGGAAGGAGGGCGGGTGTGAATGGGATATGCAGCAACCATCTCGGAAGAACAAACAGTTACAAAGGTGAGTAACTGTTTTTCTTCTTCGAGTGATTGCTTCATATCCTTCCATTAGGTGATCCCAAGCCTTATTGTAGGCGTGGGTCGGATTGAGTACTGCAAAATGCAAAAGCGGCCGAGCCAGAGGCTGGCGCATCTTGATGTAAACAGAAGCATATGCGAGAGGCAAAGGTATGGACCAAGAGACCATTGGAGTCGCGCAAGGTGAGATCTCGTGGTAGGGACACGAGTCAGCAGCGCAGCAGACGAAGTGTGAAGCCCTGGTAGAAGGCATATGATGTGGCTCTGCTGACCCAAAGTCCCATAACCAGTGTGTGCACGTTAGCCCCAGATTGAGATCTCTGAGAGGAAACAGGTAGGCCTTTTCCTCCGATCTGCTACTCCAGCGGAACCACGCCATGTCTGGGGCGTCGGAAATGGCTTTGTCCATTCAACATAACCTCAGGACGTTCCAGAGGAGTGCAACTGTTGTACCCATCGGTTGAGTGTTGAAACAGGTAAGCTACACACCACCTAGGGGGAAAAGGCCGTGGAGACGTAACGTGCACCTCGTCTTTTGGGAAAATCGTGCGTGTTGGAACCACCGTAAGAGCCCTGAGCTCGGAGGACTTGCTCACTGGTGATGTATGGCGGACGAGAAAGCTGTCTTCCAAGACAGGATATGGCAACGAGCAGGATGCTATACGGGCTTCGAATCTGGGGGAACGACATAGAGTCTGGTTAAAAACCATGTTGAGGTCCCAGTGCTCTCTCGGTTAAGGCGGCTGTACTCAGAGTGTAAGTGCTCCAAGCCCGTGAGAACCTCGAACCATAGAGGTGGAGAAATGCCGAACGATCCGCAGCCTAGGCACCAGGAAGCGTAAAGATGCGCTGCCAAGTGTACCCTCAGCGATGACACCGCTGGCCCTGTTCTGGTGGCGAGGGTAGTCCAAAATAGAGGGAATCAGACTGCAGCAGGAGTAAGTTAGCGTTCACACCTGTAGAAAAACGCTTCACTAGGCAGGTACGTTGACCAGTGGAAGGCCTTCGCTGCTACCCTGCTAGTCAGCATCAGCCACCTGGTGGGGGAAGAGACTGCAGGTCCGGGTTGGCGAAGTCTGCCGTGGGTCCTGAGATATGAGCGTGGGTGAGTGGCAGGGTAATGGGTTGGCTTGGACAGGCGGCAACGTGGCGTATCAGTGCTGTCTGGACCACGCTGGGTACCTGCATGATGCGATCCTGCCCCTTGCGAAGTTTGGGCAGGACCCAAATTGAGCCGGCGGAGCGTTTGGCCCTTCTATGGCCTGAGAACATGGGCGAGATCGGTCCCGGGGAGAGACCTTGGTAGGAGGAAACGTGGGACATTTCCTGTTCATGCGGTAAGCGGAACTTGGTCCACTATGTGCGGGAAAACTCACTTCCAGCAAACCAAATGCAGCACACTGGCGGGCGACCACTCAAGAGACAGGAAAGGCTCGCTTGAAAGCCTTAAGGCGTTTCCGAATGCCTGGAGTAAGGATGCTACAGGAATATCGAGTGGGCTATGCAAAGTGCCAGGATGGATGGCCTTCTGGACAAAGGGAGAGGGCCATGTTCCTTCCCAGGTTCTTATGGAGCACATGGCGTTGTGTTGCCGTAACACTGGTCGCTCCGGCCTCGCAGCTGCCTGCTGGAATCCTGGCACGCCAGGCGGACTGCCGTCATGCGGATGGAGCGGCATCCCTGCCCACATCAGGGAGGGGTTTAGCCACCGGTTCTAGGGAGTCTAAGTGATCGATGGGAATGGTGACTATCGTTGACCATAGGCCCTGTCCGGGTCGAAGTTGCAGACTTCGGTGATCAGTGCCCATTGCCTTGAAACGCGGCGTGGTAAGGAGGATCCGGCTCGCTTGGAGTCCAGAATAGCTCTTGAAAGTCTACCCCATGCGTGAACCAGAGAGGTGTCTCCTAGTGAGCATGGCCTAGACATGTGAATGGTCCCCGACGATGCCCACATGCTGAGCGACTATGTGTCTTGGAAGTCTCTCAGATGAGCCAATCGTCCAGATACGGAAATTGCATACGCGCCATCGGTTTGAGATGGGAGCGCCTGTGGCACGCACTTGGGAAATGCCTATGGGGCTGTTTTTAAAGGCCAAACAGCACGACCGTAAACCGGAGTACCGACGGTTGGCTTAGAATGGAGGATCTTCCCGTGGCAGGGAAGATTGCATTTTGTGAAAATTACGCGTCTTCATATAGAGGGCGGCATTACCAGACTTCCAGGATTTCCAGGACAGGGGTAGTTTCCCAGGGGAACATGGGGAACTCAACCTATCATACGCTGGTTGAATTCTTGTGGGTCTAGGACAGGTCTGGACCGTCGTACGGGTTGGGTAGGGAATAGGGAAGATAAGAGGTTGTGATTAGATAAGTTAAGGGATATGGGCACTAGGGCGGCGGTACATCGTCAGTAGGTGGTCTGGCACTAGAATGCTCGATGCGCTATATACTTTGATCTACGTCTCATGGATGCGTGGTTCTGATATGAGTGGTATAGCTCAACTGCAGTTATTACGCTTGTGGCGCGCTAGCTGTTAATCATCGTCAGGACAAGAAAACTGGGGTAGCTTTTAGAAGGAGCGTCCTAGACGTTACCTACATCTATAGAAGTTTCCGTGCAAGAGGTCTATTGTAAAGAGACTACTGTTACGGCATAGTCATGCCATTGTAAGGTAGCGGGAGTTAGTATCGTGCACGTATGCTAACTATCAGCGCCTGGGGCAGGAATCTCGCTGAACTCACTGTTCCCGAAGTATAAAACGAAGTCATTCGCCGCGTGTTAGTGGCCTTCAATTCACCTGTAAAAAATGGTCTCGCACTACCTGGGCGGAGTTTTCGTCATAACTCTCACAAATGTATACAATTAGTCCCGTGTGTACTGTTCCATCCGTGAGAGAGGACGGCTTCATGTACCCAAGAAGTGTCGAACTACCTGCGATGTGACGATTGGTTCGTGGTCGTACGATGAGGACAGGTCTGGATAAGTACCTTATTTATCACAGTAGCAAATTTTGGTTACTATTCATTCACGTATCGCGCTGATGTGTGCAAATCGAATAGGCTAAAGCCTGTATGCTAGCTTATGATCTGTATGCCATAACGGTATCCGTCTCCTTCTCTGAGTGGTAAGTATTAAGGTGGAGATGCAACCGGTCGCATACACTATGGAGCCTCCAGGTGGAAATTTTCGTTGCTCAACGAGACCCCACATATGCTGCTATCATTTTTCGCCAGTTTCCTAGCCTTTCTGCCTGACAGGCCTGATGAATTTTTTTTTTTTTTGTTTTTTGTTTGTTAGTTTTGGAGGGTTTAAGTGCGTGTCAGCTAAGATAAAAGCGGCATACACCTCCATGATCATACTTGATGGGTCAAACTAGAATAGGTGACAAGCGGTACATTCTGCCCCCCATGTCATAGTTAAAGACCTAAAGTTTAATTTCAATGGAGACAGGAGTGCAGTAAGTAACCTGTCCGCCTTTTGCCCACGTCCGTTTCCCATCCGGGCAATCTGCAACTCTTTGTAAGAGGAATTCGGCGCCCGAAGGAGCCTTGAAGAGGGACAGGTTGGAACAAAAGTGGAGGTGGCCCCCCTGCATATGTCCACCCATGTGTTAGCAGACCGCGGACTTGAAGTTTTAACTTGGACCACGGCCAAGAGGAAGTTGGAGTGGGATCAGGGCCCGGTAGTCCCGGTACGGACAAACCCCCCAAACCGGCGATACCACACGCTGAGCGCGCTCCTCGGTACCACGCCGGCGCCGCGCGCGCGGGCTGGCAATCGGGTGCAATCCTCGAAGATTGCTTTCCGGTGACGTTGCAGGCAGGTGCGCGAGGACCTTACGCTTAATAAATGAGAGACTTAAAAAGCTTGTGGGTTTTGGTTACTAACCCAAAAGGGAAGGCTGAGGGGAGACTATGAATTACCCTTTTATAAAACGCAGTACAAGAGCGCTCATTAAACACAGGGAGGACAGGCAGTCTATTTAGAAATTTAGCGGGCCAATCTGTTCAGGCACACAAGAACACAAAAAGATATACAAACTAGACCATACATAAAGATTTATAGAGTGCTAGACAATGTGACAAATGTCGCCGCCGTATAGTAAGTTTGAGATATCTATAGAGCGGAGAAAACGGCAGAGTTTATGGCCTGGCGACAGAGGTCTGTTGACCTGGCTAGAATGGGTGTAAGAGACATTCAACCGTTAAAGATGGTCTGAGGCTGCCGCGCAGCGCACGCTCAATCCCTTGTAGGGTTCAAGAGCAAACCAACCTGTTCCCTTGCAGGGTTCATGGGGATTGTCTTTCGGCGCAGATTTTGGAGGGGGGAACCGCACACTGCTTCATTGGCGCCGATACAACGACCTGACACTTCTCCCTCTCTCTCCCGGGATGCTCCCCTTTAGGTGCTGGGGTTTTTGGTGTGCTGGGCCCAACATTGGGTTCAGCATCAGTTCGACCTTCCCCCGGTGCTGTGGTGCCAGGCCAGTGTCTGGAGGCAGCCGGGAGGGCTGGTGGGAACGGGGACAGCATTACGGCATGCCCCACAAGAGATTCCAATTAAGCCACTGAGCGGGCCAGGCCCCACTGTCCCTGCTGCCACGTTGCACTGCAGGTGGCCACGCAGTTCACGAGTCGCAGTTTAAAATCACCCCTTTTGGCGAGGCATAATTCCCAGTTTTGACTCCAGACCATTGCTCTCCTCTGCGGACCAGGGCCGAGCCTGTCGAGGCCTGGTTTGCTGACTGCTTGTCCACCCGCCGACAGCTGGATGGCCCAAGGGTGAGAAATTGTGCCTACCTGATGACCGGCACCAAGTGAAGGGATCGGTTGCCATGACAAGGATGCATCTCCCACCCTTGGGCAGGGAAGACATCTGGGAGACTGTCTGGGCCAAAGGCGACCTGAGCCGCCAGCGATCCTCTGATGGGAAGTTTCGCCCGGTATCAGTGGTAGGGACTGGTTGCCTTGACTCCGGTGTCCCATGTCTTGCAGGTGGAGGGCGCTGGATGCCTTGGGCCTTTCTAGTCAGAGACCTAGGTTACGGTGCTGGGGTCAAGGCTGCGGTGAAGTCGGTTTACTGAGGGTTTCCAACTGGTCCTATGGAGATGGTCCCATTATCAGCTTGCCCTTATCTGTTGGGTCTAGCTGAGCTCCAACTGGTCACCTGACTCCTCGCATGAACCTCCACCCATGACCCCCCCGACCAACCCCCCCCCCCCCGCCCCCCTCATTGCAAGGGACTCAGATCTTGCCCTCTCGGGGTCCCTGCGCGTCGTCTGCGACCAGTCAGCTGCGCCGTCTGCCAAAGCCCTATCTGTGGCGAGGATAAGAGTGTGGCGGTGGTGTGGCTGGGAACGAAGGCCTGCAGTAGGATCTTGGCATATGCACGCCGGAGAGAGATCGCATGAGGACCCTGTGTCCTTCGGGCTTCCCGTCGGGGGTTGATTTCACCGCAAAGAGGTTTCCAAACCTGATGTCATGAGATGCTCCTTATGGTAACAAGGCTGGAGGGAAGCTCTGGCCGCCGTTTTCCTTTCATTCAAGGGGGCAGTGAGCTCTGGCGGGTCTTGATGGAGAAGCTCCATAAATTTATCCATCGCCCATCCAGTGGTACGGATATAGGGACTAAGCAGGGCTCATTGATTGTCACGCAGGCTATAAGGCCCTTGCAGAGTACACCTTGCGAGTGAGTAGGGTCACTCGCGTAGCCCCCTACAATTTCAGGGCTGGCGCCTGCTGGCCATCCCGTTCACTGGTCTTAACCAACTGGATGACCAGTGAGCAGGCGGGGGACGGACAAGCAAGCAGTCGAAACCCTCAGAGAGTATTGGCAATAGCCTGGATGGTCCGAAAAATGGGTAGGCCCCTCTAGTGGGGGAACCACCATAGAAGAGCTACTACCGGTTCCGTTCCTCCGGGACCTCCTGCACCTGGAGGTCCACATTGAGCGCTACCCTCCATGGGAGGTCTTGATGGCCCTTAGGGTGTTGTGGGCACACCAGAATCGCGGTCTTGAGCATAAGAGATGTCCGCGTGGGAAGACAGGTGCGTGGCCGGAAGGCCATGGAGTGCTGAAAAATCATGGTCAGAGTCTCTGACTCACCAGACTTGCCCAACTTGGCACCTCGGACCGGTACCGGAAGACGCACCCGTACCTGAAACGAGATCCGGACCTTCCTACTTACAGCGGTCGGCGAGTCGACCGAGACCTCAAGACGGGGCAGTACAGCAGTCATAGCGCCTGTAGCGGTGATGGAGCCAGAACGGTGCGAGATTATCGCGGTCGTGAACGGGACACCGACCGGTGCGGCGAGTGCGACCGGCTGCCGAGGATGGGAGCGCCGACGCATCAGGAGGCTTGCAAAGAGACTTTACCCGCACCGGCGGCCGGGGGTTCAGGCAGCATCTACTCTGTCATGGCAAGAAAACCCTCGCCGGTGTGATGCCTCTGGCGTGGGGGACAGTAAGCTCGACCACCAGTGGTACGCGGGAGCTGTCAGGCACCGGATTCTACTGTCCACATGGGATAGGTATCGACAGGGCTGACCGCGCCAGTGTGTCGCAGGTCGGTGTCGGGCGATCCGGCTTAGACAAGCTCCCTGTCCGCGGTGCAGATTGCACTGGAGCAGAGGAGCAGGGAGCTCGACCACGGCGCGCGCCGGGGAGCAGTCAGGCACTGGATTCGACGGCCCTTGTGGGACCTGGATCTAACGGTGCCGGTGTCGTCGGTGCCTCTGTAGTGTTGTGCCGGAGCGATCCAAGTGATGATGAGCCCTCTGGTCGCGGTGCCGTTGGCACAGAAGCAGCAGGCAGGAAGCTCAACCACGGCGCGTGCCGGGGAGCAGTCAGGCATTGGGTCCGACGGCCCTCGTGGGACCGGGATCAACGGTGCCGATGTTGTCAGTGCCGCGGCAGGAGTCAGTGCCGGGCGATCCGAGGTAGATGAGCTCTCTAGCTGCGGTGCCGTGGGCATGGAAGCAGCAGGAGCAGGAAGCTCAACCACAGCGCATGCGGGAGCAGTCAGGCACCGGATCGACGGCCCTTGTGGGACCGGGATTGACGGTGTCGACGTAGCCGGTGCCGCGGCAGGAGTCGGTGCCAGGCGATCCGACTTAGACCGAGCTCACTGGCTGCGGTGCAGATGGCACAGAGCAGCAGGAGCAGGAGCCAACCACGGTGCGTGCCAGGGAGCGGCCAGGCACCGGATGACAAGGCCCCTTGTGGGACTGGGATCGACGGTGCCAGCGTTGTCAGTGCCAGGGCGGGTGCCGTGCCGGGCGATCCGACTCAGATAGCTCACTGGCTGTGGTGCAGTTGGCACGGAAGCAACAGGAGCAGGAAGTTCACCACGGCGACGTGCCGGGGAGCGCCAGGCACTGGATTCGACGGCCCCAGGGACCGGAATCAAGGGTGCCGGCATCCTCAGTGTCTCTGCAGGTGTCAGGTGCCGGCGATCCAACTGTGATGAGCTCTCTGGCTGCGGTGCTGTTGGCACAGAAGCAGCAGGAGCAGGGAGTCAACCACGGCGCGTGCCGGGGAGCTGTCGGCACTGGTAGGAGGAGTCGTGGGCTTCCTCAACCTCAGAGAGATGAGCGGTGCGAGTCGACTTCGGTGCCGGCAACGGCCGGTGCCAGCGGGGTCCGTGCCGAGGAGGCGCTTCTGTCCGCCGAGTAGCCGCGCTTGTGCAGAAGGTGGAGGGAAATGAAGTGCCGCTCCATGTTGTTGTCGGCTTAAACGTCGTGCAAATGGGGCACTTATCTGCGATCCCCGAGGCACCGTAAACAGGAGTCGTTGTGGATTTCTGTCAGCAATGCCGGAGGCCGGCAGGCACGGACTAAGAACCGGTGAGCGCGGCATGGGCTGCGCACCATTTGCAGGAAGGGGCTACTCCCCGAACCCCGCTAAGTGATCATTAAACTAACTATTAAGAAAAAATGTATAGGTTATAACTGTATTACACAGAAACTACGAGTAGCTAGGGTGCAGAGGTCAGCTAAGCTGCGCTCCACTGTTCCAACGACCGACACAGGCGGTAAGAAGGAACTGAAGGGCGGCTGGGTCGGCAGGGGTATATATCCGGCACCACAGCGGCGCCACTCCAGGGGGCGCCCTGCCGACCCACCGAGTGTTGCTAGGGTAAAAATCTTCCGACGAACGTGCACGCGGCGCGCGCACACCTAACTGGAATGGATATGAGCAATCACTCGAAGAAGAATAGTTAGTTATCCGCCAAAGTTGTATGTATTTAATCTCTCTGCACTAGAGGAGTATTTTTTAAGATAGCTAGAAAACTAGAGGAAATCCCTCAACCAGACTATAATATTTTTAAGAAAAGTGAAATTTAGAGCTTCAACTTATGAGTACTGTCACTTAAATTAAAAAAGGAGAATGGGCATAGTGCTTCACTATAAACTTTAATAACCTATGTTACAGGATTTTTCTTTTAAAAAATCTATTTATTTATTTATATTTTTACTTAATGTGACTTTGGAGCATTAACTTTTAAAATATTTCTCTGATTAAGCTTTTTAGCCCTTGGCCACAGTCACCCACAGCTGCTAGAGGCTACTAATTTACCCTGTGATGACAGTGGCACTGCTGATAAAATTGTTGCATAAAATCAATATTTATTTTTTAGACCCATTTTAACTCACTTGTGTTCCCTGGTACACAAGTTTTCATGCCAGCAGGAATCCTCCTCATCATTAGGCAATTATTATCAAATTCCAAAAGATCTAGATGGCTGCACAGTTTGCAGTGCGATGCAATATAAACTGGTCTATTTAGAATTTTTTATGACATAAGGCAAAAATACATATTTAAAAAGAAATATGTAAATGCAGAATATAAATATATCTTCCCTGCTATGTGGTGGAAAAGCAAGCAGTCTATAGCAGCACATGGCTAAAACATGGTGCACACTTGGTGCATAAGATGAAAACAAATTAAGATAATGCTCCACTAGTACGGCAGTAAAGCTGCAGTGTGCCATGCCACTGCATGCAGGGTTTTACAGTCCTACATTCTGCAGGGTTTTACAATGGAGCAGGCAGACCCCTACATCTAGAAGGAGCTAATTGCAGGATTGGAGTCTAAGGCCTGGTCTACACTACACGTTTAAATCAATTTAATGGCCGTTAAATCGATTCAACGCTGTACCCATCCACACTACAACGCCCTTTATATCGAGATAAAGGGCTCTTTAAATCGATTTCTGTACTCCACCTCGACGAGAGGAGTAGCGCTAAATTCGATATTCACAGTTCAGATTACGGTTAGTGTGGATGGAAATTGATGTTATTGGCCTCCGGGCGGTATCCCAGAGTGCAACAACTACCGTCTGGACAGCAAT
The DNA here is from genome assembly GCF_003597395.2 of Chelonoidis abingdonii. Lineage (NCBI taxonomy): Eukaryota > Metazoa > Chordata > Testudines > Testudinidae > Chelonoidis > Chelonoidis abingdonii. The sequence goes on from NC_133770.1 coordinate 69,826,028, forward strand.
CTTGAACTCGGATTGCAGTGGGCAGGTTAAACAGAAAAGCCCGGCCGAACTTTTGATACATTCCTGCTTGCCCAGGTGGAGCTCTGATCAGCCATCGGCTTGGCGATGCAGGATCCAAATCCAAAAGAGAGCTCAGCATGAACCGTACGGGAGATCACTAGGTCTGATCGCTGTAATGGGAGCAAATCTGTTGTAAATCAGAGCTCCCGTTACGAACACGAAATGCCAAAGCGTTTGAAAAAAAAACTCCAGGATACACAGCGTGCGGGACAAGCGTAACGGAAGCCAGAGACTCAATTGGACGCGCTCCATATAGGGGGAGGGGTACTAGGACTCCAGCTATCCCACAGTCCACAGCAGCTCTTAAATCTATTTTGCATTCTTGGCTGAGCTCCCAATGTCGTAGGTTCAAACACAGTGTCGGCGTGGTTCGGGACAGCTCCTCATGTCTTTCTTCCCCCCCCCACCACGGTGCAAGAAAAGGAAAGAAATTCATTCCTTGACTACTTCAATGTCACCCTCATGTGTACTGAATGCTGCGGAATCCGCATGTACAGCATGAAGAGCAGTATCCGCTCCCATCCGTTCCCCCCCGTGGCGAGCGGTGCAGTAGGAATGCCACCCTCCCTGAGATAACCCCGATAGCCTGATAATTGCTCAATATCTATGTAGGCAATGATTCCTGGTTACTCCCAGTAGATAGGACAGAACGGCTAAAGAACCAGCTTCGATCATCGAAACTGGGGCGAAAATTTTGAAAGCAATATGGGATGACTCACTTGGCAATGAGCATATCCTCCCTATGGTTTCCTAAAAAATAGAGCCGTCCTGGCACTGGACCTGTCATGCCCCGCGGAGGCGCTCCAAGTGCTCCCCCCTCGATTTATCTCAACTAACACGTCTCTGTTTCTTATTCTTGTATTCCTTACAACTGTCATGACACCAAATGGGGAGGGGCACTGCCATTGGTAGCCCAGCAGGTTGGGGGAGGAAAGGGAAGCAAATCGGGTGCGGTGTTGCAGGTGAACGCCCTGTAATAACACGAGTAGCTTGTGCTCCTCTGATACACTGATCTCATTACATGCCTATTATTCTAGGCAGGCGGACTCTATTTTAGAACCAAAGGGAGGAATTGACTCGCATTGCCAAGTGAGTCCAATCCCCAATTTTGCTTTCAAAAAATTGCAGCCAGGGGCACTCGTGATAGCAGCGGACAGTACAGAAGGGAGAGATAACCGTCATCTCATTTGCCAGTTTTCTCCGGCAGTAGGCGTAACAGAAACGACAGGTAATCATCTCGCTATCTTGCAAAAGCAAGTGAAAGGCGCGTGTAGCGCTGGAGTAACTCGCCTTTCCTCTCCGAGCACCAGACACATTAACGGTGCCGGGAAAAAAAAGTGAACGGGCTCCCATTGGTTGCCTGCATATGCGTCGGCCAGGGCACCAGGAAAATGGCACACAAGGATTGTCAGGTTGTGATTCCCGAGGAAGGAATGACGACGACATTACCCCAAGACCCCCCGCGCCAATTAACATTCAACCCTGAATTCCAAGAGGCGGGGAGACTGCGGGAACTATGGATAGCTACGGAAGTGCTACCCACAATGCAACGCTTCAGAAATCGACGTTAGCCTCGGAGCATGGACGCACAACGCCGAATTACTGTGCCTAGTGTGGCCGCATGAAATCGAAATTATAATATCAGTTTTATAAAACCGATTTTAGCAAATTCGATTTTATCCCGTAGTGTAGACGTGGCCTAAGTCAGCATCAGCTTGCTCTGTTGCATCCTGTGATGTTCACTCACAGAGTCACAACTGCACATCTGCTGGAAGGAAGCTAATGGTAGCATATCCAGAGAGCAGCAGTGAGGTCAGTGCTAGGAGAAGGGGGTTTACAGCTGAGCACAGGCATGGATGATGAATAAATTAGCCCTTTGCTCACAGGGTTTCTGACATTTTTACTCAAAAACCCTGGTTCTATGTGTGAATTCCTGGCTATATTCACCGCCTCTTTTAGCAACCCACCAGTTGTATAGACAGAATACTAAGATGTGGTGAATGACTCTTCCATGTAATTATCTATCCTCTGTATGTAGATTCTCAGAGGAAAGCACATGACATTAAGTTAGCATGAAGACCGGTACTTTTATTTACTATTTACTCCTTTCCAAAACACCCATTTTTGCTTAATTTAAATTAATAAAAAACAGGCTTTAGTTTCCTTAAGTCCAAGTTCTAAACAGGCTTCTAAGGTACCACCTTGAATACTTGAAGGCATTTCCATGGGCACGTACAAAAAATCTTTATTTGCAATAAATACAAAAAAAAGTTTGTGTTTTTTTGACAGAACAGTCTTCTGACAGAAAAGGCAGTTTCATCAAAATCTAAACATGTACCAATTTCAACAAAAATGTTGACTAGACAAAATCTATTACTGTTTAGATTTTGTTTCAATAACATCAAAACATGTCTACTTTATTAATTTGATTTTGTTTCAAGTATTTTATTTATATAATATATATTTAAAAATCATAAGCCAATGACATTATGAAAATGATTCAACATTATTGAAAAGAAATGTTTCTGTGGTTCTGATTACAAATTTTGAAGAATATTTGTTCCACAGGAAGTTTCAAAATTTTGGCTTTCGGTTTTGCTCTGTTTCAGATCAAAGAAACAAACAAAAATTCTAATTTCAGAATTTCCCATAAAATAGAAATTTGGTTTCCGACCAGCTCTAATTTGTATGAACAAGTAGGAAGTTTGACAGGTAATTATCCACAAGTTTTGAGGATACATTTTATTAGAGCTTCTGAAATTATGGCCTTGTAACTGTCAGTAGTACACATGAAGTCAGCACAGGTTGAAGATGCTAGAATTGGGGGATAGCTCATCTCAGTTGATTAGACTCTTCCTGCTGGTATGCATACTTCCATCTTTTCATGTTCTGTATGTATAAATATCTCCTGTCTGTGTGCTCCATTCTATGCATCCGAAGAAGTGAGCTGTAGCTCACGAAAGCTTATACTGTAATAAATCTGTTAGTCTCTAAGGTGCCACAAGTACTCCTGTTCTTTTTGTGGAATTGGGGAAGAAACTGCTCTTTGCAGAAAAGCCCACATTTCAAGAAAAGAATCTTGAAAATCTTTATTCAGATCAGGAAAAGAAAATTACAGGGTTTTTTTCCTGAGCCAAATCAATTTCAGTCTGACAGCAAAACCTGCCCAGATTGGTTTTAAAGGAAAATTCCAGTAATTACTTGCAATACATTAGATAGATAAATATTGACTAGGACATGCTTTTAAAGAATTTTCAAAGAGGCTTTTACTTGTCACTGTTTCAGTTCTCCATTTAGTGAAGGGGGCCATGTTGTCTCTCTCAACAGGGATTTCTACTCTAGACTCTTAAGTTCCCCTCCTGTGTATAAATGCAGAAGAGTGGAACACTTCCATGAAAAACTGCTGTGAGGGAGGGTGAGTAGCATCACTGTATCCTCCCTTGCACCACAATGCTAGTGGCAATGTAGGTGGGGCAGGAGATGTGGACACACAAGTTACTGAGGACCACACACCACCGATCCCTGAGAAGACGTTGAGAGGGTCATCCTCTATGTTCCTCTCAACCACCCCAGCCCTGGCAAGATCTCTTGCTACACAGTCATTTATTCCTGGGGTTCAGTTGTGTTCAGTGACCTTTCTGTGTGTAGAAGGGTGTACACAGAGCTGCAAGGAGGAGCTAATGGGGTCTGAGCACCATTTTTTCTTTTAATGAAAACATGAGGCCACATTAGGAGGGGAAACATGAGGCTCACTACTCCCTTACTTCTCTTCATTGTTCCCTAGCCATTCCCCCTTATTTTGCCCAACAACCACACAGGGTTTCTGCAGACAGGACATTGGCAGCTACGTGAAGGAACAACTCACAGAGCCTCACTTCCACTTCACACAGGCCCTAACCTCATTCTGCGGGATTAAGATGTGGAGTATATAGCCCTTAGTGATAGAGCAATGGTTTTCAGCCGGTGGGCCGCAGACCCATGGGAGGTCGCAAACTATGTTTAAGGGGTCAGCAAAAGGTTGTCATTACCATAGAAGAGGGGTCTTCGACCTGTGTTCTGCAGATCCCCATGGGTCTGCAGACTATATCTAAATTTTCCAAAGGGGTCCACACCTCTATTTGAAATTTTGTATGAGTCTGCAAATGAAAAAAGGATGAAAACCACTATGATAAAGCATTGACCTTCCCAGCAGTAATAGCATGGTGTAATGACACAGCATAGGCCTGAAAGGGCCAATTTTCCCTCTTATAAATCAGAAAATTTAAAAGATATTGCAATACAAGTACTATGTATTTTTCACTGGTTAATTTAACAGTTGGTTTTGAACACTTACAGAGGTCACCATCACCATTCCTTCCAACAATTAACCTTCAGTAAGTCCCAAGTCCCGCTGCTGGAGCTTCAACGGTGCTTTAAAGGGCCCAGGGCTCCCAGCAGCAGTTGGAGCCTCTGGCCCTTTAAATCGCCGCCTGAGGCCTGACACTGTTACCCCAACAGCAGCAGGGCTCCGGAGGCAATTTAAAGGGCCCGGGGCTCCCCGCAGTGAAAAGAGCATCAGGCTCTTTAAATCCCCATTCGAGACCAGCTGCTGGAGCCCCAGGAGCTAGGCTCCAGCGGGGGTTTAAAGGGCTCGGGGCTCCCTGCAGCGGCCGGAGCCTCTGGCCCTTTAAATTGCTGCCTGAGCCCTGCCACCGCTATCCCAGCTCTAGCCCGAGCCCTGCTGTCCCAGGGTAGCGGCAGCAGGGCTCCTGCAGTGAAATAAAGGGCCTCGAGCTCTGTGGCGGCCAGAGCCCCAGGCTCTTTAATTAGCCCTTGAGCCCTGGGACTCCCAGCCACCTCTGCAACTGGTACCTCTGGGGTAATTTAAAGGCCCTGGGGCTCCCAGCCACAGCCGAAGTCCCAGGACCTTTAAATCTTGAAAGGCCCCGCCTCTTCCGGTTGAGGCCCCACCCACTCAGGACTCTGCCGTACCAATAAGTCCTTTAAATTAATTTCACCCCTGAATAAGTCTAATTATTTATTCTGAAGAGTAGTGGTCAAGAAGGTAATATTTGAACATGATTAAAATATTGGTACTCTCTTAGGCCATGATTCTGCATGATTAAAGCCAACAAGAGGTTTGTCATTGACATAATAAATGTAAGATCAAGCTCTAAATGCCATTTCTAAGCAAAAGGAAATAAACAGTTGCCCCTTGCAAACAAAGTTTTATCCTGTGTTACATATGACAGAGCTAAAAACTTTCTTTGGCACAACCATAAATAGTTTGCATTGGTTTGCCATACAATCAAGTTGGTTCTTTCTTAACTGTTGAAAAGCATTTCCTTATTAAGGCTGCCAATAGGTTCTTGTCAACAGCAATGGAAGTGTCAAAGAATCACAACATACCAAGGAATTTCCTTCATCGCTAAGTAATGATAACATTGTTAGTACAACTTGGAGAAAACACAAAGCAGTAAACACATTTCCCATGAGTATTTGTGTCTGGACAGCATTGTAAAATAATAAAATAATAATAATAAAATGTTCTAAGAATTCTTGAACTGAAAGCAAGATAAACATCCCTGATTGAAATGCTAAACTAATTAGACTTACAGAAGAAAATAAGATGTCTCTGACACTATGCTGCTTGGATTTAATCATCCGAGGCATTAATATTAAAATGCAACTTGTTATGAACTGAGCCCAATGGTTTTAAAGTAATATTTAATTAAACCTACATCATTGACTTATTAATTATTATTATTATTATTATTTTAAAAAGTGAGAATGAGGAGCATGGAGATTCCAAAATTCTAAAGAATCTCCAAGCAAAATAATCTCAAAGCAGAGTTCAGGCTCTGTCATAGTCAGGCAAGAGACTGGTTATTAATATTTCATGCTGTTTTCTTGATTTATTATGTTAAATGACATTCTCTGTAGTTTTTCATTTGACTTTGAAGGGCAGTATATTACATATTCCCATCAAAGAAAACAGTGATGAATATGCAAGAGAAATCTGGAATTTAAACAAGAGGGAATGTTCAATAAGCTCCTTGTGCTTACTTTTATGACAATATCTAATAAATGTTAAAATTAAACAAACGCATTAAAAGGCAAAATCATAGTATCTCAGGAAGGCACAAACTGAGTATAAAGGACACTTTTAAAAATAAATATACATTTATTCTTCTGTTACCTCCAGGAAATAACAGAGACATCATTATCAGTCAAATCTAGAAAGTGTTCCGATTACCCATCAAAATTTAATTAGATAAGACAGAAGAATATATGTACTCTCAGTGATATGGAATTTGCCTTATAAAATTGTATAAATTTTCCATAAGAGTCTTTCTCTCCCTAGCTCCTATTCTTACAGTCTCTATCCAGCAGGATGAGTTTATGGGGGACATAGTAGCGTCTCCAAAGAATATTAAAAATGTGAGACTGAACACTGGGCTTGTTTTAGTTTTTTAAGAGAAACTAAGGAATTCATCTGATACTCCTCCTGCAACTATCCACAACCTGTCAGAGAGCTTCTGTTCAATCTACATGTCCCACCAGTTATGCCAATATGACACACCTTCATCTGACGCTGGCAGAGGCACAGATAAAGCAGGAGTGCAAAGTGTAGGCAAGTCTAATAGACCAGAGCAGGGCTAAGGGAGAAGCAAAAAGGGGGGAGGACAACCAGGGCTTTGGAGCTGTGCTGCGGCTTCGCTCCAACTCCAGGCAAAAACCTGCAGCTCCACTCCTCTGGAGCTCCGCACTCCAGCTCCGGGCTCTGCCCCAAACCCCTGAGGACAACGGGTTTCTGGGGAAAAAAATCAGTGGGTTTTTTTTATGTATACTCTACCCTGTGTACAGCATTCTGTCATGAAACTGCCTCCAACAGTGAACAGTAAATCCAACTTCTTTGGATGCGTCATGGAATAGGGGATAGGATTAATTCAGCCCAGCCTACCAACATACAACCATTTCCACTACTGAAAAAGCTGTTGCTTTCACATCTTCTGCCTGTACTGAACTGCATTTAACTTTTATGACCGATGAACTTGGAAGAATGGGGGTGGCCCAGACTAGTTGCAGGAGCATAGCACTTCAGTTCAGACGGCCCTGCAGGATTCTGCAAGGCGGGAAGAGCCTAACCCCATCCCTCCAATAGTAGAATTCATAGGAAGCTCTGTGGAGAGAACTTTGCGGTTATGTCCCTTTCCACATAACAGCCTGCATGAGGGGATGATTTGCTGCCATTGACCAAGTTGATAGGGAGTTTTTCCTCACATAAGTACTACAGAACCAGACATGTAGAGGTAGGAAGATCATTTACATGCCTTGTTCAAAATTATAACATTCCATCCAAATGTACAAATATGATCCACATAAACTGGAAAAAGTGGGTAAGTGGCTGAGTTATGGGGTGAGTAATGGTCACGTTACTTAAAGATACCGAGGCCCAGCTTCAGCCAATATACCCCATTAATTTCAAGATTTCAACATCTTTAGAAAGGAATCTAGGAACTGTCATAATTGGCTCACACCAGTAATCCAGCTAGTCACATCCTGTCATAGCCACTAGTCATTACATGTGCTTTAAAGTAAGATTCAAGAAACCCAACAATTATGAAATAACTTACCATCTGGAGAAGTTTCTTCCAAAATCAGGTAATTTGTGGTGCTTTGACATGAGAAGTTTGATGCATCTTATTATTTCATATTCTCTTGCTAATATATCTGTGAATGTTCTTGTTCATATACATACCATTTATTTATTATTATATTTTATGCAATCTTTTTTAATCTTTCTAAGATCTTGGCCTCAACAACAATTTATGGCAATGAGTGTCAGAGGTTAAATATGCACTCTTGGGAAATTTTCTGTTCTTTTTAATATTCACTTCTTTTTATATGGGCATTTCACACTCTGGCAAGTTTTTACTCCACATTGTAATGCTAGTGAAACAATAGAGAAACAAACTGAGAATCTTTGCCAAATCTAAATTAACCAAGTTTGGCCCAAGACAGATGTTTACAATATCACAAGCATATTTGTACCAAGTATACACATACTACAGCTTTAAATAAATAGCAAGCTATACAAATCTTGTTCATTTTATTGCATTCTACTGTAAATGAGAAATAATCTCCTAAAAAATGGAATGTACAATTTTTTGAGAACCTCTTATGTATTATCACTGAACCCTATTGTCATTAAAATTTGCTATCTGGTAACTGTTTGATGAGTTAAAAAGGTACAAAGAACACTGCCTCAGCCTACAAATTTCCATCCAAACCAACAGAAAATAATTTTGAGATTATTGTTTTTTCTTAATCAAGCATAGAGGAAAAAAGTAGGTTATACGCATTATATTATGAGGTTTTTCCATATTCACAAGATAATTAGTACACTGAAATCTCACTGAAGCTTCAGGGGTAGTTTTCAAAAGGTAACATGAGAATTTCAAATAATTCATGAAAAAGAGGAAGACGAGAGTGAAGTCAACAGCAGTTTTGATTGAGTAAACAGGATTTGAGCCTTCACCTTTAGAAAGTACATTTATTGGTGTTACAGTTTTCATGTACACTTAATATGAAAATTGAGGCCAAGGCTTGGCATATGCATTAAATTAATGCAGGCTCCAATATAAAGATCTGAATTCTTTAACAGCACATCCACTCACCCTTGGAAAGGGGCTTTGGATTTATCAATACAGTCTCTGCCCCACAAGCCAACTTATGCAACAGAGGATTGGCAGCCTCCAGGGAAACCACAATCCTCTTGGCTCATTATGCCTATATATTTTATACATACTGCAAGGTGCAACATAAAGAAAAAGGGACAAATGGCTGCATACATGTTTGAGGGTTTCATACAAATGTTACCTGCTGGTTTATGTTTCCTTTCACATTAAATCTACACAGTTTCATACACATTTTCCCTTCTCTTTTTATTATTATCTTCAGTGCAATTTAGAAAATTACATAGGATGATACTGGTACTGTGCACTAAGTTTAGGATATTTTTTAATTTAGATTTTTTTTATCCAATCCTATTACTACTACCAATTCATGTCCCTGTTTCAAACGTTCTTGTTTCTCAATTGCATGTATTTATAGCATTCTTTCTTCTGTACAGGCAATGAGACTTAACCAACCATTTAGTACTTCAATTAGATCTAATAAGGCACCGCAGTCATTTTCATCTCTTTATTTGACTTGGTTTAAAATATTTCAATTTTTAGGTAACTTTCTTCTCTTTATTTCAAGATTTATTCACATCTTTCATTTGATTGAAAACGTTATTCAAAGTATAATTTTCTGTTGTGCTTTCAAATCGAATTCTTTTATTAGGGCAATCTTGTATGATTTCTCATAAAAGTAAATTGCCTTGTTTCAGCTTTAGTAGAGATATGAAATAGTCATAGGTTATGCAGTCAGCAGTATTTAGATAGAGCATGCATTCTGCATTGTACAACTAAGAACCCAGTTTTATTTAAAGACACTGTGGACTGGACTTTGCCCCCCAAATTAGATTTTGTTTACAAAAGGAAGAGGAGGAGGCGCTTATATTCAGAGAAAACTAAGGTTGGCAGTGTTTTGGTTTTTTTAAAAAAATTCCCTTGCAGTGATGTGAACACAAACAATACCATGGCCTTGTACACATGAACCAGAATACCAAGTAGATAAAGTTAAACTGCCCTATCTAGTTTCATACAATTTTCCACAGAGTGAAATGCAAAATAAGAGAACAAAACAGCATGAAAAGGTGAAACATAAGTTGGATTTTTCTTCTTTTATAGTAATTCCAGCTGGTTGGAAAGTTGTGATGAAAAACAAATGAAGTTTCTCAAAAAAAATGTTTTGTTTGCAATTTCCCCTTTATCCCCATCCCTTTTTCTGGCTAGCTGTATTATTAATGGGTGCATTCTTCCATATGTGGGAACACCCTGGCCTTGTTGGGGCAGGGTTTGAGTTTCATCCTGGAGTTTCCTTCTTATTGTTGTGTCAGAGGAGCAGGGTTTACTTCCACTCTGTCAGCTGATCTTGGCCTGCGGAGGCCCACCATCTTCACACAGTGGCTGTGATTGCCTCTTAACCCCAGCAGTTAGCTGCTAATTGTAATCTTCCCTGTAGCTACATAGCAGCACAGGAGGAAGTAACCCAACAGGAGTTAAGGCTGATCTGATATTTGCAGGAAAACTTGTCGTGAAATGGCTGCTCCCCTCATCCAGCTCCTTCAATCTACAAATCCTCATGGAGCCTTGACTGACTCCCAGGACGTACTCACACAGAGATAGGCCTGTGTAGGGACAGGCAAAAACATACAGTGGTAATGATGCCTACCATGCCACTCCCTCAGCAGTCTCTGATAGGCTTGGCATGTAAAAGTAGAGGGAGAAACTCAGTCCAGGATTTTTATAATGGCAGCACAAACTCAAATAAATTAATTCCAGAAAAGATCAAGCTAGAGGAAAAAGAATAGATTCAACATATTTAGGACTAAAACTATGTAATTATTTCCTCTGGAATCATGGCAGGGGTAGGCTACATCCATAATGAACAGTAGCTGCATTAGAAACACATGTTCTTGAATGTGCTACCGTTGCCAACCCTCTAGGATTGTCCTGGTGTCTCCAGGAATTTAATTAAAGATTAATCTTAATCAAACATGTCAGGTGATGAAACCTCCAGGAATACAACCAACCAAAATTGGCAACCCTAAATGTGCCAACCTTTTAAGACTAGCTATTATGTAACTTATTAGTAAATTACTTATGCTATGTTGAAACAAACAAAGCCTTTATGATGACTACTACTATTTTATATAGCGTTTTTCCCACAAATTGTTACTAAAAAAAAAAGCTTACTACACAGCTAAATCCTTTGAGTCAAAGCCTGCACCTCTAATTCATGCAGAAAGGTCTCCAGAATTTTTCCCTTTATCTTTAGCAGTGCATTTATCAGGAATAAGATTTTTATAGTACACTGAAAATGACAATAGGGGCAGAGGCTGTGGCCCAGCATTGGCAGCTGAGAGAGATATGTCACCACCAACACACCACATCACATCTAAGAAGGCAGGAGAACCTGTTAGGAAGCCAGAGAATAGCGGGAAAGGCATTAAATATTAGCAAAGTACTTCCCAAGAGTACCATTTTGGGTTTTTTTAGGCACGCCAGCCAGAGCAGGGGTGATAGATTCACTAAGGAAAAATCAATGTTTGTTGCCAAAAAAATTGCTTTTTTTTAATCTTTAACTGAAACCTTGCTGTTGCCCTCCAGCAGTTGAACTTCTACTCTCCTTCTGCACAAAAATGTGGCCAGTTTCATTTGTGTGTGAATAATTCTCACAGAGTTATATTGGTAGTTTGCAAGTCTATTGGAAAACCACCTCGTAAACCCTAAATATGGGTCATAGGAGCATGGTAACAAACTCCAGCACCAGAGAATAGAACTGAACTGCAAAAACAAACAAGAGGCCAGTGCTGACAGATCAAAACCAGAGATCTGGACTATTTTTCATAATTATGCCTGCTAAGAATAATAGAGCATTCCCCCAAAATATCTGATAAGAAAACAGAAGTTTAACATCATTGCTTTGTACAGTCAAGAGTTCACGTGATCCTTTCAAAAACAGTGCTATGTGTAAAAATACTTGGTGGAAATAAAAATTCAAGTACCAGAAACATCTTGCTTTCAAAGCTGCCAAAGAATCAGTTACTGGAGGTATAATAATCTTATCCAAAAGTAATAAATGCACATAATAAAGACATAACAGATGTCCTATCTAACAGGGATAGGATTCTACTGCACTATGAAGAGGGTAAATATGAAGCATCATGCAGCCCATCTTAACAAGATATAAACCTCTTCCTCACGCCCCATGTTCAGCCTCTTACCATCCTTTACGACAATTAGTGGCATTGAAATTAGTTTTATAATCCCACCTCCTGCATAGCATCTCTTTTTAAAAAAAAAAAATAGGTCAGATTCTCAGTCCCCTCCAATGAACACGTTAAAGAGGCTTTAAAGGCAGCAGGATACCCCAGCATAAGGGGTCTCCCGAGCCAGTGGCAGAAGCAACGCAACAACCTAATACCAGCCTCCAGCATGGAATGCATGGCAGAAGTGATACTGTGCGCTGGTTAGTCTTGGTGGTTCACAATCCTTAGCAGGCCACAGGAAACCCAGGCACAAGTTAAGAGCAGCTGTAAAGTTGCTCTAAATTCCACTGGGGGCCAAGAAGTATCTCAGCAAGGTCCCACAACCCAGAGGGTGCAGAGGTGGCTTAAAAGCCACCTTTCTTCCTCTCCATTCCTGTGCTGAGTGCATATCAGCTGGAACGGAGAATTGTTCCCAATGGGTATATACAACTACCAGATTCTAAGTAGTATTAGGTCTCCCATTGCCCAATAATGGAATTTCATAAGTAGAGAAATCTTCCTACATGGTTAGGACTTCTGAATAATGCCTTTTGAACAATTAACCAAACTCAAAGGAAAGGCAGCTTGAGCTTCAAAAACCACTGGTTTTGGAAAGGCTTTTCCTGGAAATATCAGCTGCTGAGCAGATCATTTCTCCCCCCCAAAATTTACTAAAACAAAAACAAAAAACTGACAAACATTGTAAGGGTGCAGCTTGATAACAAGAAGTCTGACAATTATAAAGTATTTTATTCAGTGCACATGTGGTGAAGAACAATGAAAATAATCCTGCAGAATATGTACAATTTTATCTGTTTGATCATTTGAAAGGCTTCATCAAGGCAGTCGACCCAGCTGGAAAAAATCGGATAGAAGCAGGACCACAGAGAAAGACAGATGCTGCATCTGAGCTTAGCATTCCTAAGTAAATAAATAACAAAAACAAAACAAAAAAGATTCTGACACTGTTCCAAACTTTATACAACAATAACTTAACAAAAGACCATTTAGTCTGTCGGTCTCTCTTTTCGTTCTTTTGTTTTGTGTTGTTTGATACAAGCAGATGCTAATTTTTTGCTTTTTAATAAATTTTACAATAAGAGGTGGTGAATTAACCCATGCAATTTAGCACCATTTGTCAATTCTTGTGTCAGTTGTTCAGAAATTCAAGAAATAATTGTTTAAATAAAAGAGACCCAATACAGGGCTTAGCAACCAAAGAATAACAGCAGCAGATTGGTGTTTATTTGTATTTCATGAGTAACCATGTCTTGACTCATCTCTAACTTTTTCAGAACTCTTTCTATTTAATTTGTAAACCTCATACCTCATTCCCTTTCAGATTAAGGCTTTTATCATTTCATTTCAAAACACATGGCATCTTTAGGACTCCTCATGCCTTTGATGTTTTGAATTTTTTATGTATTACATACCATGTAAAGGGTCTGTATTTCAGGGTTGAGATGAATTCTTTTACGCAATGACTGTTTAAGAGAGATGGGTAGAATTTCTGCCATTTTTAATGCACCTAATGACTGTCAAGCTTGCCTTTAGTGCATTGATCAAGAGCTGCAGTTCATAGCAAAGACTTAATAAGAATTTTTCTCCCTCAAAGAAACTGTTTCTTTCAAGAAAAATGTACAGCTAATATGTGCATTTCTATTTTTTTATTTATTTATTTTAACTATACAGAAAGGCCTGTTTATACTAGGTAGAGAGACTTTATTAACTACTGGTTAGAATGCCTTGAGCTTGCAGCTTCAGTACAATACCTTACTTCTAAACACAACAGCCATCCTCAACATTTTACAAAAGTTGGTCATACCAGTTGGCTGTGAAGGCGGGAGGGCCTTAGGTCCAGCTGAACCTGTACACATTATACATTAAAAATAGAAAACAATGATATTTAATCCCTTCTAGTAAAATATTTTCCCTGGAGCATGTGCTGCAATTCCTTTTTACTCTCCATTGCAAACTTCAAACATTCATAAGCCATAAATCAACTCCTCCTTCCCCCAAAATTCATGTGATCAACTTAAAAATGATAAGATTAAAAAAAATTAATAATATATTGCAGGGGTTTTTGGTCTGTCCTGATTTTTGAGCCACATACCTCTAATTTTTTGAGTGATCATTTCAATTCAAAATTCAACCTTGAACACACAAACAAGACCATGCGCCTCACTGTTGACAGTCTGGAGCAGAAGTCTACTTAACCTCTCTTTAACTCTTGTAGGAGGGTAGCTGCCATTCTGTCTGAATGCTCATCACTATCTTGTCACCCACTCCCTGGAGGAAGTACTAGCCCATTGGGGGCCCTAACCCGGAATATTGTGGGGGCCCACACAACACATACTATAAAAGTGAATAAAGGGCTGCCTTGAGCTGCTCAGGGCCCTAAACAATTGCTTGGTCTGCTTAACGCCTAGCCCCACCACTGCCCACTCCTCTCTTCCTTCTCTGCCTTACTCACTTCTCCCTGTTTTCCCTTATGCCCTACTGTCTCCTACCTGCCCCCTATATTCATGTGGCCACCTTATTATGCCTCCCTTTCCTCTCATGTCTCCATCTATAACACCCCGACTCCTGTCGCTCCTTCAGTGTCCTCCTGTTCTCAGCATTTCCCTGTTCTTCCCACAGTCTCTGTTCTACCATTATATTCTCCTGTCTCCACACACTTTCCCCATACACTCTCCTAACCACAAAACCCAGGAGGCAAGTAGCCTTCTGGTGTGCAGCTAGGCTGCAATCCCATTGGAAGCAATGGGCAATGGCAATTATTGTTATGAGGGCCGCCTCACTTCCACATGCCAATATTGTAGGCAAATCGTGACCTTCATGACCGAAGGCAGCCTGTGGTTGCTAGGGCTGCCAACTTCCTAACCACACAAAACCAAACACCCTAACACCGCCCCTTCCCTGAAGCCCCGGCCCTTGCCCCACCCCTTCCCTGAGGCCCTGCCCCTGCTCACTACATTTCCCCTGCCTCGGTGGCTCGCTCTCCCTCCCTCACTTTCACTGGGCTGGGGTACGGGGGTAGGGTGTGTGGGGGGGTGAGGGCTCCGACTGGGGGTGTGGGCTCGGGGGGGGCAGGGTACAAGGAGTTTGGGGTGCAGGAGGGCACTCCAAGCTAGGGGGTGGGGCCAAGAGATTCAGAGTGTGGGAGAGGGTTGTGGGTTGAGGCAGGGGGTTGGGGTGCAGGAAGGAGTACGGGCTCTGGGCTGGGGGTGTGGGCTCTGGAGTGGTGCCAGGGATGAGGGGTTCAGGGTGTGGGAGAGAGCTCTGGGCTGGTGCATGGGGTTCGGGTGCAGGGTGGGTCAGGGCTCCTGCTGGGGGTGCAGGCTCTGGGGTGGGGCCGGGGATGGGGGGTTTGGCATGCAGGAGGGGGCTCCTGGTGTGGGGGGGCTCAGGGCTGGGGCATGGGCTTACCTCAACCGTCAGCGGTGCAGCGGGGCTAAGTCAAGCTACCCCCTATGTCTCCTGGCTCTGTGCTGTGCTGCACCCTGGAAGCGGCCAACAGCAGGTCCGGCTCCTAGGTGGGAGGGCCAGGAAGCTCCGCACACAGCTTTCGCCCACAGGCACTGCCCCCTCCATCTCCCATTGGCCGTTGTTCCCAGCCAATTGGACTGCAGAGTTGGTGTTCAGGGTGGGAGCAGCACACAGAACCCTGTGGCCCCCGCCTAGCAGCCAGACCTGCTTGCCCCTTCCGGGGCACTGTGCAGTGCCAGGACAGGTAGGGATTAGCCTGCCTTAGCCTCACAGCACCATCGACAGAACTTTTAAGGCCCGGTTGGCAGTGCTAACCAGAGCCACCAGAGTCCCTTTTCAACTGGCATTCCAGTCGAAAACTAGATGCCTGGCAACCCTAGTGATTGCAGTCATATTCAAAGTAATGGAAGTAGTGGCTATCTTGAATAGAACCCACATTTTGCAAATTTAGTGCCCACAACTGGTTTTAAATTCTCATGATCTACAAAATCAAATCAAATATCAAAGTAACTCCATTCACTTTTATTTAGTCAATATCTTAATAAATAACAAATATATGTCAAAACACTTGATTTACAGAGTTATATCAGACTTTTCATGTACATTTATCAGACTTCCTAAATACATTACAATATCTAATTATCTAATAACCTAAAATATCTAAAAGGGAAGAAAAAACAAGTAATAATAAGAAAGTCTGAAAAATTAGTACCTCTGTTAAATCAAATGTGGAGTCAACACTTCAGACTAAGTATGACCATTATATATATATATAAAAAAAATTTCCCCTCTCACTCCTATGGGTGGTATGTGTCTTCCTCAACCTCGGGTCCTCTACCAGAGGCCTAGGAGTTTGAGGGTTCTGCGCAGTATCTTAGCTGTTCCTAGCACTGCACTCTTCTGGACAGAGAGCTCTGATGTTGTTCCTGGGATCTGTTGGAGCCAC
>NC_133770.1:69849976-69865888 GCF_003597395.2 Chelonoidis abingdonii
GTTGCTTTCCCAGAGGAAGGAATGACTGACGACATTTACCCAGAACCACCTGCGACAATGATTTTTGCCCCATCAGCCACTGGGCTCTCAACCCAGAATTCTAAGGGACGGGGGAGACTGCAGGAACTATGAGATAGCTACGGAATAGCTACCCACAGTGCAATGCTCTGGAAATCGACGCTAGCCTCGGACCATGGACACACACTGCCGAATTAATGTGCTTGGTGTGGCCGCGTGCACTCGACTTTATACAATCTGTTTTATAAAATCGGTTTATGTAAAATTGGAATAATCCCGTAGTGTAAACGTACCCTATGTTAGAGGAAGACAGGATTTGAAACCACAGATGTCTTGTATTGCATTGAAGAAGCCACTTTACTTTTAACCATAACACTACAACTGCCTATGTACCCAATGCTGTGGTTCTTATGTTCCGCTGACAGACTCTGGTCGTCCATGGGCAGGATCGAACTGGGATCCGTGGAGCTTAGCGCATGAGTCTTTACAGCATGAGCTAAAAGCCAATTCGCTCTTACCAAATGCTGTAGAGCAGACTCATTTAAAACACACACACACACTCTCTCTCTCTCTCTCCCTCCCTCCCTCCCCTCGGTGCCACTAGATGGGACAGAACACTGCACCCAGGAGGTGTGTGGGTTACACGTACATAAGCAGAACTCTCAGAGAAGTCAACAGGAAGTTTTCCAAAATAACTGCAGAGTCACTTAAATACTTCCCTTTTCTTGCTAAAATGGTAGAGTTCCTTATTTGTCAATGGAGTAAAAAAATATTTTTTGCTTACTATTCCTGTACCTCTAGTTGCTTGACTGTGGCTGTATGTATATAGATTGTTACAGGTAGGATTATTTTGATCCTATGCCTTTCTGTTATAGTAAAAAAGTCTGGCATCAGCATGATGACCCCAAACTACATGCAACCTATGACTCGAGACTAAACTGTTCACCCATACACTCAAAAGCAATTATGCTTTTTCCTCATGGGCCTGTCATGTATAACAGTTAAAGGTCCAAGTTGTTTTTCTCATGGAGAGGTTTTTACTTCCCCTGTAGTTGGTGGGCTTACAATGCAAACTAAAAAGAAATGAATTATATTTCCCCAGGGTTTTCTTTTCAGTACGATTAAGAAAAGTGACTTCTTAGTCAAGAGCTAAGTGACACCAAGATTTCCTGTTTTCTCTCCGCAGGGAGGCTGTCACCACTCAATATTAATTGATTTTAACCCTCCATCCATCACGCCACAGTTCCAAAAATTTCCAGTCAAAGATCAACTATTGTTCTCAAAGTAAACTATTCAGAACTTCTCCATTAAAATTAAGTGTTGCATATATTTTGTATGTTCTGTTACTTGACACAAGTTAATGGATATTTTCTCTAAATATGCAGTTAAAAATTATGGAAAATCCCCTAACATTTTACCTCAGGGTTCCATCATGAAGCCATTATGGTTTCATTATTTAATCCATAACAAATTACAAGCAACTCTGGGGCCTGATTCTACTCCAATTTAAATCAGTGGAAATCTTGCCACTAATTTAAACAGAAACAGGATCAGGCCCTTTTGGCTTGTAGCTGTTGAGGAATTTTCACCACTCAATTAGAAACAAAGCCTTTGCACTTGGCAGCTGATAAGACCAATTCCTTGATTCTGAACAACTACAGGAGCATGTAACCCTCATGCAGATTGAAAAAAATTATAAAAATGGAGGCAACAGACTCTGTAAAAGCAAAGAAGGAGATTGGATGCAGTACTTGAATTGTGAACAGGATGAGAAGCTTTCTTAGAAATACAAACCTTTCTTTGCAGATAGATTTTTAACTGCTTTTCCATTATGGGAAACAGAGATCAATCTTAAGAAAGAAAAATAGTTCAGCTACAGCTTTAAAAGAGGCTCAGTTCTTACTGTAAATACAAAGCATCAAATCAGAAAGGGTAAGAATGGCGAGTTCTACCTGCCTACTGCTATCTATTTTTAAGGTTAATTAAGTCAATATGTTATAAATGCTGTAGCACCTGGGAACCAGGTATTCCCATTTTTTTTCATAACACAGATCTCAACAGACCAATTGTCTTGCAGACCTTCTCACACAGACCACCCCTCCCATTTGTAATTTTTTAACATCTCTGTGGCAACTACAACTATTGCCTACCCTGAAGATATTAGTGAAGTATTTAGGCTGGGAGTGTATAAAAAAAAGCACCTAAGGGATCAATTCACTCTCAATGGAAGCTGGACACTAACTTCCTTAGGAACTTCTGAAAATCTCACCCTCACTGTATTTTGAGCATCTTGTATCATGATTTAGCAGATGGAAACCAGGAGAAGACTTAGACCTGTGTGACCAGAAAGCTCTCCACAGACAGGCAGCAAGGGCTTTGCAAAGCATCAAAACACTGATCTCTAATATATATACCATAAGCTTACATACACCATAAGTGTATATTCATGAACTGCATATTTACATGTGTTCTTTATCAGCAATTGGTGGGTTCACAAGAAACCACCAAATAATAGCTAGGTTTTCATCCACCCTACAAAAAACTACCCTGTTGGGGATCCTGTTACAATATGGTATTTCCCCAGAGCAGTTTGGTCTTGCACAGGCAAGACTGATGGCTATTTTAAAAATTTCAGTGCATATGCATGTTATTAATAAGACCTCAGTACAGAAATTTTGTAGCATACTTAGTAATAAAGTCAGTCTGACCTACTCCTTACTTTAGATCCATTGATGAACATGCATTTGGGCAAGACCATGGCCAGGTAGGTAAAATACAGAACTAGATATCAGGTTAAGATTCTATTCTTAGCTCTGCCACACACATAAATTTAGATAAGGCACTCAAGTTCTCTGTGCCTCAGTTTCCTCATCTGTTACACGAGATTAATCTCTCTCTACCTCATTAGGATGTTGAGATAATTTATTAATTGATTTTTATAGGGTGTTTGGAGATCCTTGGACGAAAAGTACTATATAAATGAAAAATATTATTGTTTAATATTTTGTTTTACAAGAAAAGGTAAAATGATGAAATCATCTAAGACACATGCTGTTGGAATACTTAGCATCTATCATCAGTAAAATATACCTTGTCAAGAGATATGAGGCTGCAAACAAGAAACTATCTAAGTATGTCTAAAAAAACAATTTTTTGAGTCTATCATAATACAGCTGTATACGCAAAAAGTATGGGAAGCAAGTTTCTATTTAAAAACTAGAATGTAGTTGATATGCTTTCCCAAGCTATTAAAACTTTAGTTAAAAGCCAAACAGGGTAAAGAAATCTGAAGTTCTACCTATCAGTTATACCAGTTAGAGCAATTATTTTTAATAAAAGCAATAAATCTGCAGCATATAATACTAATATGTTTAATGTTCTTTTTATGTCATATTACATATAAAAATTGTTTTCTATGCCTTGGAGAAAACATTTTATGTATTGCTGTAGTCTGATAAATGGGTTTTGCTTTGACCTATAGTAGTGAGCAAATTTTACTGCAGATTGCTTTGAGCAACTGTAATTCATTTGAAGGAAATGCTGATGTGCTTATCAGAAGACAAAAAGTTGAATATTTGCTTTCATATTTGATTGTGATTCTATTATTGGAGAGGGAGTTATGCCCTGATCCTGCAAACATGTGCTTAATTTTTCACATGAATGTAGTCCAGTTGAAATCAATGTGACTATATGCATGAACAAAGCTGAGCCCACATATAAGTGTTTGCAGGATCAGGGCCTACAGCAATACAACATTTAAACTCAGATATTGAGCGATAAAAATTTTCAGACAAGTAATCCATCTAGGGTGACCAGATGTCCCGATTTTCTGGGCCAGTCCCAATATTTGGGGCTGTGTCTTATATAGGTGCCTATTACCCCCATCCCCTTTCCTGATTTTTCACTCTTCCTGTCTGGTCACCCTAAATCCATCATCCCCTTCTCCTTCCCATTTTACTGCTCTCAGTCTGTGGATTTTATCTTTCCATATTTATCTGCTAGGAGGCCAAGTTTATAAGAAGTAAGTTCCTTTCTAATTTATCTGTGTTTTACATATGGTGCATGATCTCATTGTAGCCAATGCACAAAGATCTCTGAACTAATAATATTTTACCATGCTAACTTCATTTAATCACTCTCAAGAACAAAATGGTGGTAACCTATCTGGTCAAGTGGAAATACAAAACTAGAATGCTGATTTCCTTTAAACACCTCTGCTTACAAAATTAAAGCAGGTAATTAAATAACTTCAAATTGGAAAAAAATTGCTTTTACCAGTCTTAAATCAAATAAAAACACCTGCAAATGCAGTATTTTTTAAAATGTTCAGCCACATACTCTAATACAATTTTTAAAATGAATGGTGAAAGGAAACAGAAGGCAGGGACCAGGCACAAGCAACTGTTTAATGTAGTATCAAAATCAGTGGTAGAAAGGGAAGGTAATCATTGAAGTAAATAGCAAATGCTATATCCTGCAGAAAACAGAAATTTGTTGATGAAAATTTGCATCTTTTTCAGTGCATGAGGTTTCCAAATCCCAGCTATGAATACAATTAGAGTCCCCCCAGTGAGATTGTGATCAGTTAAACTAAGTACCTTGTCAAGACAATAACTGAAATGTGATACTAATTTAAGTATATTTCAATAGTAAAGGTTCACTTAACTTTTGATATTACGACATAAAATATGACCTCATAAAAGGCTCATCTATACCACAATGGTGTGTTTTGATTAAAAAAAAAACACATTGACTTCAATAAATCTGAAACAACTGTTGTTTGAAAAATATAATTGAACACCAAAAATGTTACTTGTCTCTGTCCAATAGCGTGTCACACATTTTAAATATATATAGAAAGATACGTCCATTCTCTGAATAGATTATAATCTAAGATCCCAGTTCTACAAAGACATGCATGTACTTTAATTTGCACACTATGAGTAAAGAACTGGAAATATAATCTTAAAAAGACAATACAGATAAAGGAGTGGGGATGGATGTAACTCAAGAGTTCTCTTTTTCCAACCTTAATCTCTTTGCTTTTTTTTTTTGCTCTCTTTTATGATAGCTGTTACACTAAGGAATTCATTACCATACAAACACACACACAAGATACGAATCAGTTAAACAATATACAAAACTAAATCAATCTCTAACGTCCTCTTTTGGATCCAGGCTTTGCAGCAGCGTGTTTATAAAGGGACTGATCCTGCCGACAGACCCACGGACATTCTTGTATATCTCATGTTTCAGGACTTTTGCACACAAGACCTAGTGTGTGAACCTGCTAATCCAGGGACCAGGTATAGGAGGATGGATGGTTTTGTGGCTAAGACACTTAGCCAGGATGCAGGGAATCTGAGTCCTGTGACGGAGTTCCTGTGTGGCTATTTGCAAGTCACATCATCATTCTGTGCCTCAGTTCCCCATCTGTAAAGTGAGGATAACAACACTTCTAAACCTCAGAATGTTAAATTCAGAGCTTAAATTCAGCTGGAGCCATCTGGAGCAGAGCTCCAGTAAATATTTTCAAGCCCACGAGAGCCCCAGCGCACCCTGCTAGGCTGAAACCCCAAGCCGCAGCGCTCCAGAAAATACTTGGGGAGAATTTAAGGCTCGGTTTGGAGGATACATTTAGTAAAGATTCTGAGGCACTCAGATATGGTGGTGATGAGTGACACAGAAAAGACTATAAATAAGCAAACATCCTCAATATTAATTCATTTCCACTAGCTCCACAGTATGCAATATATCACAGTAAGGTTGCTTAGAAAATCAAAGAACAGACATGAAGGCTCTCAGAATTTCAAAATGAACTATTTGACTTGGTTTTGTATTTATTTACTTCAATTTCAACACACAAATATAAAAAGAATGCCTATCCCAGCCTCCTGATGTTCTTTCCAAATAACTAGAAACGCATTCCAATTAAGACAGAAACAGCTGTAAAAATTCAACAACCCTTCTCCAACAAAAGGAACTAGTCCACAAAGCCAAAATTTCTGTACCTCACGTCCCCAAACTCCATTTCCCTCAAATCCACATTCCTACTCAACCACTCCCTCCAAATCCTCAGCTTTCTCCCAATGTCTGGCCAAAAAGAAGGGCTTTGCAACATGGAGGATAGGTTGATCAATGGCAGTTAATCAAGATGGTCACAGATGCAATCCCATGCACTGGGAGTCCCTAAACGTCTGACTGCCACAAGCTGGGACTGGACGACTGGGGATGGATCATTCGATAACTGCCCTGTCCTGTTCCTTCTCTCTGAAGCACTGTCAGAAGACAGGATATTGGGCTAGACAGACCACTTATCTGACCCAGCCTGGCCATTCTTATGCCCGAAAGGTTAAACAATTCATGCTATTTTCGATGAAAAGTGAATTCTAAAATCAAGAGGCTCTCAAGGAGAACATTTTGCCAGCAATGCTCTCTCTCCCATAAGTGACTTCCATCTTGAGCATCTACACTGACAGAGTTGCACCAGGAAAGAAGTGATCTCTCAAATAGACAGGTCCCTAGTCATTTAGCACTTTATAGGGCGGAACCATGATTTTAAACTCTGTCTGGAAACCAACAGACAGCCAATGCAGATTCCAAAGCACAGCTGTCATATGTTAAACAGTGGACCACAGCCTTCTGCCCCAACTTCAGGTTCCAAAGAAGTTTAAGGTTTAACCCAATGTAGACTGTACTACAGTAGTCTAATCTTAAAATAACAAAAGGCATGGATGACTGCAGCCTGGCATTTCTGCACGAGCTTCTAGGTTCATAGATGTCAACACAAGAGAAAATAAATGGAATATTCATGAGCAGTCATCGGATTAAGATGTGGACTATTTGGCATACTGTTGAAAGGAAGAGGCTCATTGCTGGACAAAGTTAAGAGACATATGAAACTACAAGGCTCGGTGCCTTTCAGCTGTTTTTTTTTTAAAGTGGGCTTCTGCCATTTTCTATTTTTCCAGGCATAGGAATGCAACAACACAGCCCATAGACATTAGTCACAGCCTGAGGGTTATGAATGAGAGGTCAGTAAAGTGACAACGCTGAATTCAACCTCTAAAAACAGTGATCGAGAGTGACAGTGGGAGGGGGAAACAGTGGAAAACTGTCCAACATTCCAGCTCTGAATCACTTTATCAAATGAAATCTGGATAATGTGCAAACGTAAAGGAATCTAAACATATCCTTTCATATCAAATATACTGAATATAAGGAATCCCTTCTAAAATCTGAATAGCTATATTTTATGCATTAGTTTAAAATCTATGGCAGAAAAAAAACGTTGAGTAAGATATTGTCAAGATGGTAAAATCATCAAGATCATTGTGACTGCATGTATTAAAGTTATTTAAGGCCAAAGAGATTAAACAAGACTTTTAAAAAATATATAAATACTCACATGTACTACACTAACTAAAAGCATTATGAATTGATTGGCTTCTCAGTGTCATCAAAAACAAATGAAAAGAAAAAGACTTTTGTACTTACCATCATTCAGAGTTGTGAACTCCAGGAAACGATACTCATAGGAAACATCTATCTTGGTTTCTACTTGGGGCCTCTTCAAAGTTGAATAGATATTACCAGGCCGTTTTTCATCATGTTTCTCTAATTTGTTTAGTCCACAACCCATTTCAACAGCTGCTGATTCAGAGAGGTAGGGGAAGGGAGAAGAAAAAAATAACAGCACTCATTTTTCTATTTCATATGCCAGTCTCAAAGTTTCTATGATTTATATTTATTTTTAAAAATACACTATCCATAGACCTTTAAAAACAGCATAATTTAATAAATGTTCAGATACTAAACAATCTATATTTATCATGCCTGACTCACTTTTTTAAAGATAAAATTACCAGGTGTACTATTATTTTATTGAAAGTTGAAAATGTAATGTACCTGTTATATACTCTGAAGGACACATATTCAGTTATAGCCAGTGATATAAAATGCAATATAATGTTATTAAGCAATCAACATAAATATAAAGCAACAATTATATTATATATCTATGACTGCTATAGGAAAATACAGTTATACCTATCCAACTGCAAGATCTGTCCTAATATTGCAAGTTATCACTAGATCTGTATTTAAATGAAAAAAAAACCATGTATCTGTAACTAAATGTTTCAGCTTTTATGGGATTTTAGATAAAAATCCTGTATTCATCCTATCCCTCCCGTCTTTTTCAGGGTAAGCTATGGGAAATAAAAGTTACTTTAGGAAGTCAACTTTAGAACAGAATAAAAGCTGCTGAACACTACTGATAGCCTAACACAAATTGGAAACAGAAATCAACATGTGCTAAAAAGAAGATTTGTTGCTTCAGTATGAAAGTGTCCAGAGAAACGTTACACAAATGTATATTATATGTTATACCAAGCTTTAAGTGTTTTGCCATTTACCCTATGGAAAAAATAATGCTTCTCTGTTTATTTTGGCAGAATTACACAAATTTCATTATTTTAAATCATTTCTATAAAGCTGGAGTTAGATATTTTAGTTAGTGAATTAAAAGCTAAGCACTGCTAATGTTTTTTTCTATTTTAGACAGCATACAATCTGTGATCAATGATGAAAATCAACATTGCAAAAATGTTTAGTAGCCAAAAATATTTAACAGAGTTATGTAATAACTATGCTTCCTTTTACAAATAAGAATTCCTTTGCTTTGCTTCTTTAGCTACATCCATTCACAGTACAACAAAGGATCTTGGTAATATGGCTAGCACAAAGAAAACAATATGTTAAAACAATGTGACAAAGCAGCCTATACTTTAAGGTACTGATTTGATAAGGTACTTTAAGCATGAGAGAAGTCCAACTGACTTTAACAGGACTACTTTAAGCAGATGCTTAAGTTCCTTGCTGAATCAGGACCAAAGGCCGCAAGGAGTCTTATCAAGCAAATCAATATTTGGCTGTATTTCAGTGGTGGATGAGATAATCCCTATGTAGAGCGTGTATAAGTATTAGGGTTGCCAACTGTCTAATTGCACAAACCCAAACACCATTGCCCTGCCCTTTCCCCAAGGCCATGCCCCTTCCCTGCCCTTTCTCTGAGGCCCTGCCCCCCACTCACTCCAGCCCCCTTCCCTCAGTCATTCGCCCTCCTCCACCCTCACTCACTTTCACCGGGCTGGGGCAGGGGGTTAGGATGCAGGAGAGAATGCAAGCTGTGGGCTGGGGGGTGGGGCAGAGGGAGTGTGAGAGAGAGGTGGAAGGGGTGCGGAAAGGGGTTAGGGGGTGGCGCTTACCTCGGGTGGCTCCCAAAAGCAACGGAAACATTCCTCTGGCAGCAGCTCCTAAGCGAGGGAGGCAGAGGGTCTCTGCACACTGCCCCTGCCAGCAGGCACCGTCACTGCAGTTCCCACTGGCTGCAGTTCCCAGCCAAAGGGAGCTGTGGAGTCAGCGCATGTTCCTGCGGCTCCTGGAGGGCAGGGGAAGGAGGTGGGGCAGGGAGCTCTGTGTGCTGCCCGCGCCTGCAGGCTCTGACCCCGCAGCTCCCATTGGCTGCAGTTCCCGGCCAATGGGAACTGCAGAGTCAGCACTCAGGGCAGGGGCAGCGTGCTGAGCCCTCTGACCCTCCCAGGGGCCGGAGGAACGTGCTGGCTGCTTTCAGGAGCGGCACAGAGCCAAGGCAGGCAGGGAGCCTTCCTTAGTTTCTCTGCACTGCCAGACTTTTAGTGCCTAAAATCTCCTGGTTTGTCTTCAGGAGCCTTTATTCCGAGAGACTCCCGGCGAAACAGCAACCCTAATAAGTATGCAAATATTTATAAAGTGCTCTGGGTGAAAACTGCTATGTAAGTTGTTAGTATTACTAGTTCAGGGCCTGGAGCCCTTCTTCATGTGAGGAGTCCCTGTGAAATCCATAGGATTCCTTATATGAGTAGGGATGCAGGAGGAAGTCTTTAAAGGCTCGGTGATGACTTGTGAGAAATTACTAAAAATGTTGTTCAATTTTATGTTTTTTCTGACTTAGCTTGACAGCCCTAGAGAATTAAAGCCTTTGCTTACCACAGAACAGTATAGCAACACAAGCTTCCCCAGCAATGTTTCTCTATCCAATTCTGAGACGACAATCCTTTGTGTCTTCATGCTCATACAGATCACAGAATATCAGGGTTAGAGGGGACCTCAGGAAGAGAAGTCATCTAGTCCAACCCCTTGCTCAAAGCAGGACTAATCCCTAGTTTTTTACCCGAGATCCCTAAATAGCCCCCTCAGGGATTGAACTCACAAGGCAGGGTTTAGCAGGCCAATGTCAGACCACTGAGCTATCCCCTCCCAGATGGTGGGGGTCTCTGCTGAGAATGGTGAGTTTTAAGATGTTGACCCCTTTGCATGTGGAACTGCATTGAGACCACCAACTATTTTCATACTGATGCCCTGAATAATTATTTACCCAATGGCTATAACTTTCAATTAAGTTCAATTAATCACCTAACTTCAATTAATGACCTAATGGTGAAAGATGCCATAACCCATATCTAATCCCTGAGACAGGAAGTTCCACTTTTCTTTTAATTAGATATTTTTTAAATGCCTGGGGTAAGGGTATGAAAACAGGATCTTTTCTCTGGAGTTAAAAGGATAAATAAGCAACAGAAATGGGTTCCACAGTGACGGCATAATCAATTGCTGGGGAAATGATGATGATTCAAGTGTGGTGACAGAAGAAACAAATTATTAAAAAATAAAAGAACCTGCATTCACATGAAAATTCTTAGTAATAAAAAAAAGATTTTTAAAAACCTGGAAATCTACAAATCACTAGAATTTTTCTTGAGAGTGTTTTTCAAATTTTCTACAATTTCCATCATGCCAGCTTTTTAAGAGATAGTTAATTTTAAAGTAACAACATGCTCTTATTCACAATTCAACAAGAAGAATTTGATTATTGATCCTTATTTACTTGTTAGTATAAGGTGAAAAAATTATTATTTTTCAACCCATTACATTTAGTATGAAAATGAGAATAGCAAATATTTGTCTGTTCTAAGTTTTCAAACAACTGTGTTTCATTGAGAATACATCTTAATTATCAATACAACAGTTTCACGTTTCTAGAATTATTTAATGATTTTTTTAAAATGGCAAAATCTAATGAAGATTGCTAAATATTAGAAATGAAGACTTTTCATGATTTCTTAGAGTTGTAAGAAATACATCTTTTAATAAAATCTCTTGAAAGTTTGTTTCACAATATTTTGGAAGACTGTGTTTTTAGTGGCAATTGTAAGGGCTAGGAGCCAGGACACTTCATTCTATTTACAGGTCTCTCTGTGACCCGCTCTCTGACTTTGAAAAAGTCACAACTGCCTACTGCCTCAGTTTCCCATTCTGTAAGACAAGAACAATATTTACCTACCTTACAGGGATGCTGGAAGGCTTTTTAAAAAATAACTACAGGGCTTTAGATTTGCTAGGCAGTCATGGGGATCACACATTTTTTAAAGCCCCCACAACTTTAATCCTCCCATTTTGGAGAGGATCAACTCATGCAGGGGCGGCTCCAGGCCCCAGCATGTCAAGCGCGTGCTTGGGGCGGCAAGCCGTGGAAGGCAGCCTGCCTGCCGTGCTTGGGGCCGCAGAATTCCTAGAGCCGCCCATGAACTGATGGACTCAATACTGAAAAGGGCTTTGGCTCTGACTCTGCTCAGGCCTTTGGCCAGCCATTGGCCTAATACATCACTGGAGAAGGAAGCATCAAAGCTCCTCCCCAAGTATGTTACTCGGTTACAGAATGGCTCTTATGGAGGGAATTGGTAATAGCAGCTTTGCTCTGCAGAAGTGTTTGCTTAGCTCAGTTACTGCCAGTCTAGGGCAGATGGGCAAGGCCTCAGCTCCCTCCTCCCTACACTGACTGCAGAAACAAAGAAATTCTCAGCCCCAAACCCACTCAGCCTTTTTAAGCTAAATCCTGAGGACAGGAGTTGCTTGAAAGCTCATTCCCTTAAACAAAAGTGGTTCAGTGTGAATCAGAAGAGTGACAATGGGGGCAAGAAGTACCAGGGAGAGACCCAAGACTGGGGAAGATGATGGACAGCACCAGACTTTGTAAACAAGGCCTACAACCAAGAAAAGCAGGGAGCTCATTATGCTGAAAGTGGGCATACAGAAGGGACAGTTGACTCCTGCCAAGCTCTCACAAAGCATTTGAATTCATCCTTCTTTTACAATTTGTAATCTCTCACACACTTTGTAGGAGTTTTAAGGACTTCCTTTCCCATGAAAAAAGTGAAACTGTCCTGAACTATCTATGTTTTATAAGTGTGTTTACATATAACTTTGTATGTAAATATAAAAGAATAGTAGGTGACATCGCTTTGTTACACACAGGTGGACAATGGTTGTTTATGTCAGTGGCGCTCAACCGTTCCAGACTACTGTATCCTTTTCAAGAGTTTGAGTTCTCTTG
The DNA here is from genome assembly GCF_003597395.2 of Chelonoidis abingdonii. Taxonomy (NCBI): domain Eukaryota; kingdom Metazoa; phylum Chordata; order Testudines; family Testudinidae; genus Chelonoidis; species Chelonoidis abingdonii. The sequence goes on from NC_133770.1 coordinate 69,862,428, forward strand.
AGTAACCCCAAGTTTCACCTCACTTAAAAATTGCTTACAAAATGAGACATAGAAATACAAAAGTGTCACAGCACACTATTACTGAAAAATTGCTTACTTTGTCATTTTTACCATATAAGTATAAAATAAATCAGTTGGAATATAAATATTGTACTTACATTTCAGTGTATAATATATAGAGAAGTATAAACAAGTCATTGTCTGTACTGACTTTGCTAGTGCTTTTATGTAGCCTGTTGTAAAAGTAGGCAAATATCTTGATGAGCTGATGTACTCCCTGGAAGACCTCTGCATTCCCCCCAGGGGTACATGTACCCGTGGTTGAGAACTACTAGTTTATGTAATTTAGGTTTCCAAATGATTTGAAAGAGCAAATTATTTATGTTTCCCAGCACAACTCAGGGCTGCTGTAAGTATTTAGTAATATTTATACATACTTGCTCTGCACTACATTTTCATTCTCAGTCCAGGGGAATACCAGTGTTCAAGGCCTGGAAAACCCCATGCCTGATGTAACAAATTTATGAGGCCCAGTTAAATGTTCTTCTAAAAATGCAGGGGAAGGTAGACTGAAATAAAGTCATAAATGCAACCACTGGTATTGTGGTATTGTGAAAAAAAACATTATTCACATAATTTATTACTAATTGAAAAAACTGAAACTAATAGATTAGAAGCACTATAAAGGAAATGTAAAAGATTAACAACATTTTCCCCTTGTAAATTGAAGATCGTTTATGTCTTAGCAATGTTAATTATTTTTCTATTAAGTCAAAAAAGTTAACTGAGTACTACTGCCGTTCCAAATAAACAACTGGCAGTTTATTTTAAACAGACAAAATATCAGTTTGGAAACTACATGGAATATTTACAGTTTTACTCCCAATAAATAATTTTTAGGATAAAACACATCTATCAATCCAGCTTGGTGGCTTGGCTTAGTTGGTGCACTGTACTGCCATACAGCAGCCTCTGGTTCCACTTGCTTTCCCCACCAAGGCTATGAGTGCAATAAGCATACTGAGCCCTACAGGAAGTGTTTGGCCAAGTTGCGAACATTACAGATGAGTTCATTCAATTCTCATTCCGTACTACCCCATTGAGTTCCCCTTTTCCAAGAGTATTACTGGGTTACTGGGACAATGACAAGCAGAGAAACTCATAGCTCTTACAAAGATGCAGATTAAACAAATGCTAGAAAAAAAGTACAACATTCCCATTTTCTAGATTAACGAAGTTCATATTCACACACATGTAAACACATTCCTGTACATACACATTTAATAACTGTTGTCCTACATTACCAAAATGTCACTGATATCCATGATCTCTGTGAACCATATCACATCAGTGTGTCACTATTCTTGAGTCTCAATTAATTTCAAGCCAGAAAGACTAACAAGCCATTACCACACTGGTCCTCAGGCATCATGCAATAGCATCCTCCTCTGCTTGAAACCAGAGTGAAACTGTACTACAGAGCTTAGATTATGTACATGGTTTTGGTCATTATGTTGCTTACCTAATGGAAAAAAATTTCTCTAATTCCTTCCTCAATTTGGCCCTTATCATATGTATTAAGTTCTGGAGACAACATCTCCACCAAGGCAGTAACTGTGACCTTACTTAGCATCCCTAGGGGTATAACTGCAATGTCCTGGAATCAAGGACACACAGCATCAAAGAATCAGAAGAGCTAGCCATGAACTCAGGTGTCAGTTTTCAGCTAAGAGTATTTTGAATGAGCTGCCAGTTTAGTCCCAACATCACCATTAAGGTGTACAGAGCTGCTTGTCAGAGATGAATCAATGCATGTGCTTGGCTATTTATTTGGGGCCTGATCCAAAGCCCATGAAAGTCTTTGGAAACCCCAGCTGTCTTCACTGGGCTTTGGATCAGGCCCTGGAATAACACGGAAACAAAGGGAAAGCGGGTCTTTTTCTGCCCAGCTACAGTTCATAACCCACCCCGACCCCAGAAGTGCCCTGGGGAACTGAGGGTATCCAGCGGCGCATTAAAACAACACGCAGTAAAAGCCCGTTATCCCATTGCTGCCGCCTATAACTCGGCTTCCCGTTCCGAAGAAGCGGGTGCCCGGGAATCCTTTGTCAAACTTCAAGAAGACGCACAGGAAAAGCCTGAGCGCCGCTGCCCCGAGGGGCTGCTCCCCACTGCCCCAGGGGCTGCAGGACGGGAGAGCGGGCTCCCCTCCTGCCCAGCCGCAGTGCAGGGCAGCGCATTCCCCAGCCCGGGCGATGGCTGGGGCGGTGACTGCCGCGTCCCGCGCCCTCGCACCTCCGCCCTGGGGGCGGCGGGAGACCCAGGCAAGTCTGCCGGGCGAGCAGGGCTTGGAGCCAGCCGTAGCCCGGCGGCGGTGAAAGGTGCCCGGCGGGCGGAGGTAGCGGATCCCTTACCTAGGCGGGCTCCTCTCTGCTGGCTCGCTCCACCTCCCGCGCTCAGCGCCCGGGCAGGGACATGGTGTTGCCGCCGCTCGCAGCCCGGCTTATTGCAGGGCAGAAAGTTTGTGCCGCGCAGCCCGGCCGGGGAGGTGGGGAGCGGAGACTCACGGGCGGCCGCTGCCCGTGGGAGGCAGCGCTTTTGGGACTGGGAGGCGCCTCGGCGGGGACAGGCAGCTCCGCTCACAGCCCGAGCCGCAGCCGCTGCACTTCCTCTTCCTCTCAAGCCGGCGGCACACGCTGCTCGGCTCAGCAGCCGCCCGCCAGAGCGCACGGGCCGCGGGGCGCAGGAGAGCGGCTCCTGCCCTCCCTCGGCACCCCTGCCTGCGAAAGGCACCACCCACCCACCAGGCCTAGAAGTGCCCGCCCCCCAGGGCCAGTGTAGAACTGCCTCCCGATCACCACACCCAAACCCGGCTCCCCTTGGCCAGTCTAGAACTGCCCTCCCCATCATCACACCCAAACCCCGCTCCCCTTGGCCACTCTTTGAACTGCCTCTCCCTCATCACACCCAAACCCCTCTCCCCTTGGCCAGTCTAGAACTGCCCTCCCCATCACCACACCCAAACCCCTCTCCCCTTGGCCAGTCTAGAACTGCCCTCCCCATCATCACACCCAAACCCGGCTCGCCTTGGCCCACTCTAGAACTGCTTCCCCATCATCACATCCAAACCCTGCTCTAGAACTGCCCTCCTCTATGGCAAAGCGGGTTTGGGTGTGATGACAGGGAAGCAGTTCTAGAACGGGGTCTGGGTGTGATGATCATGAGGGCAGTTTTAGAGTGGGCCAAGGGGAGCAGAATGGGTGTGATGATGGGGAGGGCAGTTCTAGACTGGCCAAGGGGAGCTGGGTTTGAGTGTGATGATGAGGAGGGCAGTTCTAGAGCAGGGTTGGAGTGATGATGGGGAGCAGTTCTAGAGTGGGCCAAGGCGAGCCGGGTTTGGTGTGATGATGGGAGGGCAGTTCTAGACTGGCCAAGGGAGCTGGGTTGAGTGTGATGATGAA
>NC_133770.1:69871565-70005176 GCF_003597395.2 Chelonoidis abingdonii
AAATGATTGTCCGCTGTTTCTTTCACGGAGGAAGAAATGAGTGATGACATTTACCCAGAATCACCTGCGACACTGTTTTTGCACCATCATGCATTGGGATCTCAACCCAGAATTCCAGTGGGCGGGGGAGACTGCAGGAACTATGGGATAGCTACGGGATAGCTATGTGTAACGCTCCAGAAATCGACGCTAGCCTCGGTACATGGACGCACACCGCCGAATTATTGTGCTTTGTGTGGCCGCGTGCACTCGACTTTATACAATCTGTTTTACAAAACCAGTTTATGTAAAATCGGAATGATCCTGTAGTGTAGACATACCCCTAGTCACACGTACAACTCCAGACTGAACTGTCCTACCACTTTTCTGTCAGGTGCTACAGAATATAACCATTGTTAGTGGAGAGTGGCACAGCTTTTTTACCGCATACAAGCTCTCAATGCACAGTCCACAGAGTGTGAGATGTAAACATAAAATATTATTCTAAATTATATTGTGTAAAGAAGACTCACAAAATAGAGAAAAGATTAAAGCAGAGGGACAAACCCATAAGATTAAAGACAACATCAATAGTATAAAATGCTTCTTACCTATTCTTAACTATAAAGCAACTACCTACCATACATTTTTGTGTAAGTTTTCCAGTAGCTTTACCTTGTCTTTCAGTCCCTCTTCTCTTTCTCCTTCCTTCTGCTCTTCTTCTCTCTCCTTCCTTATTCTCGCTCTTTCCTTGGAGTTTTCCCTTTATTATTTGCAGTGTTTTTCCTCTTTCTCCCTCTTTCTGTACCTTATCATCCCCCCACCCCCACTCAATGGCTTGTCTGGCTTTCTGACTGTGTGAGAAAGCAGCATGCAGTCACATCAGGGGGCATGTAATTAGGCTGTTTTTCTGATACTGGTGTTAAAGCATATGGGGAAGAATTTGTGAGCAAGGAGTGAAAGTACAGCTTTCCCAGTAGCATAATGAGCAAGTCAGGTCATGAATGGCTCCAGAACCCAGGTCCCGGGTGCTAGGCAGTGGGTTGCTGATGCCACAGGATTGGTGAACTGCACATCACAGATTTAACTTGAAAAATACCTTGCTTCAAAATGATTAGAGGCTATTGCTATGCAAATATTTCCTCTGTCAGAGGAAGGGAATCCAGCCAAAAAGAGAAGGTATCCAACCAAAATGAGTCCAGAATACACTGCTGTATTCCATTCCTGCCATGAAGCAATTTTTACTTGAGAAAAGGAAAAAAACCTGTTTGTTTTCTAGTTTCTTTTAAGATTTCCACTGGGTCATCTTTTTCAAGCCTACACACCAGACCATAGTTTTGCCAGTCACTATATATAAATTTTTTTTTACTAGGATCTGCTACCTACTTTGAAAACTGAGGGCGAACATTAAAATTAACTGTCTAGCCTCACTGGCTCCACTCCTTTCCAGTAGTGACCTAATGAACTGCTTTAACCCACCTTTGCACTCCTGGCCCTATGGAAGTCAATGTCAAAATCAACAATCCAATGCAAAGAAGTTCCAATTTTTTCACAAAAATCTCTGGAGATGCTAGAAAGAGTCCTGGACTGAGTTATAATGAACAAAAGATAGAGGCTTCAAGCTTTGTGGCAGAAGTAACTATGCACCTGAAAGTATTCTGTGACCCACAAGAGGTATACAACCTTAGTTTGAAAACCACTTTGATAGGCAAAGCAAAACTAACATAAACATTCTTATGTATACTACTGTAGGTCCTAGGAACCCTAGTCATGGACCAGGGTTCCATGGTGGTAGGTGGTATGCAAACAGAGAACACAAACACTCCCGCATGGAGGTGAGTCTAGAACAAATTTAGGACACTAAGAAAAGCCCATCTTGTAAGGATGGCTGGATTAACTTTTTGTGGGCCCGACACCAAATATATTTGTGGGCCTCCATGGGGACAATGGCACATGGTGTGGGGGGGTTGGTCCCCAGAGTGAGGGGCGGGCCAGGGGCATGGCATGGCATGTCAGAGGTGGCCCCACTCCACCCAGTCAAGTGCGAGGGCACTATTTACAAACTGGACCTATGCTGCCAGCATGCTGCTTCCCCTTGCGGGTGGGCCCATGCCGTGTCACACATCCCCCCTGCCCAACACCAGAATACCCCTCTAATTCTCTATGGTCAGAGCCTTCCCGGACCTGCTATGCCCAGACCCCCCCAGACTCTGCCATAAATGCACAGCACCCTGCACAACACCACCCCTGCCCAGTGCCCCCCTGCCTACAGACCAACTGCCCAGCACCTTCCACAGAGCCCCACTCCTTAGTCCCCCAACACACAGAGATCTTCCCCACCAACTCACAGTTCAACAGCACCCCCCACGCTCTCCAGAGACCCACTCCCCCACTCCCTGCCTCCTGGCTACACACACTGGCCCTGCTAAGAAGTGACTGTATCTGCTCGGCTGAGCTGCCAGTGCAGCCAGGGCTGGTCCCAGGTCAGGGAAACGCTCTGGCTCCTTGGGAGTGGCGCGACCAGCCAGGCCAGGGCCTGCCCTGTCCATGCTCCCTCAGGACCCACTTACCTGGAGAAGCCCAGCCAACCACCCCCCCCACACACACACACTGTACCCCACCTCCGAACTGGTGGAGACTGACCAGGCTTCTGCACTAGTCCCAGGCAGCTCAGCTCCAGGGACACAAGTGGGGCTGCACAAGTGGTGGGAAGCAGAGACTGCCTGGAGCCAGAGGTGCACTGGGGTCTGGTCAGGAGACAAAGAAAAGCCGGCGGGTGGGGCCAGGGGGCAGAGAGGAGCCTTCTGCTGGTGGGCAGGCGGGCTGAGAGAAGCAAGTTGGGGGGGAGGGGAAGCCAGCGGGCTGGTGGGGTATCAGGGCACAGTGCAAGCAAAGCAGGCCGGGGCCCCTTCTAAGCATGAGCCTGGCTCCATGACGCTATTGTAAACCCGGCACTGCTTGTAAGTGGGAAAGAGGACTGAGAGCAACATTTCTCTCAAAAGAGAAATCTGATGCTTGGTGAAACTGCTACAATATGAAAAAACACCCAAACTGTTTAGGCTTATGGCCACCAGCATGTCCTGAATCCCCTCAGTAGTACCATGTGATGCAGACCACAACCACTTTGGACAATTCGATGGTTGGCAGACCCATGCACTTGGGACTTAAGAGCAGCTAGCCAGGGCAAATCTACCCCATGCAGCTATCAGCCCCATGCTGACCCCCATCTCCCTTGCAGGCCTGCACTCCTGTGAACAGTGTCACCCCCTGATGCAGCGCCAAGTGAATGTTAAATGTGAAAGGCCCAGAAAGGAGAATGGGAGGCCAGGGGACATGCAACAGTAGGGATTTATTGTTTGGAACTAGTTTCAGTGTTTGCATTTTACATGAACTTTATTTTTGTTAAAAGTTTAGTGTTGATTTATTACTGCTGTCCTGCTGTCCTGCTGAGCTAATGGTAGCTAGCCTACCTGACAATGGTTTAATATTGTGCTTTTCTAATATATGTTCAAAAACAAAGATTTCTATTTTATTAAGAAATTTCATTGCCATCACTGCATCACATCATATAATTTGTATTTCAAATAATAAAAGGTAAACACATGATAAGGGATAACTTGGAAGTAGTATGCAAATACTTTTACTCAATACATTTCTCTATATCAAGCCATAAATGTAAATGTACAGTCTTTACCACTCACCGCCCACTCTTCCATCATAAACAGTCATGTCATTCACAACTACAACGCAAGATAATCCACACCCCCCCCCCCAACATTTCATAAGCAGTCACATCATTCATAATGACAATGCATGGCAATTCACCTCCCGTACATGTACATTTCATTCTATGATGTGACATAAGAAAGACCGTACTGGGTCAGACCAAAAGTCCATCTAGCCCAGTATCCTGTCTTCTGACAGTGGCCAATGCCAGGTGCCCCAGAGGGAACAAACAAAACAGGTTATCATCAAGTGATCCATCCCCTGTCGCCCATTCCTGGCTTCTGGCAAACAGAGGCTAGGGACACCATCCCTGCCCATCCTGGCTAACAGCCATTGATGGAACAGCCATAGTTCTTTTTTGAACCCTGTTATAGTTTTGGCCTTCACAACATCCTCTAGCAAGGAGTTGTGTGAAAAAATACTTCCTTTTATTTGTTTTAAACCTGCTGCCTATTAATTTCATTTGGTGACCCCTAGTTCTTGTGTTACAAGGAAGAGTAAATAACACTTCCATATTTACTTTCTTCACACCAGTCATGATTTTATAGGCCTCTGTCATATCCCCCCTTAGTCATCTCTTTTCCAAGCTGAAAAGTCCCAGTTTAATTAACCAAGTTATTCTTCGAGTGTTTGCTCATGTCAGTTCCAATTAGATTGCTCCCAAGCCTTACCTAAGCGGCGGGGTCGGAGTTCATGGAATCGCTGACTGAAGCAGTGCTCTGCCGAATGCTGCATTGTCCCCGGCATGCTGGGGAATGGCATGAGAAGTGAAAGTGTGGACTGAGGACCACGTTGCCACTCTACAGATCTCCTGGATTGGGACCTGGGCCAGGAAAGCCACCGAGGAGGTCTGTGCTCTAGTGGAATGTGCCATCAGCGCAGGGGCAGGTATCATTGCTAGATCATAGCATGATCGGATACAGGATGTGATCCATAATTCTATCCTTTGGGAGGATACGGGGAAGGCCCTTGATCCTGTCCGCCACCATGACAAACAGCTGATTCGATTTACGAAACTGCTTTGTTCGTTCAATATAAAAAGCTAATGACAACCGAGCATCCAGGGAGCAGAGCTTCTGCTCCCAGCCATTAGCATGAGGCTTCAGGAAAAAAAACAGACAAAAATGTCTTGCTTGGCATGAAAATGTGAGATGACCTTAGGAAGAAAGCTCAAGGCTGCACCTTGTAAAAGAATGAATAAAGAGGTTCAGATGTGAGGGCCTTGAGCGCAGACACCCTTCTAGCTGAAGTTACAGTGACCAGGAAAGCCACCTTCCATGACAGGTAGAGCACTGAGCATGTTGCTAAGGGCTCACCTGAAGGCCCCATCAGCCTTGAAAGAACCAGATTAAGGTCCCAAGCCAAGGTCAGTTGCTGAACCTGTGGGTATAACCTATCCAGTCCTTTAAGAAAACACCACATGATTGAGTTAGTGAAGACCGAGCAGCCTGTATCTCCTGCATGGAATGCCAAAATGGGGGTCAGGTGACAAGAACGACAAGACCTGCTGCTTTAAATGTAGCAGGTAGTCCAAGATAAAGGGTATTGATGATTGTGTCAGAGGTATGGCTGTAGGAACACCAGATTGAGGATCTCTTCCACCAGGCTAACTAGGTAGCCCTGATGGATGATTTCCTACTGCCAAGGAGAACCCCCCTAATGGGATCTGAGCATTTGAGCTCACCAGGAGACCCAGTGTCAAATGTGGACCTTATCAGTTTGACCTGTTGTTCCACTTGCATCTTGGAATGGCCCTTGACCAGTCATCGAAGTACTGGAATATCAGTAACTGCCTTTTCCTCAGGAAGGCGGCTACGATTGACATGCGTTTGGGGAATACCTGAGGGGCCGAAGACAGGCCGAAGGGGAGGACTGTAAATTGGTAGTGAGTGTGCCCCACTATGAATCTTAGAAACCTCCTGTGGGGTGGGATTATGGAAATGTATACGTATGCGTCTTTCAAGTCGATAGCAGTATACCCATCCCCTGGATCCAGGGACGTGATGATGGTGGCCAAAGAGATCTTACGGAGCTTCAGGTCTAGGATTGCACAGGTCTAGGATGGGTCTGAGACCCCTTTGGCTTTCAGTATGAGGAAGTACTAGGAGTAAAGCCCCCTGCCCCTTAGTTCCTGTGCAACCTCCTCTACTGTTCCTGCCAATAGGTGGGTTTGTACTTCCTTTATTAAGAGTTGCTCATGAGAGGGGTCCCTGAAGAGGGACGGGGAAGGGAGGGGGAAGAAAGGGGTTGAACTGAATTGGAGGGAATATCCTAGTTCTACTATGCGTAGTACCCAATGGTCTGAGGTAATCTGGGACTACACATGGTAGAAATGGGATAGACAATCCAAAAAGGGTAGTATGACAAAGATCCTCCTCTACCTTGGTGGGTCCTGCGCTTATTGGCAGATTTGCTCACCTCAGTGATCTTCCCCACAGTCTGGGTCAACTCCTCCTGTGTCTGATCAGGAGTTGGGAGGATTGGGGGGAACCCGGCCTGCCCCTCTACTCCGGGTTCCAGCCCAGGGCCCTGTGGATTGCAGCTGTCTACAGTGCCTCCTGTAACAGCTGCATGACAGTTACAAACTCCCTGGGCTACTTCCCCGTGGCCTCCTCCAAACACCTTCTTTATCCTCACCATAGGACCTTCCTCCTGGTGTCTGATAACACTTGTCCTCCTCAATCCTCCAGCAGTACACTCTCTCACTCTCAGCTTCTTGCTCCCAGCTCCTCACACACTCCTGCTCCTCTCTGTCTGACTGGAGTGAGCTCCTTTTTAAACCCAGGTGCCTTGATTAGCCTGCCTTGATTGGCTGCAGGTGTTCTAATAAGCCTGTCTGCCTTAATTGGTTCTAGCAGGTTCCTGATTACTCTAGTGCAGTCCCTGCTCTGATCACTCAGGGAACAGAAAACTACTCATCCAGTGACCAGTATATTTGACCTCTACCAGACTCCTGTACCCTACTGGTTTGGGTCAGCCACAGTAGTAACAAATCCAGGATTTGGGTTGGTGTGTCACCCCTGGGCCCATTTTCAAAAAGCCTGCCTGGAACCTGGGGGTTGTCTCGATGACCCCAACCCCTGGTTGTTAGGGGGTTGAGATTGGCAATCTCAATAGTTTCTGCCCCTTCTTCTACTGAAGTTCTGCCTAGAGTGCCCTGATACAGACATGGCATAGGCTGAGGCTTAAAATGCTTGTGCTGGGTGGCAGGTGTGTGCAACCCCAGAGATTTTAAAGTGGCTCAAGAGTCTTTTAAGCTATGCAGCTTTGAGTCCATTTTTTCTGAAAACAAAGTGGAGTCCTTGAACAGGAAATCGTGAATAGTCTGTTGAACCTCCTCCGGGAGGCCTAAAGTCAGGAGCTATGACGCATCACAATCCCCGAAGATATGGTGTGGGTTGCTAAGTTCACTGAGTCCAGCGAGGCCTGAAATGAGGTCCTCGCCACCACCTTGCCCTCATCAACCAAGGCAGAGAACTCAGACTTGGAGTCTGCTGGCACAAAGTCCTTAAATTTGACATTGCATCCCAGGATTTAAAGTTATAGCAATTGAGATCACCTGCTGGTTCAGAATACGAAGCTGAAGCCCTCTGGTAGAGTACACTTTCCTCCTGAAGAGATCCAGCTTCTTCACATCCTTTGCTCAGGAGTGGGGCCCTGCTGCCCCTGTCTCTCCTGCTCGTTAACAGCTGCCACCACCACCAAGTCCAGTAGTGGGTGCATAAGCAGATATTCATACCCCTTTGATGGCACAACATATTTTCTTTCAACCCCTTTTGCTCCAGGGGTCAGAGAGGCCGGTGTCTGCCACAGGGTCTTAGTGGTCTCCTGAATTGATTTAATAAAGGGGAGTGCCACCCTGGTGGGGCCTGTAGGGGATAAGATGTCCACCATAGGGTCCGACACCTCAGTGACCTCCTCCATCTGGATACCCAGAGTCTGTTTCACCCTTCTTAGGAACTCCAGGTGGGCTCTACTATCCAGTGGGGCAGGTGCTGAAGATGTTCCTGCTACTGCCTCATTGAATGAGGATGATGAAGAGGCCCAGGCTGGTAAGGGGCCTTCTTGCTCTACCGCTTCCTTGATGTGCACCCAGTAATCAGTGTCAGTGCCCATCTCTGTGCCTACTTCAGTGTCGACGATGGTGTCATCTGCAGTCCTGGTTGCGGTGCCAGCCACGGTGCCAGTAGTGGCACCATGAGAGACCTCTCTGGTCCTTGACAGGGCTTGTCCATCTGATGCGACAGAGAGGGATTGCCCTGAAAAGGACCCCTGTGATTGGTGGTATGCCCACAGGGTCCAAAAGGGCCACTGCACTAGCATCTGCCACTACGCTGGCCATGGCTCAGGGGAAAAGGATTGTGCCATTTCCAGTCTCTGAGGATGCCACTATGCTCAGTGCTGGCTCCTCCTAGACATAGGACTCCACGTCCGAGTCTGATGCAGAGGAGTTCTCATACCGTGAAAACAAAAGAAAAGAATGCTTCCCACAACCATCACTGGCGGTAAGAAGGAACTGAAAAGACGGTGGGTCGGCAGGGCCCTAGATGTGGCGCCATGAAGGCGCAACTCCAGGGGGCACCTGAGCCGACCTGATGGGTGTTGCAAGGGGAAAAACCTTCCGGCAACAGTGCACGCAGCACGCACACACCTACTTGGAATTGACCTGAGCAAACACTCATAGAAGAAAGTAAGGTACAGGATGGTTAAATGACTAGGCCAAGATCATTAGAAAGGCTGTATCAAGACATGAAAATTGAGGGATCCAGAAAGCATGAACAAAATTGGTAACATACCAGTTCTATTTTATACACCAGATTTATAATGTTGATAGTCTTGCTTTAATAATCAGTAACATTTTTAATGCTCATAGTATCTAAAAATAAATTCTTCCTCAAATTGTGAGATCCTGTGCAAATGAAGACACACAAGACTTTGCCTCTCCGTCCGTAAGTGGGTCTACAGTGTTGTAACTAGTAAGCTGGGGAGGATATGTGGACAAGGGCCCCACTTAGTGACTGCATAAGTCTTCCGAGGCCAAAGATCCATCACTGATTCCCAAACAAGGATATTTCCAAAGAAAACTAATAGCAAATGGCACTTCCAGTCATAATTAAGTCCAGACAGTATTTCTGACAGTTTTTTAATTTGTTGCAACTAGAAGTATAGGCATTTAATAAGAAAGAACTGGATTTCTTGGATGAGGCCATCCAATCTTATCCCTCAAACAGTGATGCTAAAATGCACTGCAGGCTTCTGATGAGAGGAGTTGCTTAGACTGAGCAACTTGAAAATAGTGAAAAATTCTAAAGGGGTGGGGGAAGAGCCCATGGATTGAAAATAAATCCAGAAGTAAAATGTAAGTACCATGAGTCTTAGAGGCTAGAGAAAGAATCACTAAAAAAATGTGATGAACCTCTGAACTACCACCATTAAAAATGTCTGACTCCATTCTTTCCACTGCTTCTGCTCAGAACACATAAAAGCTGGCAATAGGTTTCAGATTGTTTATATCATAACAGGACAAAATATTAAGATGTTTATGCACAGATTTTGTGCCATTTGTGTGTTATACCCCTATTCTCAAACTATGTCTAACTTGTCTATTTAGACTGTAAGTTGTTTGGGACAGGGACCATCTACTACTCTGTGTTTGTGCAGTGCCTAACATGTTGAGGTCCCATTCTTGGTTAAAATGGTATAGCCCACTGGGGGGGGACAGAGTTTATCAGTACACATAGGCTTACAAAGATACAGCTTATTTCTGTGAACTGAGGGGGAATAAGCTATAGCGACATAAACACTTATATACTGGTATAGCTGTATTCACACTAAGGGGTTGCACCACTTTATATCTGTTTCTAAATAGATATAATTAAAGCAGTACATAAACAGTCTGTGTTGGCAACTCCTTAAGGAGACTGTCCAGTACAGATGACAAACACCAGCTGCAGTCAGCAACAAATTAAAAGTCTTTTAAAACATCAAAACAAAACTCCCATCCCCAGAAGAGTCTTAAAAAAGAAGTACCAGGGATTATATGAAGCCCAGAAGGAACTTCACTAACCTCTGAGGCTAGGACAAGAAGCAATGGGCTTAAAATGCAGCAAGGACAGTTTAGGTTGGACATTAGGAAAAACTTTCTGTCAGGGTGGTTAAGCATTAGAATAAATTGGCCGGGGAGGTTGTGGAATCTCTATCACTGGGGATTTTTAAGAGCAGGTTGGACAAACGCATGTCAGGGACTGTCTAGATCAGTAGTCCCCAGCGCGGTGCCTGCGGGCGCCATGGTGCCTGCCGGAGCATTTATGTGCACCCGCTTAGTGCCCAGCAGGGGAGAGAATCCGTGGCCCAGCACCTGCTGGGGACAGAGTACTCGGGGGCTGCGGGCGTTGGCGTTCTCTGTCCCGGGCAGGCGTGGGGCTGCGGCTTCTCTCTGGCTTCTCCAGGGCTGCAGGCTGCGGGCACAGTTCTCTGTCCCTGGCAGGGGTGGGGCTTTGGCTTCTCTCCTGCTTCTCCAGGGCTGCAGGCTGTGGGCACGGGTGTTCTTGGTCCTCAGCAGGTGCAGGGCCGCGGTTTAAGCCAGAGAGAAACCGCGGCCCTGCGCCTGCCAGGGACAGAGAACTCTGGGGCTTCAGGCTGCGGGCACCGGTGTTCTCGGTCACAGGCAGGCACGGGGCCAAGGCTTAAGCCAGAGAGAAGCCGTGGCCCAGCGCCTGCCGGGGACTGAGAACATCGGCGCCTGCAGCCCCAGAGAAGCCGGAGAGAAGCCGTAGCCCTGCGCCTGCCAGGGACAGAGAACGCCAGCGCCCGCAGCCCCAGAGTACTCTGTCCCCAGCAGGCGTGGGGCCGCAGCTTCTCTCCCCTGCTGGGCACTAGGCAGGCCCCGTGCCTGCCAGGGACAGAGAACACTGGTACCTGCAGCCCTGGAGTTCTCTGTCAATGGCAGGCGCGGGGCCGTGGCTTCTCTCCAGGGCTGCAGGCGCCAGTGTTCTCTGTCCCCGGCAGGCGCCAGGCTACGGCTTCGAAGCCAGAGAGAAGCCGCAGCCCCGCCCCTGGCGGCGGACAGAGAACTCCGGGGCTCCAGGCTTCATTCTATGTTAAAGTAAGAATAATAAACATTGAACTGCTGGTCCAAATATATTTTACTTTTTTAAAACAAATAAGATGAAAACTGTTTATGATATTTATTTTGTAAAAACTCCTTAATTTTTCTTACAGGTAGATAAAAAAGAGCAAATTCACATGGTAAGATGAAAGAATAATTGCCGAATAATTTAATTAATACCTTTTACATGTAAAATTACCCTTTTTATCTTATAGATTCATATATTACGTAATATTAAATATAATTTTTGTATTATTTAATGTACAAATACAAAATAAGCCTTGAAAAATTGTTGGCACCCGCCACACTCTTCTGAAAATATGAATATGCTACTGGCCACAAAAAGGTTGGGGACCACTGGTCTAGATAATACTTAGTCCTGCCTTGAGAGCAGGGGACTGGACTAGATGTCTTCTCAAGGTCCCTTCCAGTTCTATGATTCTATTGAAACTGATTTTATATGGTAGATACTACAGTAATAGGTAGCAATATAAACCCCAGGACAGATAAAAATACTGTATATTTGTAGTAAAATAAAGTTAGGGTGGCTTTGACCTCAGTTTTTTAAATGATTAATTTCTATCCGAAGGCACATGGAATAACAATACAGAACAGATTTTCTGTGTTTTAGAAATGTAAAGAAAAAAAGGAAATATTTTCAGTAGAATTAGAAGCAATCTAGGGCTTTGAGATGAAGATATGCAATTTTACTTTGTTTTGGAACAGACATTGTTCATTTCCTCTCTTCTGGAACTGGCAAAAATGGATTCTACATAGCTGCGGCTTTACTTTCTGCATCGGCTGCTTTTTGGCATATAAATGTAGTTAATATTTTAGTTTTGACTTCCAAAGCCCTTAATGGGTGGGTTTCTACTGTAAGTTGTCATTCAAGTTTCTGCACCCTACCTTTGCTCTGTGGAGTTGAGGACACAGATGGTACATCTCATCTAAGTGTCCCTCCTGCTCCAAATTTTTAGAACGCCTGTTCCCCTAACATGATGAGTGCCATGGGCTATATTTTTGGCTCCTCTTTAAAAGGGTATAGCACTTGGTAAGAAGTTTGCCCTTAGCGCTGTAATTGATTTTGTTTGATCTGTTTTTAAGCTTGTGAGAATTTCAGTCCCTGTTGCCATAACTGAACTGTTATATCTGTAAAGTGCCTAAAATGCAATTGGATCATATAGGCAGTATATATATAATAGCAGATAATATAGGCAAAATTATAGGGCTAGGTAGTAGCCCTACTGTCTGTTCAGATTTCCCCTATGTACACAAAAAGGATTGGGCTCATTCTTTCCCCTGCACACAGAGTGCACTCCACAGTGCTAAAGATAGAGCTGGATGGAACATTTCTGACAAAAAGAATTGTCAAAGGAAATATTGGTTCTGACAGATTTCGACAAATGTGGGGGTGGAGGGAAAGAAACGGAGAATGGGAAGAAGAGAGAGCGACATGCCTATGGTTAGGACGCTGGCCTGAGATGTGGGAGACAAGTTCAATTCCCTGTTCTGCTCGATTTAGAACAGGGACTCAAAGCTGGGTCTCCGACAAGTGCTCTAGCCACCCAGATGGGGTCGATGGACAGACACGCACATGTCCCTTCCCCAATTAAAAGCTCAGATTTCAAACAAAAATGGATATTTTGACACAATTCTGTTTTTTGCAAAGATGTTTGAAAGATTTTTGTTTCAATGGGAATTGCAAATTCCAACTCCGCAGAAGTTGCTGTGAAATGGAATGGTCATTCTCCGAGAGCCAGCTCTAGCTAAGGATCTGCTTGTGGGAGAGAGCATTGCTGAAGTGTTCAGAATTCACACTCCTCTACCACATGTGGCAGCCACAAAGGCTGGCTTTAGAGGACAAGGAAGAAATACATCATCTTCTTCCAAAACAGCGACATCATGCTACTTCTGTGGTTTAATGGATATTGTTATTCAAGCTAACTCTGATCTAGGTCAAAGCTAGCTTGTATATGTCAACACTGTTGCAGTCCCACCTCCCAACTGCAGTGCTGACTTACCCTAAAAAAACCATGTCCAGTAGCAGCCTTACAGTTTTGTACTATGTGGATCAGGCACTAGAGGGCAGCATGCATCACACAAACTTAAGGATGCCTGATTTTCCATAGGGCATCAAGACACTAGTCAATGTATCACATGATAACCAAGCAACACGAATAGGGCCCTACCAAATTCATGGTTCATTTTGGTCAATTTCACAGTCTTAGGGTTTTAAAAATAATAAATTTCATGATTTCAGGTATTTAAGTCTGAAATTTCCGTGTTGTAATTGTAGGGGGTCCTGTCCCAAAAAGGAGTTGTGGGGAGATTGCAAGGTTGCTGTAGCAGGGGTTGAAATACTACTACGCTTACTTCTGCGCTGCTGCTGGTGGCAGCGTTGCCTTCAGAGCTGGGCAGCCGGAGAGTGGTGGCTGCTGACTGAGGGCCCAGTTCTGCAAGCAGCAGCACAGAAGTAAAGGTAGCATGGTATGGTATTGCCACCCTTACTTCTACACTGCTACTGGTGTAGCGTTGCCTTCAGAGCTGGGCACCCTGCTAATAGCCACCACTCTCCAGCTGCCCAGTTCTGAAGGCAGTGCAAAAGTAAAGGTGGCAATATTATGACCCCCCTAAAACAACCTTGAGACCCTTCTGCAACTCCTTTTTGGGCCAGGACACAATTTGAGAAACACTGCTCTTCCCCATGAAATCTGGTCTTTTGTGTGCTTTTTACCCTATACTATACAGATTTCACTGGGTAGGGGGAGAGAAGGAACAGGAAGTGGGCAGCACACACCAGATTTCACCGTCCGTGATGCATTTTCAAGGCTATTAATTTGGTAGGCCCCTAAATATGAAATTATAAAGGACAAGATGTTCAGGGTATAAAAAGCATATTTGTTACAAAAATTTAAATCCCATGCAGGATCCCTGGAGAATGCCTTATATATGATGTGTACATATAATATACAATATTCGCAAATGGTGTTTTGTGTACATATACACACACGATATAGGGCCTCCTTCAGGATCATATATGGAATTACCTTCCTTTTATAAAGATCTAATACCATATGTTTATGCTGTAAACAGTATGACCTTTCAAAATACTGGAAGCAGTAGAAAACATTCATTAATAAAGAACTATCATTGCCCTACAGAATAAAGAAAAGAGAGTTTACCTTGAGAATTTTAAAGGGATTTCCCCCCACTATTACAATTTACTGAATTTTGTGAATTATCAAGCAAGCAAATGAAGGATTCATCAGAAGTGTACTTTGTTCATTTATCTGAAAAGTGTCATTCACTTTGACGATACTTCATAATATTGTAGTAATTATTCTATAATACTATCTTAGAAATACAGACCTCACAATACTTCTCTGGCATTAAGTATTTACGAAGAAATGGAAAGAAACTGCTGGTGTCTTGTGTGGTATCAAATGCATGGATTAGCAAGACTGCTCTATTTTTGTTTACTGTGAATGGTGCACATTTAAATTCATAATCAGCAAGGTATACATATGTATAAATGAACTTTAAGGTTTTTTTTTTAAGTTTACATGGTCAAAGTTATTTACAATAACTACATAATTATTTTTCTAAGAAATGGACTTTGTCATTGGACAGTGTTAATTCCAGAATGAATATTTCAGATGAAATTTTTTAGTGTAGAATCAGCCATGGAAGCTGAAATACTGAAAAAAATCCCTGATCCTCAGCTGGGCAATCCCTCAATCGAGTCAGGGCACAGGGGGACTGATCTTGTGAGATGCTGGACATG
Source organism: Chelonoidis abingdonii (assembly GCF_003597395.2). Classification (NCBI taxonomy): domain Eukaryota; kingdom Metazoa; phylum Chordata; order Testudines; family Testudinidae; genus Chelonoidis; species Chelonoidis abingdonii. The sequence goes on from NC_133770.1 coordinate 69,886,163, forward strand.
TGCAGCTCCCTTTGGCTTCAGTTGCAAAGACTTACCACTTCTCAATATCAGGCCCTGTATCTGGCACACTTAGCAACAGCTGATTGTACTTTAAATGAGCAGGCACATGTCAGTATCAGACCCCTACTTTCTCATATGAATGGACCAGAGGAACTGGTGAAAATTCTGAAGAGTCGAACAACATTCTTATCCATTTAAATCTTAACTCTACCTGGTAAAGGAGGAGACAACAAAAACAGATCCTATGCCTTTCAGTTTACATTGCTAAAAATATCTATTGTGGTGTGATCATTTGTACCTTAGGAACGGTAATGAAAGACAACTCATTTCACAAAGCTAAACTGATATTTCTGTACTTTTAATAAAAAGAGTCAGACTAGCTCAAGAGTTGCAGCACGCTGTGCTGCAGGATTCATATTATGAAAGGCAGTCGCTCTAGAGTCCTATTAGGATAACAGAATATTAAGTTTCCAAAGTTACTATATTAGGTTTTTGTTAGCTTAAAGCCCCATCTGCTGGCTGATGATTAAATTTCATCATTGCTCCTACCAAAGGAAGTCATGTGCCTATTATTCTAATACCTCTAGGTAGCAATATGCTGTCACGGCAACTCAGAGAACTCTGTGTGGAAGATGTGATGCCTGGCTGGGTGCAGTACTTTGTGTATAGATGAAAAAATGGTTACGTACCCTACAGTAACAGTGATTGTTTGAGATACGTTGTCCACATACATTCCACTTCTGACACATATGCACCCCATTAACATGAGAGCAGAATCTTTATGAACAGCACTTTCCACTGGGGCCAAGCTTACACCCCTATGTCCTCTGATGCCCCATAGCAGAGGGCATAAAAAAGCAGGGTGCCTGCTACCACTTTCCAGTTCCTTCACTCATGTTGAATCCAAATTGGCAGGGTCTCTGCAGTAGTAGGGAAGAAGGATGGATCATAAAATATATGTAGACAATATCTCAAAGAACTACAGATATTGTAGGGTAAGTAACCTTTCTTTCTTGAACTCTGGTACAATGGATCTTAATGAGGCCAACTGAATCTAAATAGGCCTCTGTGTAGTGTGGCTTTAAATATAGTCCAAGACCCATTTTAATAGTCTTTGGATAGAGATAGGCTGACCCTTCATTCTGCTGGAAAACGTTGGGGACAATCTAGGAGAGTTCCTAAAAACAATTTTGTTTTGTTCGGATAGTAGGAAAGATAACTGACAATGTCCAACATGTGGGGAGTTAAGCCTTTCTCCAGGTAATGTGAGGCTTGGGAAAGAAGGCAAGTTGGTGGATCTCAGCTGGTTAAGATGCAAGTCAGAAACCACATTGGGTAAAAACGTTGTGTGAGGTTTTAAACACACTTTGTCCTTGTGGAATACTATATATGGTGGTCCTGTCATAAGGAACCAAACCTCTCCTAATTTTCTGGCTGAGGTTATGGCCACTAGGAATAAAGTCTTCATAGAACAGTACAAAGAATAGGTTGCCAAATGTAACAGAATGCTAAACTGTATTATACTATTTGCCACTAGGTGGCACTTCTGTAAAACACTTTATTTAAGCTAAACACAGCCACATCTGGAAGAGCATTAAATGATCTTATGATGAACATATCTGGCATATATAAGCAAGTTCTGTGTCCAGTTGCTATCTGGTACCAAGGGCTCAAAAGAAGGTGCCAGGAGGGCAGAGTCTCCCTGACTGGTGGAATGACGTGGAAGAGAGCCTTGGGAAACCGAAGCACTGTCAGATGAGAGAAAACAGTGTGGCCAAAGGATGATGGGTGGAGCTGGGTGCCAGTTGTACTCTGAATAGGCTGAGGAAAAGGTCTGAATGCCTTCAAGACAAGGCAGAAGTCCAGGAAGGCAGCAGTGGTGCTTCTGAAGCAGCAAAATGATTCTTGAATGCTCAGATAACCTCTTCCATTTAGATGAAGTGGGTATTCTTCCATCTGACAAAGTGGGTATTCACCCACGAAAGCTCATGCTCCAAAACGTCTGCTAGTCTATAAGGTGCCACAGGATTCTCTGCTGTTTTTACAGATCCAGACTAACACGGCTACCCCTCTGATACTCTTCCATTTGGCAGATTGGTGGAGTCCTTTCTGCTGGAAACCAGGATGTTTTCAACTACTAAAGAGCAAGATCTGTGAATGGATGTCAGAGAATGGGGTTTCCAAACTGTGCTGGGGCCACTGATGGGACTCATGTGCCCTCTTCAAGGTACATGAATACATAAACAGAAAAGGGTACTACACTATTGTATGGCAAATTGAAATCCCATGGGAGAGATCTACAGACCAGTTTGGATACCTTGCAAACTGGACCACCGGCACGAAAGCAGACATGTGGCCCAAAAGTCTCAGGTATATCCAAGCTGCAAACTAAGCCAATGGCGCCGAATTGACTGAAAATGGTTGATCAAGAAGAGAGTGTTCTCAAAACAGTGTCTACTAAGGTCGCAAAGAACTCAATTTTCTGAGTGGGAACCAAAGTTGACTTTCCAGTGTTCCGGATTAGACCCAGATGGCTGAGCAAACACAGTACAATGTCAGTGGGGGAAAAGACTTCCCCTCAGTAACTAATCATCCAGGTATGAGAAGATATGGATTCCTTTCTGCGGTACATCGTCACCATGACCATAAATTTGGTAAAAACCTGAGGGGCAGAAAAGAGGCCAAAGGAAACCATCATATACTGAAAGTGATGCTCTGCTACGACAAAAGGAAAGAAATCACCACATGAAAGTAGGTGTCCTGGAGATCCAGAGCAGTCATTCTGAGGCAATCTGGGAGGGAAGTCGATAAAGTGACCTTTCAGAACCTCATGCATGTAATATATTTGTTGAGGCAGCAAAGACTGAAGAGAGATTATCTACTTGTAACTGGAGGTTCTTCAAGGATGTGTGGTCCTATCTGTATTCCACACAGATGTGCATGTGCACCACACGCTTGAGTCTTGAAGAGTTTCTTAGCATCTCCTCATGCTCCCAGCCCAGGGTATAAGTAGTAATGTGAGTCAACGCCTCTCCAGTCTCCCTCTTATTGTCATGGAATCCAGTCTGAAGCAAAGAAGTTGGAGGGCGGATACTGGAATAGAGATAGGGACCACACATCTCAAAGAACCTCCAGTTATAGGTAAGTAGCCTCCTCTTCTTCATGCTATGGTCCCTATCTATATTCCATACATGAGTAACTGGTGAGAAGCGGTCAGCAGAGGTGGGTGTGAGGATGCCAGTGGAAGTGCAGTTTGCAGTATGGACTGGCCCATGGCGACGTCTGTAGCTGCTGCTTGTGTGATGGCATGGTGTGTCATGAATGTGTGAACGGTGCACCACATTAATGCATGACATATGTCTTGCCAGGATATGTCTGCTAGTGAGGTGGATGTGGCAGCCTGTGCTCACACAGAGTGCACCATGATTCTATCAGACAGGGAGGGGGTACGTTGAATTGGTTGTAGAATTCGCAGATGCACCCAAGACCCATTTGGAGATTAATTAGGACAAGAGCGCTTGGATTGTCCAGCAATGGCCACAAATAGTTTCGGCAATGAGTGAAAGGGTCGAGTCCTGTGGAGGTAGAATGTCAGTATACAATGGATGTCAAGGGAGTACAAGGCTCTGTCACTAGAGGAGGTGTGTGCGGTTTGAAGTGGAAATAGGCAGCTGTACGCACTGATTTAGGTAGAACTCAGACACCACTCTTGGGAGAAAGTCAGGGTGCAGCCATAAGGACACCTCTTTGTGCAATATTGTCTGTGTGGTGGTAGTGGGGGTTTGCCACCATGGCTGCGAGTTCACTGACTCATCAGGCCAAGGTAATGACTACCAAGAAAGTCACTTTCATTGAGAGGGAGCCTGTAACTAGCAGCTCAAAGGGTGGCTTCACGAGATCTGAGAGAACAAGATTAAAACCCCACAGCAGCGTGGACCTCAGTACTGTGGAAAGGTGTTAAGTAAACCTTTCATGAAGTGGATAGTAATTGGGTGTGTAAACACTGAGGTGCCATCCACAGGAGGCAGAATGGCACTGAGTGTTGCCAGCTGCACTCGAATAGATTGATGCCCAGGACAGACATCTTGAGGACAAGGATGATGCTGCTTGTTGGCAGCGATGCCTATAGACGTTGCCGCTTGTTGGCGGCATTTTGGCGGATGCTCGTCCGCCACTACAGTCCTCCGTGGCTCGTCTGGCACCCACCAGACAAAAAGGTTGGGGACCACTGCTGTAGAGGGACAGTGCTTGTGCCTCCTGGCCATAGCTCCTCCCCTGGCTATATGAGGCAGCACTAAGGACTTCAGCAAATCTCTCAAACTCTTTCTTTCATTCACGGAAATATCCAAAGGCTCCACAATATCAGCTCAAAGACACTCTAAAATGAGCCTCCAGTTGCATTAACTGCTGTTACCATGCACATAACCTGTTGCCCCCATCAGGAATCCTCATGCATTCCATGAGATCTATTTCCACTTCAGTTGTGCTTGTTAAAGATGTCCCCATCTCAGAAATCTGCAAGGCAGCAACCTGGGCCTCTGCCCATACTTTTATGGAACACTATCTGATTACTCAAGACTCAACCTCTGATGCCATCTTCAGTTCTATCATCAACAACAGACTCCAGTCCAAAGCTGCAGCCTTTCATTAACAGTGGCTTGTTTAGCCTGTCCTTGTAGGACAGTAGACAGATCTGAGCCATATCCCAAAACAATCTCATCTCTGATGTTTGGGGTCACACGTGTGTATGCCATCATGTGTCCAAGAAGCTGAATTTCTGGCTGGTGTTTGTGGCCTGGCCTGGCCTGTCTGTCTATGAGACTCATCAGGGTGTGGAATCCATGGAGCTGGGGGAATGCTCTCACTTACACTGCGTAGAGTTCAGCCCCAATAAACTGCAGACACTGTACTGGGGTCAAGGTCGATTTCTAGGTATTGAGCTCTAGACCCAGTTGTGCATAGTTCTCTGGGTGGCTTCCAGGATGGCTTCAAAGGAACAAGCCTGGAGAAGGTAGTTGTCCAGGTATGGGTAAATGACAATACCCAATGTTCATAGATGTGCTGCTATGATGGAGAGGATCTTGGAGAATACCCTGGGTGCAAATGAGAGACTGAATGGGAGCACTCTGTACTGATAACAGTCCTGCTCAAAGATAAATCAGAGGAATCTCCTGTGGGATGATCAGGTTGAAATGTGGAAATAAGCATCTTGCAGGTCAAGGGCCGAAAACCAAAATCTCCTTGCTCCAGAGATGGAATGGACTTAAATCTGTCTTGCCAGGCTCCATTTCACCGTGGTTATGACCAAGGAGTTTGGGGACAGATGTGAGTAAAAAGCTTCAGATCCTTGCACTGGTACAAACTAGCCTCTCTCCATGCACTTTGCAGTAGACAGTACCAAAGCTGGCATACTCCAGAAAATCTTAATAGGCTCTAGGAGCCCACTGTTAATACGGAAAGCAACTCTCCCAGAGGCAGATGGCTGCAGGATATTCAACAACTTATGGGCATTCTCCTGCAGAAATTCTGCTTGAATACCCAGGGAAATGGTCATGCACCACAAGAGGTCCTGGTGCACCTTGACATCCTCTGATACCAAAAGGAGAAAAAGAATTAGGTACTGCAGAATTGACCTTGGACCAAGATGAAGCAGTTAACCGTGCTACAGTCAGATCCTGTTCCACGACTCTGAAGGCTCCACAAGGGGAATGTTCACTGGAACCTGGGCCTGCAGTGGATCGATGGTCACCACTACATGCCTTCTCAGTGATCACTGCTTACAGTAAGATGAAGAATAGGACTTCTGTGACCAAGGAGCATCCCATAGATTCCATGGAGACCACTAGGATGGATAGGGCATTGGTGACCAGTAGGTACCAGGCTGGGGCCCCCATCCTGAGACAAGCAGCAACCCAGGTACCCCACAGTGCTCCAGGAACAGCCCTTGATGCGCATCAGGTGATGGAGAACAGGAGGAAGATTTCAACTGGGATGCTGAGTCCCAGGCTTCAGGGGATAACAGTGGAGCCAGCCCTGGGGGTGTAAGCTACTGGTCTAATAAATCGGTAGCCCAAAATGAAGAGGGAACTAGCACCAACAGTGGCAGCCAGCACACCTCCATTGTTTCCAGTGCCAGAAGCATTGTCAACCCCAGCAGTGGTACAGAGGTCACTAACAGTAACGTTGGCAGCACCAACACCAGGGGTGCCAAAAACGTGACTTGCACTGAGTCTAGCACCAGCCCCACTTCCACTGACTGTAGAAGGGAAACATTGGGGTTTGGGGCCAACAGACCCACAGGTTCAGTGCCCCTCCTCCCCCACCAACAGAACTGTAAATGATGCAGCCCTGACAAAGTCCGGAACCAAGAGAAGTTGTGACAGAAAGGCAGAATATGTCTGTTGCATCCTGATATGCCGCTGGTGCAGAAACAGTTGGTGTCCACATTACCCTTGTTGGTACTCAGTCTCCCCAGGGCCAGAATTGGAGTTGACAGTAGGGTGTCTCTGACTTCCCTGCATAGTACCTGAGAGCAGCTGATGGAATCTGCTTCATCTCACATCCCAGCATTCATACCATGCCAGTCTGCATTCCTTCTGGAGAAGGCAGACCAGTCCCCACAAGACTTGGAGTGGCCACAATCCGTCTTACGTAACTTTTTCTTTGATACACTCAACAGGGAGCGACTCCTCCATCTCTTCAGAGTGTGCAGTTCCAGGATGCATAGCAGCAGCACTCCCAGAACCCAGAGTGACCTTTGACCCAACACATGCCTCTCTGGCAAAGCAGGATGCACGGCCTGTTCGAGCAAGCGCTGCTTTAGACAACGATCCCTCATCACCTGAGTCCATTTCATGAACGATTTGCAAATCAAACACTACTCATCATTGGCTTTGCCTATACACAGCAAGCACCATGGGTGGGGATCATGTGTGGGAGTGATCCCCCAACAATAACAGAACGTTTAAATCCCAGTGAGGGCATCATCAGGAAATACTTATACTAAAGCTAACTATATGCAAGTAGAGAAAAGTCACTAAGAAACAGAGAAGTTGTGAGGTAAGAAACCAGACAGAGCTCTGACTTCAGTCACGGGAGGTAAGAGCAAACAGAGGGGTTTGGGACAGTGCTGCCTCATATAGCCAAGGGAGGAGCTATGGCCAGAGGCACAAGCACTGTCCCTCTATAGCAGTGATCCCCAACCCTTTTTTGTCTAGTGGGTGCCAGACGAGCACGGAGTACTGTGGCAGTGGACAAGCATCCACCGAAATGCTGCCAAGTGGCAACATCAATAGGCCGACAAACAGCTTCATCAGAGGTGTCGCTGCCGAAATGCCACCAGCGGCATTTTGGCAGCGACGCCTCTGGATGACACTGCTCGTCAGCATTTCAGTGGATGCTTGTTTGCCAGCCAGTACGCGGGCGCACTCAGAGACAGCCCAGTGGGCACCACTGCGCCCACGGACACCATGTTGGGGACCTCTGCTCTACAGGTACTGCTAGGCAAAGTTCTTTGGCACCAGTGCACTGGGTGTGCCCACACTTAGAGGCATACACAGCTGCATCTACTAGAAGAAAAAAAAAATTACTTTCAAGGCATTTATTGTTTGCATTTCCTGGTTGACATTTTGAATTCCACAAAGTTGGGGAGGGGGAAGAGAGGGGAACAAGGTGGCATACAATCCACCATTAGCAGATATTGTACATGTTGTTAGCCAGGGCTTCTAATGACTTTTGCATTGGTTCATAGCACAGAAATCTCTTCCATTACTGCATTAACATTAAAACAGAGCTAGAAACTTACTGGGCTCAGAGGTCACTTCCGGCCCTTCTGGGTCTACTGCAGGTTCTACCTTGGGCTGTTCTTGGGCGGGGCGCAAAGCTTCCCGCATAGCTCCTGTGAGTACATCCCCAAGATGTGCTGCTACTGCTCCTATTGGAAAGCCTTCTCTGTGACTGCTTTCAGCAGGAGTGACTGCATTATCCTGTCTTGGCACCTACTGCTGGTTCCAAACAGGCCCCGTGCTGGATTCTTGGCCCAGCTGAGCACCAGGCTGACCAAGTCATCATGCACCATTGGCTCCATACTTGGCCCAGTGCACAGTACAAGCTCAAATTCATCACAGAATGATCATGATATAGCCACATTGCAGTTCTGGTCCCTGGTTTTCCTGTACTCAGTCTTGCCTGCAGTGGTCACTGGCCTGGTAAATTTGCAACACTGCCAGTTTCTTCTCTATTTGCTAGTAAGTAAAAGTACCAGGCATGAGCATATGTAAGTCCACTGTTTTGCTGGCCCCGCACCAGAAATGTACCAAAGTCTGGCTATGTTCCCCTGATCATGAAACAGCACACTTTGCAAAAGACTTCTTCTGTGTTTGCAATGGAGACCGAAAAGAAGGCTCTTGGATGAGTGTTTGCCGCTCAAGTGTTCAGAAGACAATGGAAGGACTGAACACTGATGCTGCTACTCTGCACCAAAGTGAGATGCTTCCATTCCCCTGGAGTCAATTACAGATCCTTGGACTCGGGAGGACAAAGGAAGTTGGCCGATGGGGTTGTGGGATACTTTTGGCAGAGTCCCAGAAACTGAGCTGGGGGGAGAACTGTGTCTGCACTGCAAAGAAATTGAATTTAAACCCTGGGTCCCAGCTTGACTCAGGCTTGACCACTTCAACCCTGTAGAGTCCTAGCAACTTAGGTCCAAGCCAGAATCTGAGAGAGAGTTGTGTGTAGACAGAAAGGAGTTGGGATCAACCCTGAGTCTGGGCTTAAACTGCAGCCTACACCTGCCTTGGGAGCCTTCTCCAATTTTCAGTAGTCTCACTGGCTTCAGATTTTATTTTCAAATATTCCCACTGAGTTCAGAATCATCTTTGAATAAAAATGACCCCCAACTCAGCAAGATGAATTAAGCTTGCCTTACTAAGTGCCCCTGGAACCCAGATACCTGCTCAGAGATCTCTCTCCAAAGGAGCAACACTTGATACATTAGGCCATCAAGGTTAAGACTGAGGAGTATTCATGTGCCAGCCGAAGACATGGAAAAAGGAGGGGAAAAACCTCATAGTTAGTGACATGCAATATGCTGTACTTGCCTTGAAATATTCGGTCCACTAAGATATACCTGCAAACAGCTGCAGCTTGCATACCTTTTAATTAGCAGATTTGGAAGACAGACCATCTGTTGCTTTATGTCATACATAAGAAAGCAAGCCTGTGATGTGAAACAATTAAGGAAATATATCTTTTCAAGTTACAGCTTCAAGCATTAGATCCCTCTCACGTAAAACATCACAAGGAATTTAGCAGTCAATGTCTTTGTTTTTAAACATACAAATACCTGAAATGGAAATACTTTTTTCCTTTTAGTGTGGACTTCATGTATACATCAGACACAGAGTAGGATTCTAATAGAGAAAGTGCCCTTCTGTCTGATACAGAGTGAATTTGTCTCACATCATGTGGCCTGTGAAAGGAAGGCATGGTGGCCACAGCAGTGTAGCACATTGGATAGGGTACGCGGCCATGGAACCAGAGAAAAAGTAACAAACGATGTGGTGTACTTCATACAAGATCCAACATTATGCTGGTATCTTTAGCTCTCTTGTTTAAGTTCTCTTTGGGGCAGGGTCTGTCTTCTCATCCATTTCTGAAGTCCCTAGCACATTTTGGATGATACCAAAAAAACAGCTAAGTGTTCCTTTCAAGATTGTATTGGGAAAATATTATTTCTTCCATTGCTAAAAATGTTTGACCCTGTAAACATCAATGAGATTAAACACACAAGACTGAGTGTTACACATTAACAATCCACTCAGACTATATACTTGGTGCAAATCTGCAAGAGGCTCTACTGTGCATATACTCTGGTAATGCCCTCAACTACAGCCATACTAAACAGATGTTTTAAACTTCCTGAATGCAACGTACAATAGAGATTTACCTACTGTTCCTGTGTTATGGTTATTGTGTACTTCAAAAGAACATTAAAAAAGTATATATGTTATTACTTGTTACTTTTATTGGTGCATGCTATAAAATGTACAATTCCCAGATGGGAATGGAAAAAACAAAACAAAACAAAAACACACACACCCAAGAATTTCCTATGGATGAGGAATAGCTCAGGGAAGCAGCACAATGCTATCTCGTGGAAGAGAAAATAAATGGCACTCATAAGGACTGGGCTATGCATTTCACCACAAAAACAAAACAAAACAAAAAAAAACACCTTCACAGCATAATTGTAAGGACAATTCATTTCCAGAACAGTTAACACTCACCAGATGGTGTTATTGGTAAGACTATCAAATAAACACAAAATATGTACTCTATGCAGATATTTTCCTTTTATACTTTTTGGGGGTTTTGCTACTTTGTTTTTAGTCTCATTATGTAAGTAGTTTCTTAATAGTTGCTACATAAAACCAACCAGAAAAATGTAAAGCTAAATGAAATTTGCATCTATGAAAAAACAATTACCTTTCAAAAACGGGGGGGGGGGGGTTTGACAAAATCTATGATTTTGAGTCACAAAGGCCAGGGCACAGTGTTTAGTTGCTTAAGACAGTGGCAGAGAACAAAGAATCCCAAATTTGGAAAGTAGAGAACTCTTAACTTCAGGGGAATCACTTTCAATTACTGTAAAATTGCTCAGAAACATATGTTTTGTAACTTACTACTGATGAGAACTAGAGTAAACTACAAAATTAGTGACCAGATTTTTTCTTTTCAAGAGCAAAAAAAGGCAAATCTTTTGCAACACACTTGAAGGCATGGAGTGGTCTGTATCAGCTCTGTCTCACGCTATCCATAATCCTATAAGGATCTCCACACAAGTTATGAAGCAGGAGAGAGAGTAGTCCCTCAGCAATTCTCTCAATGAAGCCAACCTACTAATCTGTTCCTAGTTTTTTTATTCATAATGAGGAGACACCCTCAACGGGTTTTATTAGTGGTCAGCCATAGTGTCATTTATAGGTCACCATGCAACAAAACATGTATTTTTACATTTTGGTTGTGGCCTGGGGCCTTTTAAAAAGATATCCCATCTTAAAGAGCTCAAATGATGGAGAATCCACCATATACCTAGGTAAGTTGTTCCAACAACGTGTTATCCCATTAAAAATGCTCACACTACTAACCTAAGTTTGTCCAGCTTCAGCTTCCAACTACTGGCTCTCATTTCACCTTTTTCCATTGGATTAAAGAACTATCTACTCCCAGAAATCTTTCCCATGCAGATAGTTGTAGATGGATCAAGTGAACCTCAACCTTCTTTTGAATAAAATAGACAACTTAAGTCTCTGATTTATTGGCTTTGTTTTCCAGACCTCAATTCATTCTTGCATCACAAAACCTTCCCAATTTTCAACATCCTTTTGGACATGTTAACATCAAGACTGGACACAGTATTTCAACTATATGCCAAATGAAGTGTAATACCACCTCCATTCTCCTACTTGTTCTTCCCAGCTTACATTCTCCACAGAGGTGTAAGCCCTCTTGGCCACAGTACACAATGGGACCTTGTGTTCAGCTGCTTATCTATAATTATCCCCAAATCATTTTCACTACTACTCTACTCGAGGATACTATCTCCCATTCTGTATGTGACCTCGCACCCAGGTGCAGTACTGCACACATTCAATTAAGCCCTCCTGACCACATGATCCAGAGTGGCCTCTACAGCTGACCTGTCCTCTTTGTTGTTTATCACTGCAAATGTTCATCTTCAAATTTTAATAGCAATGATTGTTTTCTTCCAAACCTTGGATATTAAATAGCACTGGGCCAAGAACAGATCTCTAAGAGACCACACTAGAAACACTCCCACATAGTCTGATAACTCATTACAATTACTTTGAGATCTATCAGTTTTTAAATCCCTGTAATATGGGCTATATTGAAAAGTTAGGACTAAACAAAAAAAAATAAATGATCAGAATGTTGTGTAACAGACTAAATCATAAAGAATTTAAGTATATAATCTCAATTTACCTAGTTCTATCTTATATTCTCAATTAAAAACAATATCAAGTTTGACAAAACCTATTTTCTACACAACTATGTTGATTGCCATTATGTTACCATCCTTTTAATTCTTTAGTGGATGTTCCCCATGTCAATCTTCCCATTATCTTGCCCTGGATGATGTCAAGTTAACTGGTTTATAGTTACCTGGGCATTCCATTTACCCTTTTAAAATACTGGCACAACTTGGTACCAGAAGATAATTCAAAGCCTCTCTCTGAACAACCTGTATTTGATATCCAGAAGAAAGCATCTCTGGGTGTTTACTAACATATACTTGTGTCACACTCCAAAGCAACGCCTATACACTTTTGTACAGTCTCATCTTGGAGAGCCTAAGGCCCCAGAACATCAGTTCTCTCCCCACTTCATACTCAGCTGTGGAAACTAAGAGCTGGAATTATGAGAGAAACTGACTTGACAAAACTACAGCCATTTTGGTGCACTCAGCCATCATTAATTAGAAGCGAGAACACAACATAGTCGTGCATAACAGCTCTGCACAACCATATGAAATAGCTGCAGCTTCAGTTTTGCTGATACAGAAACAGAATTGGAAGAACCATGAGAATAGGTGGAAGTGTGGCTAGTTAACCATGGCTCTAGATGTTCTTGATTGAGTTTTTGCTGATGTTATGAACAAAGTTGTTTTGCTGATATTAGGAAAATTGTTAGTTTGCAAGGGATTACTATGAGATGTGCTTTTTTTGAGCAACCTATTAAAAGATAAGTCAGAGTGTGTAAGTTGGAGAAGTTTTCTATGAGCTCAGAGGGTGACATCCCACTCCCCAATGGATAAGAGTAGGGCTGGCCACCAAAAACCTGCTGCTGACTGCTCGACATGATCTCATACTTTGGGTAACTATATCTGGGTTGCACTAGACTATTGCTATTTTAGATGTGTGCTGTAGACTTAAAATGGATTTTTTTGAGGGGGGGGGCAAGAGAGGGTGAAACCACTGACATTTGTATCAATCATTTACCAAATGGAGAAGTTCTGTTCCCAACGATTTATTCCTGAAACCCCCTGAAGAGGGGGGAAATAGAAGTTACCATAGTTTTGGGTTCAGACAACCCTGGGCAACATTGGATGTGATTTCTTTTTTGGAGCCAATATTATTTTGGCATTTGTCAGATCACCTTAGTTAGTCTTTTAAGGGATCAGTGCACCATCTCTGAAGAGGCTCAAACTTTGGTCTAAAAGCAAAGACTGTACTACGGTCTCAAACGAATTCATTAGACAAACTCTTTACCTTGATCTTTAGCTGATGGTTTTAGCTACATTTGCTAAGCAACATCCAGTTACTACAAATCTGTGTAACAGGATAATGTTGAACATAGCACAAGTACTGCAACAAATGGCTGCTGGGAGAATACAGTGACATCTAGAAAGACAAAATTTAACACCTGTGTCAACAGCTGCAATACTGTAATTAGCATCTCCAGTAGGAAGCCAACTCAAACAAAAAAAAAAAAATTTATTAAGTTTTTCAAATACGAAACTCTAAAATCTACATAATTATTATAAAACACGTTTCCTTACAAAATTCTTTGATTAACAATGTGTGTGATATAACAAGGTTATTTTAATGTCAATATTTTCCCACAATTTTAAGATACAGGCATTGTTAAAATTTGCTCAGTAAAAAAGTGTAACCCACTGAGTAGTTAATGTAGCTTGTTATGTTCTTGGGTTTTTCTTTGAATTAGATCTAGGAATTTTAGAATTCTCTTAATTACTTTTTCCAATCAAACTGATAGTGATGCTCAGACTCCAGGTACATAAACTGTAACTAATAAATGTAATCTCCATTGATTGGATTATTTGTAGAGAACCAGCAACATAACACCAGGTATAGACTTGAAGGGCTTCAATTGAGTTACAACTTGATGTCTTCTGTTCCACTGATTAAGAACGTAATTTAAAAACTACCTTTTGGGCAAATTTCTAGTCCAACTTTTGAATTATGAGCTAAACTTGTCAGGCATTTAAGCTGTGTTTTAAGAGAAAACAAGTGCAACATGCAAACTGTACCTTAAACCCCAGAAGAAAATTCACACATTTACAAATTAAACCCAGAGTAATCTTTCCATACAAATTCCTTAAAAAACTTTAACATATTCTAGCATCAAGTGAAAGGACAAAACCCAAGTAACGTACTACTGAAACTTTCTAGTCGATCATATCCTTAAAATGCTAGAAACAAACCAAAAAAAAAAAATCTAGGAACAGATAACATGTAAATATGAACAACAACTTCAACTTGAAGTAACTTTTTCCATAAGATTATATAATTGTACAGCACATCTTGCTATACTGAACAGTAACACCCCAAACAGGCACTTTAAAGTCTTCAAGTGTCATTGGTTAAACACTTTTAAGCACTGTCCTACTTCTTCTAAAGTGATGCACCCTTTTCTCCTGTGAGGGAAGGGAAAGAAAAATATAGTTTTAATTCACTGAAAGGTAACAATATTGCTAGATACAATATAATGAAGTAATGTAAGTTACATAAAGCAGAGATATATTTTAAAATTTTGCTCCTTCAAAATCTCATGTCCTAGAAATGCAGATTTTACATAAAGCTTTTTAGTTCAGATAATAGAGTAGGAGTGTTTATTCTGCAAAAACAAGTAGAAACTGAAAAAAACTCTTCAAAGATTCAGAAAGACAGCCTTAAAAAATCCTAATGGAGAGTTTAATCAGCAGATACTAGGGTGTGTTCACATAAAAACAGTGTGATCACAAGTTGTAATTAGCCCAAACACACATTTGTGAACTAAAGCAAAACAAAACAACACAACCCTGAGAGTGAGTGGAAGCATTAGGCCTTAGACCTGAGAAGTCCAAGAATAAGCCACCATTCTCCATTTCACAGCTGGAAGGACTGCAGTAGCAACTCTCACTGATTTTGAATGTCAGAATACAGTTACGATAGATTTGAAGAACATAATTTATAGAACCCAAGTCATCCTCTGGATGAGGGAATAAACTGCTGCTCGTTCAGTACCAACAGACCAAGGTTAATCTATTTCTCATTGAAGGAAAATGTTATGGAAAAAGATATAATGTGGAAGAAAAGGCTAATGCCAATATTGCCAGTTTGAATTGCATAGCAGTTTTTGTGCAGGTTTGTGATATTGCACTGTTCAATCTAATTCAAGTCAAGGCCATCAGTGGTTTCATAAAGGTTGTCTTGGGCACTGGTATTAAGATTCAAGACCTTCCAAATACCACTGCAATAGTTATATCAAAGATCTCCACAGAAAATCAAGCAATCACAATAAGTGTCAGAGCCAGACACAGAACTGGTCCAGAGCAGCCTACAGTCACAAACACTGAACAAGTCTTTCAGCATTTGAGTTACTTGTCACCATAGTAAATAGTGGTAGAAGAAAAACGACAGGTCAAATTTTTAAAGTTTGCTTTTACCCGTACCTTGAAATAGTCCTCTTGGGATACAAGATTGTTTCTCAGACGGTTCTCGGGATTAAACAGACAGGATACCACTGTCTGTATGCTTCGGTCCACAGACTTCTGAAATACATGTTTTCAGTAACATGCATCTACAACAATACTGACTTTATTAACTATCATGTCTATAAATCAGATGCTAAACTCTGAAGTGTAAACATTCAGCATTACTGGCAAGTGTCAACATTTATCAAGTGCTTATTTGCTATAGCATATTTGCTAGTTTATATTCAAACTGTATTAATATATTACAACAACAATTTTGTTCTTTCCCTCAGAGTTATATGAAGCTTTTCTTTTCTTTGTGAAAGGAAGTTACTAGGCTGGGGTTTTACAGAATTATCTGAGAGAAGAGATTTCAGTTTACTTGTTTCCTCTAGTAACCTGGTCCACACCTGAAATGCCACTGACCAAACAAGTGTTCCATCTCCTTATTACAAGCCAGAATTTGTTACTAATTGGCAATACAACCAAGTGATGTCTATTGAATACCAAGTTAAATTTAAGTCCCAAAAGTTAAGGATCTGCAACCAGAAGGGGACATGATGCCATTTCCTAAACTAGGAGACTTCAAATGAAAGACAAGTGTGATACTCCAATGATTTTTGACTCCACAAATTGTCAGAAGCAAAATAAAATTAAAATTGTTAAACTGAAAAAAAGTTGTATCTTGTTTCATGTGATTCTCACTGTAAGTCAAGCCATATGGCTAAACAAAGTTGCTTGATGAATTAATGCTGATTTATACATTTGTCTATCATAGTACCCAATAACCTCACACTGTGTTTGAGGAAGTATTTACCACCCATTACTGTGGGGAACCTGAGGCACTGGGTAGCCTATGACCTTGGACAAGTCTCTCAAAGCCTAAGAGTATGCAGAAACTGAACCCAGGATCCCAGGACTGTGCCCTATCTACTACAACTTCCTTCCACCCCTTCCACACAAGTCCCTAGAAATAGGTTATATGGTGACATTTAAGAATATACATCTTCAGAGTGAACACTTGCCTTCTGTGGACTGTTTCCAGATGGTTGTGCAGGCTCTGGAACAGAACATTCTGCTTGGATAACTTCTGGCTCTACTTCACTGCAGTGGTAGTTTACTGGAGTATAAGCCTGTATAATTAAGTGTTGCAGTTAAGGAATGAAAGTATAGGTGCTCCTCATCCCAAGGTGGATGGTTGTGGGTCTATTGTAATCTGAATTGGGAGTAGTTTGGAAGAATAGCAGCTGGGCTCCTGGTCCTCAACTACCACTAAGGCAGAGCAACTTTTACTTTTCTTTCTTTTTTTTTTTTTTTGGTTGATGTGTTGACACTTTCAAAAATTGAAAAACATCAGCACAGGAGTATCTATTGCTCCTTCCAGATAAACTGAATGACTGGTTCACCAGGATACATTTCATGGTGTAATGCTGGAAGTTAGACCCAGCTCTCCTCCTCAAAAAGGGTTATTTTAATAGGGAATTGTATCTAATTTGGGTGGACAAGAAGGGAAGAAAAGGTGTTCACAGCTGAAGCCAATAGACTGCAAAGACCAGGCCAAGAGCTGGAAGAGAGCACAGGTATATAGTTTTTGATTGCCATCAGAAAGAATCTGGCGTGGGATGTTCTGGGGGATCCAAGGCACTAACAAACAGAGGCCCAAAAATCCTTGAGAGCCACTGAACTTCCAGTAGTCTCCTGGTGAAAGATTCATGACCACAATGCCATTCCATGAGAGGTACTGCACAAAAATCATGGCTCAAATGGCTTATCAAGGCAAAAAATGATGCGACAGACAGTATCTCCTATCCTGTATGGACACCCAAATGGAAGATAAGAACTCAGTCTAAAGCCATTCAGTAAGTAAGTTATAACTAAGCATTACAAGAAATGTGCTGGTATCTGACACTTCAGCCAAGAAGGGAGCTTGGCTGATTACTCATATGGCCACAACACCCTTGTGGTCACTGCCCCTCTGAGAAACCCCCTACACACAAATCTGTGATAAATTTACTTCCTGTTCTCCCTACTTGTTTACATTGTGTTCAGACTACTACAATTAATAGCTTTATTTTTCCTGTTCCAGACTATAAAATAGTTAATACATTGCCACAGTGAAGCACTATACTATGAAGGTATATGGTGCTTACCACACACACACGTCTCATTCAAAAAGCTGTGTTTCTTCTAAAGAGAAATTCTGATGATCCATTCAACCCAATATAAGCACTATTATTCTGAAAGACAGCTCACCCTATTGCACCTATCTCTAAAGCATACTATTTGTCTACCAGCCAGTAATTAGGATGGAACTATAAGTTGTTTTTTAGGAGAACGTTTAGTAGCCTGTTAGAATGAATTCCTTTAAACATTAAATGTTTTGCATCTTAAACTGGCTGGAAATTCAGGCGTATGACTACTTCCAGACTGCTGTGAGTGATAAGCCTGATTCTGCTTCTGGTGAGCGCCAATAAATGGAAGACACATTGTAATGGATCTACAGACTTTCCCTGCAAAGAATGTGTTGAGCACAGGGATTTCTCCCTCTATGTTAGAGGTTAGAGTATGCTACCAAGAAAGCTTGGTACACATGATCTACCCCACCCACTCAAAACCAGGACAATATAAGTCTGTTCTCAACTATGACTTGAGCTGAGTAATTGTTCAACATGGGGATAGATGGAGACACCTTCAATAGTTTGTGAAAGAAGTCCATCCCTGAGACTCAAAATATCAGAGTGGGAAAGTGATTAACATTATTTTCAATCCCCCACGCATCCTATAGGGGGACTGTGAGAAATGGCATTGAAGAGATACCATTCACAGGAAGAAAAACCAAGAAGTATATCGACTTTGAGATAGACTAGGTCTACACTGGAATTAAGACACCAGCAACTTGCCCACGCCAGCTGACTTTGGCTCATGGAGCTCAGGCTAACAGACTGTTTAATTTTGGTATAGACGTTCAAGCTCAGACCCAAGCCCCAATACCTAAAACTACAATTAAACAGTCCCTTAGCCCAAGCCTCACAAGCTCAAGTCAGCTGGTACAGGCCAGCCGCCAGTGTCTAATTGCACTGTGCATATATCCTATCCATATACTCAAGCAGTACAATTTCAAATCATGGCCAAATTTTTTATTGCACTAAAATAATTAATGCCTAAAGGGAAGTCATGTCAGATCCTCCAACAGGGAAAAAAAATACATCTGGATTAAATGTGGACAGTGATTCAAGTTTCAGGTTTTATACAAGTAGAATAAAATTCTTACAGGTCTCTAAAAGGAACATAGGAGTAAGAATTACATGTTTTGTCATCTCTGCAAAGCCATGGAAAGTTACCTTTCTTTGGGAGTTAGAGCTGATGGCTTCCAATCACTGTTGCCAGTCCAATCAATTTGGCAGAGATACTATAGTCTATCCTGCTTCAGTAGGGTTGGAAGGAACCAGATTCAGCAATTTGTAGACACTTTCAGAAATACTACAAGCATCTGCTTTATTATACATTATCAGAGAGCCTTTCAAAAAAATTGGAACAATCAATAAGCAGTAGTAAAGCTCTCGTTGTACAGGTCTTGAAGAAAAAAAGTTAAGGCTATCATTTTATCCCCTCTAATCTTCCATGAAGAGGAGTAGTTCAAATTATGTTTATAGCCTTAGAACTCTCCCAGGGGCTTAACTGGGAGAATATAGAGAAAAAAAGAAATGAAAATTGTTTTTGTTCTCCCAAGAAAAAGACGGTTACTCACCTTTGTAACTGTTGTTCTTCGAGATGTGTTGCTCATATTCATTCCAGTTAGGTGTGCGTGCCACACGTGCATGCTCGTCGGAAGATTTTTACCCTAGCAACTCCGGCGGGCCGGCAGGTCGCTCCCTAGAGTGGCGTCGCCATAGTGCCTGATATATACCCCTGCCGGCCCGTCCGCTCCTCAGTTCCTTCTTGCCGGCTACTCCGACAGTGGGGAAGGAGGGCGGGTGTGGAATGGATATGAGCAACACATCTCGAAGAACAACAGTTACAAAGGTGAGAAACCGTCTTTTCTTCTTCGAGTGATTGCTCATATCCATTCCAGTTAGGTGATTCCCAAGCATTACCTAGGCGGTGGGGTCAGAGTGAGAGGTCGCAGCGTGTCGCATGGCAGAGCCGAAGGCCGCGTCATCTCTGGACTGCTGGACCAGGGCATAGTGGGAAGCGACGGTATGGACGGAGGACCAGGTCGCTGCCCAATAGATTTCCTGGATGGGCACGTGGGCAAGGAAAGCCGCCGATGAGGCTTGAGCCCTGGTAGAGTGCGCAGTCACGTGGCCCGGAGGGGCCTGGGCTAAGTCATAACAAGCCCGGATGCAGGACGTCTCCCACGAGGAGATCCTCTGAGATGAGACAGGCAACCCCTTAACATGTTCAGCTACCGCCACAAAAAGAGTTGGGGGGTTTTGTGGAACGGCTTGGTTCGCTCTATATAAAAGGCGAGCGCCCTACGGACGTCCAATGAGTGTAGCCGTTGCTCCCTGCAGACGAATGGGGTTTCAGGAAGAAGACAGGTAGGAAGATCTCCTGGTTGACGTGAAAGGCCGAGACCACCTTGGGGAGAAAGGCAGGGTGCGGTCTCAGCTGTACTTTGTCCCTGTGAAAAACCGTATACGGGGGATCCACCGTGAGGGCCCGGAGCTCCGACACCCATCTTGCGGAGGTGATGGCCACTAGGAAAGCGGTCTTCCAGGAGAGATAGAGAAGGGAGCAAGTTGCCAATGGTTCGAATGGAGGGGACATGAGTCTGGCCAGAACCAGGTTTAGGTCCCAGGTGGGGGCGGGGTGGCGAATCTAGGGGTAAAGACGCTCCAGACCCTTAAGGAACCTAGTCACCACTGGGTGAGAAAACACCGAGCGGCCATCCCCTCCTGGGTGGAAGGTGGGAATGGCCGCCAAGTGAACCCTTAGAGATGACACCGCCAGGCCCTGTTGTTTAAGGGACCAGAGGTAGTCAAGGATATATTAGAGATGGAGACTTCGGTGGGAAGGAAGTTCCGATCCGCACACCAGCATGTGAAACGCTTCCATTTGGCTGAATACGTCACTCTAGTGGAAGGCTTCCTGCTTCCCAGGAGCATCTGTCGCACTGGGGTAGAGCAACGCATTTCCGACTGGGTCAGCCACTCAGGAGCCATGCTGTGAGGTGTAGCGGACTGAAGGTCTGGGTGACGGAGCCTGCCGTGGTCCTGAGTGATCAGGTCCAGGTGAAGAGGCAGGGGACAGGGTCGGCCACGGACAGGTCCAGCAGCATGGAAAACCAATGCTGTCGGGGCCACACTGGAGCTATCATGATCAATGGGGCCTGTCCTTGCGCACCTTCAGAAGGACCTTGTGGACGAGCGGAAACGGTGGGAATGCGTAGAACAGGTGCGTCGTCCAAGGAATAAGGAAGGCGTCTGCACCGAACCCGTTCGAGACCTTGAAAGGAGCAGAACATCTGGCATTTCCTGTTCCCGCGGGACGCGAAGAGGTCCATCCGGGACATCCCACCCTCCGGAAGAGCGAAAGAGCGACGTCCGGGCGAAGGGACCACTCGTGGGAAAGGAAGGATCTGCTCAGATGATCCGCCAGGGTGTTCCGAACCCCGGGAGAAAGGACGCGATGAGGTGAATGGAGTGGGCTAGGCAGAAGTCCCAGAGCCTCAAGGCCTCCTGACACAGGGAGAAGACCTCGTGCCGCCCTGCTTGTTTATATAATACATGGTCTTGTGTTGTCGGTGAATACCGAAACACAGCGGCCTTGAAGTTGTTGACGGACATTTGACAAGCAGGCGGACCGCCCTCAATTCCCGTACGTTGATGTGGAGGGCTAGCTCGCGAGGTGACCACTGGCCTGGGTCCGCAGGTACCGAGATGGGCCCCCATCCCAGGTCTGAGGCATCTGTTGTCAGGGACACCGAGGGCTGGGGCGGATGGAACGGGAGCCCCGCGCACACCACGGACTGATCCAGCCACGCACTGCAGGGAAGCCTAAGACGTCCTGGGGAATGGTGACAACCGTGTCCAAGAACGCCTGGCCCGAACGGTATGAGCAATGAGCCAGGACTGGAGGGGCCTCAGGCGGAGCGAGCGTACTCCGTGACGAAACGTGCAGGCCGCCATGTGGCCCAAGAGAGTCAGGCAAGTGCGTATTGAGGTCAAGGCGCTGCCTGCAGCCGTCGTATGATGGCCGTCAAGGTTGGAATCTTTCGATAGAGGAAGAACGGCTCTGGCCAGGTGGAGTCCAGAATGGCGCCAATAAACTCTATCCTCTGAGTGGGATTAGTGTTGACTTTTCGACATGAGCATTAGGCCTAGGCTCACGAAAAGTCGCTTGACCATGCTGGACGTGGCTGAGGACTTGTGTCTCTGAGGATCCCCGATCAGCCAGTCGTCGAGGTATGGAAATACATGTATGCGACTGCGGCGAAGGTGGGCGACGACTACAGCCATACACTTGGTGAACACCCGCGGGGCCGTAGAGAGGCGAACGGAAGGACCGCGAATTGATAGTGACGGTTGTTACAACGAACCGAAGGAACCTCCTGTGGGGTGGGAAGATGGCTATAGGAAGTAGGCGTCTTGCATGTCGAGGGCGGCGTACCAGTCTCCAGGATCCAGGGATAGGATAATGGTCCCCAAGGATACCATACGGAACTTCAACTTTACCAGGTATCTGTTGAGCTCCCGCAGGTCGAGGATAGCCTGAGGCCTCCCTTGGCTTTGGGATCAGAAAATAGCGGGAAAAAACCCCTTGCCCCGCTCGCTCTCTGGAACCTCCTCTATGGCTCCTTTGACAAGGAGCATTTGCACCTCCTGGAGGAGGAGTTGCTCGTGAGAGGGGTCCCTGAAGAGGGACGAGGCAGGGGACGGGAGGGCGGTATGAAACAAATTGCAGATGGTATCCAAGTTCCAACGTGCGTAAGACCCAGCGGTCCGATGTTAGCTGGGACCACGCAGGGAGGAAAAACGAAACGGTTTGGAAAGGGAGGGGACGGATCTGTGAGAGAAACTGGTAACAGCGCCCTCGGGCGCACCTTCAAAACGAAGGTTTCGGGCCGGAGGAAGGCTTGGAGGAGCTCTGGTTTTGTCCTCCTTTTAGGTTGCCCGATTGTCTACGTCGGCCATTTCTATTTCGCCGTTCTGGCGAAGTCTTGCCTCTGCCTGGGTTGGGGGTAGGGCCGGTGTTGTTGCTGAGGCCGGAAGGGTCTGCGTTGGATGATGGGCATATGCATCCCCAGTGAACGCATAATGACCCTATTGCCTTTTAGGCTTTGCAGCCTAGGGTCAGTTTTGTCCGAGAACAGGCCCTGGCCCTCAAATGGGAGATCCTGGATGGTATACTGGAGCTCCGGGGGAAGGCCAGAGACCTGGAGCCAGGAAATACGGCACATGGTAACACCAGAGGTTAGAGTCCTGGCGGCCGAATCTGCGGCGTCCAAAGATGCCTGCAAGGAAGTTCTCGCGACCTTCCTGCCCTCCTCAAGGATCGCAGAGAATTCCTGACACGCATCCTGCGGAAGTAGCTCCTTGAATTTGTCTGCCGCCCAGGTGTTGTACGTGTAGCGGCTAAGGAGAGCCTGTTGATTGGACACCCGAAGCTGGAGGGCGCCCGCAGAACAGACCTTTCGGCCGAGCAGGTCCATGCGCCTCGCTTCCTTAGACTTTGGGGCCGGGGCCTGCTGACCATGGTGTTCCCTCTCGTTTATGGATTGGACGACGAGGGAACATGGGGGCGGATGGACATACAGATATTCGTAGCCCTTCGAGGGCACCATGTACTTGCATTCCACTCTGTGTGCAACAGGGGGGAACGGATGCCGGAGACTGCCAGATGGTCGTGGCATTGGCCTGAATGGTCCGGATGAAAGGAAGGGCGACTCGAGTGGGTACATCGGCAGACAGTATGCTCACCACTGGATCCTCAATTACTGGGACCTCCTCAGCCTGTAAGTTCATGTTCAGCGCCACGCGCCTGAGGAGGTCCTGATGCGCCCTGAGATCAAGCAGAGGGAGGCTGGTGGATGGTGTTCCAGCCACTGCTTCATCCGGGGAGGATGATGAGGAGAGACCTGGCAGGAGTGGATCTGCAGGAGGCTCTGCCTGGAGCACTGCATCCGACTCTGGAGGGAGTTCAGGGTCCTGAGGCTGAGACAACCTCTCCTCTGTAGGGGAAGGGGGAGGACGGGACGATGTGGCCTCCGGAGCCCTGTGTTCGGAGACAGTTGAACGCGGGGGAATCTGTTGAGGGCCCTGGGCTTGGTGGTACGCCCAGGGAGTGCAGAATCCCCACTGCTGCGGTCCATGTTCCTGAGGTAGGGGTTCATGGAATAAAGCAGCAGGCCTGTCGGTGTCCTGGGCATACGTGCTGTCTGTTTGCGAGGAGACTGACGGCTGGCGGGACAGCCAGGGAGGAGCCAAACGGGACTGATATGTGTCCCTCGCTCCAGATGGCGGAGACCTCCTCGGTGCCGGGAGTCATAACGGTGCCACGATCCAGACCGGGACCTGCCACCAGCTCGGTGCCAGGAGGTCAACCTGGATCCGGAACGCCAACGGTGGGAGCAGCTTCTCGAATCTCGGTGCCAGTAGCGATGGCTCGAGCCGGAGCGGAGCCGGGAGTATCGGGACCGACGTGAGGAAGACCTGCGCCGTGAGGAAGACCGGTACCGCCGCGGGGAGCGGTGCCGGGACTGCGAGCAGCGTCTTGATCGAGATCTCCCACAGGACCGGGAACGGTGTCGGGACCGTGATGGGGATCGGCGTCAGCTCGGCAAATCCAGAGACGGCGCTCGCATGGCCACTGGCTTGCCCTTAGATTGTAGAACCTGCACCGGAGGCACCGGGGGTTGAGGCAGCGCAGACTCTGTTAACGCTATAGGGTCCCTAGCCAAGGAGAACATCTCAGGCGTTGATGGGACCATTAGCTCGACCTCGGATCTTATTGGGGCGCTGTGAGGGGCCGGACTCGACGGACCTCCCGGGCCGGAGTCAACGGAATCCCTGATATCGGTCCCGCAGCTGGAATCGGTGCCGGGCGCTCCGTTCGAGTCTGCCAAAGGTCTTTTGTCGGGGCCCGGTGCAGGGGAAGGTCAGTGCTGAGGTGTTTTCCTGGGCCCGGTGCAGTCCGGTGCCGGAGCGGAATCGGCACTCGGTGCCGAGGACGGAGGGTTGAGTGCCGCTTCCATGAGGAGAGTCTTTAAGCGCTGGTCTCTCTCCTTCTTGGTCCTTGGCTTAAAGGCCTTGCAAATGTGGTACTTCTCGGAAATATGCGATTCCCCGAGGCACTTTAGGCAGGAGTCGTGGGGGATCGCTTGTGGGCATCGGCTTTTTGCAGGCTGAGCACAGTTTGAACCCCGGCGAACAGGGCATGAGCCCAGCGCCGGGTGTGTGGGGGGGGGGGGCCTAGAGCCCAAGCCCGCTAACTATATACAACAAGTAAATAACTATAAAGCTAATATTCTATACTCTAACTCTAACTAAATATAACTAGTAGAACAATGGAACAAGGAGAAGCTAGGGACGTGGAGGACAGCTATGCCGCGCTCCACAGTTTCAACGACCAACACGGCGGTAAGAAGGAACTGAGGAGCGGACAGGCCGGCAGGGGTATATATCAGGCGCCATGGCGGCGCCACTCTAGGGGGCGACCTGCTGGCCCGCCGGAGTTGCTAGGGTAAAAATCTTCCAACAAGCGTGCATGCACGGCACGCACACCTAACTGGAATGGATATGAGCAATCACTCAAAGAAGAACTCTTCCGTAAGAGAGCTTCCATGCAAGTACGAAACCCTAAACCAAGACTTACCAATCAGTAATATCAGTCACAAGTACCACTGTCAGCATTTAATCCAGAGAGGTCTACTCTTTGCAGAGAAATTTTGCACCAATAAAAGTTTCATTTTGCTTACAAGTGTTAAGATGCAGACCATCACTCAGACAAGAAGGTTGAAGTTTCATGCACTAAGTTTTATCACCTTACCGGAGATATAACATAATTCCTTTGCTCCCCAGGAGGCCACTGTGGTGGGACCTTAAAGATTTAATAAATAAGAATTATCCTTTATTTGACTTGTGCAAAGAACACTTACAATAACTGCAGTTCCTGGAGGTAAGTATGTGAGTGGCCACAACTGTGGTGCTCATGCACACTAATTCAAACCTGTTGACCCTCAGCATTGTCTCCTCATGCATGCCCCATGAAGATATGTAGGGTAGCGCAGCCCTTACTGCTTCTCACTTCTCTCACTAATTCAGAACCCCAGCAAACATGAACTCCAAAAGGGAAGTCAGAGTCCTAAACTTCCAGAGACCTGCATGAGTTCAGCCCACAGCACCTGGGAGCTGCAGAGTCCTCACCATCACCTGTGGTGGCTGTAAACTGCAGGGTACCCCTAGGAGCTCCCAGTCACCATGGGCACTGGGGATGCCCCAGATGCTCCCAGACACAGGTGGCAGGGAGACCCCCGAAGTCTGAGCCAGACCCCTGCAGGAGGACCCCCCACAGCTCCCAATGTTTGTCATGCATATTTTTAGTAAAAGTTAGGATAAGTCAGAAGCATCCATGAATTTTTCCTTTATTTCCCATGACCTGTCCATGACTTACTAAAAATATGCATGACAAAATCTTAGCCTTAACTATAAGGAACTGTGCTCTCAGTCTTTGTCCATGTAGATCTGAGTTCTAGTGGGTTCCCAAGCAAGTGAGGGCGCAGGGGAAAGAGAAGGAGGTTTGAGGAGTTCTAACTAAATACAGATTGCAAAACTGTTCTCCAAAATTTGGCATCTAGGTCAGATGCCAAATGTAGAACATATTTTGTAAAAATAGAAACAGAACTCCATGAGGCTATTCTGCAGATTTCCTGTACAGGAGTCTCTCTTAGGCAAGCTGAAGGGGTTTGTGCTAGCTAGTCAATAAAGAAAGG
The DNA here is from genome assembly GCF_003597395.2 of Chelonoidis abingdonii. Classification (NCBI taxonomy): domain Eukaryota; kingdom Metazoa; phylum Chordata; order Testudines; family Testudinidae; genus Chelonoidis; species Chelonoidis abingdonii. The sequence continues at coordinate 69,912,592 of NC_133770.1, forward strand.
CTCTGAAGATAGGGAAGCCAAATTGCACACCTTATGTTTGAATAGGGTTTGGAGAAGAAAACCGTGAGACTGAGGGCATGGTTTAAATTAAAGTCAAAGAGCACCTTGTAAGGAATTTAGGCTATAATGTCAGCACCACACTTTGGAATACCGTCTAAGGAGGCTATACCATTAGTGCTTGAGTTTCACCAACACTTCTGGCTGAGGTCATAGATATCGGGAAGGCTGTTTAATGGTGAAGTGGTAGAGTGCCTTGGATAAGGGAACAAATGACAGATCTGTAAGGTCCATGAGAACTATGTTAAGGGCGTAACAGTTTCTTGACAAAGGAGTTGTAGGTACCCTCTTGCCTGTTGACATAATACAGTGGTGGCTAACCTGTGGCTCACAAGCCATATGCAGCTCTTTTTACTCCTAAGAGTATTCTGTGCCACTGCTCACTTTAGAAATTAACATTGTGTGCACAGAATTTCCTTTCCCCCACAGAATTGGGCTGAAGTGTCACCACTAGGGGCCAGCTCACACATAGAAGACACTGCTGGGGAGAGGGAGAGGATGCTAGACGGTTCCTGGCAGCTGCAGTTCCCAGTATGCTCTGAGGGAAGGAGAGGGTGGCATGCAGGAAACTCCATGCAAGCCCGGGACTAAGCATCAGGCTGTTTCTGTCTCCGGATCCCTGGGCTCTGGAGGGTGGGGGTGGGGAATGGCTGGGCTAGGGGGACCATAGCTGGAATCTGGGTTAGGGGACCCTGTGGCTGGCCTCTGGGGGCAGGGGTGAAGACGAGAGTGTGGGTGTCATACTCCCAGCTGGACTTGGGAAGGGAGGAGTGAGCAGAGAAACAAGAACTGGGGTGTCACAGGGGTTTAACTCTCTACTCCTGAGAGAGGAGGCAGGAGAAAGAGTGAGTGTGAGTGTGTCTGTACTGTTACAGACATATTTGGCCTATAGGCATTTTTAAATAAATTAACAAAATAATTGGAAGTGTGTGATGAGGTAACTTTACTTTGACAAATAAAATGTGCAGAATTTTAAAATATTGTGCACAGAATTTTTATTGTTTGGTCCCAGAATGCCCCCAGGCATATCTTTTACAGTTAAAGTGTGGCTCATGGAGTTCCCCCTGCTGCCCTCTCCCATTCTCCACCTCTCAGACTGGAGGGGAGAAAAGAGCTTGGGACCTCTGCCTTGCAGGTAACAGCTTCTGCACAGCAGGACGGGGGTGGTGGTGGGTTCTTGGGGCTTCAGCCCTGCAGGGGGTACCTGCTGGGGCTCCAGCAGGAGCGGGGCTGAAGCCCCAAGCCCCAGCAGCCACTTGCTGGCTCTAAAACTGAAGATTGTTGTATGTGGCTCAGAAAATTTGCCCACTCGACATAATATATTGTTGAGCAGGTATTTGCATCAGGATCTGCACTATGCTTTCTTTCAGAAATGATAGAAAGGCTCTGCAAGGCAGCCAATTACCAAGAGTACTTTACAAAACAAGACTAAATCCTAAATTTTTGCCTGAGTGACTAGCGATGCTGGATGCCTCATCACTGATCAGTTTTGACAACTTGACCAAAGTAATTTGTGGCGCTGAGAACTATAGGGGCCTGCGCCATTAAATTCAGCATTTTGACTAATAATCTTGATTAGATTACGAGCCTTTACACAGACGTCTAGCCATCCTGTAGATAGCTCTGATTGCACCCACAGATCAGTTGCTCAGACACAGCTGAACTTCAAGACCTCTCAGGATGGGGATGCTCACTTCCTGGTATCAGATGCATTCTTTATGTTAAGACTGAAAGCTAAGTAATAGAGGGTGTTTATTAAATCAGACTTTAAAATTTTCCTATAACTCAAATGGCTGAGAAACTCTTAGAAGAGGTCTCTGTAAAAAGGTGAAAAAGCTCATAATACAGATTTGAAATCTCCAATCTTTTAGCAAATCCGGGGAAAACCAGACTTGATAATCCAAATATTTTTAAAGATTATACACACACATTTTGATCACCTTACTTTTCAAATTGTCTTTTTTGCATTCTTCAAATATAAAGAATGCCAAGAGGGCTCAAACCCATTTTTCCTTTTTCCTTCCCATGTTACCTTTAAAAGCATTTGGTGAAGATATTTGCAGCCTAGCTTGAATAGAGCATGCAAGGCCCACAACTAGATTAATCTCTCTTCACCAAGCAGAATATTTTACTTTTTTAAGAAAGCCACGTTATCAGTTTAAATTGTACCAAGTTCAACTCAAGTACTCTACAAAAACTTTTTAAAATAATGCAGTAGACATGTTAGAATACCACATGCTGTTTGGCAAGAGCATGAGGTGCTTGAGATCAGTTCTATGTGCAAAAACAAGCTACACAAAGCCTGTAGCCCAATGTGTGTTACCCAAGCACATGTCAAGAATAACATCTGTCATGGTATTTATGGAGAACAGGTATTCAGCCCTTAGTATTTTGATTAAGTATGCAGTAAGTTTTATCACCACATTGCACTTCCTACTTCTTTATTGTAGGTCAGGGTGGTTTTATTTAAATGAAAGCAATTTAAATTAGGAAATAGGGAACATGATTTAAACAATCAGTTTAATCTTGTTTTGAATTTGTACTTAAGTTTTCCTAAATAAAGTCTAATTCTTATTCTCAATTTTTACCTTCTGTGTTAGAAAATGATTACATTCATAGGTACTACACGATTAATTTTACTCATGTAGTGTGTAAAACCCTATTTGTATGGCAACTGGTATTCATAAATATTGACAAAACAGCTTTTTTTTTTTAAAGTTACTTTAGATGTGCTGATACATAATAAAAGCTTATCAAATCTTGTTTGAGCATTTAAAACTGATTTACTAAAGAAACAATTAACAGCAGTTAGTGATCTGAATTATATGAAGTGCTAAACCAAACAACTGGTTCCAGTTGCTTAGCCAGTGACTTCTAGCTGTTCAGTAGTCTGACATTTCAGCAGCAAGTATGTATGCTTGAATATTGTTATTTAAATAGGATTACAGTAAGTTTAAGTTTGTTTTGTTTTTTTAAAGAAAATATGCATTTAAATCAGGTTTTTGGTTTTTTGTTTTTTTAAAAGCCATTTTTATAGACACTGCTGTGCAGACTGTTTACCTATTCCCAAGCAGTTACTGAACCTTCCTCACCAAATTGCTTGCATCATAGACTCATAGGATGGGAAGGGACCAAAAGGTCTTCTAGTACAGCCCCCTGCACTCATGGCAGAACAAGTATTATCTAAATCACCCCTGACGTACGTACGTACGTACATACGTCTAACCTGCTCTTAAAAATCTCCAATGATGGAGATTCCACAGCTTCCCTAGGCAGTTTATTCCAGTGCTTACAGACCCTGACAGTTAGGAAGCTTTTCCTAATGTCCAACTAAGTCACCTTTGCTGCAGTTTAAGTTAATTGTTTCTTGTCCTATCCTAAAGGGAACTATTTTCTTTTTCTCCAAATAACCTCCTCCTCCTAACAACAGTTTTCAGGTACATAAAAGTTTATGTCCTCCCACCCCTCAGTCTTCTTCTCTAGACTAAACAAATCCATTTTTTCCATCTTCTCTCGTAGGTCATGTTTTCTAGACCTTTAAATCATTTTTGTTGCTCTTCTCTGGACTTTCTCCTATTTGTTCACCTCTTTCCTGAAATGTAGCTCTCAGAACTGCACACAATACTCCAGTTGAGGTCTAATCAGCACAGAACAGAGCAGAAGAATTACTTTTCATGTATTGCTTACAACACTCCTGACTAATACACCCCAGAATAATGTTTGCCTTTTTTTTTTTAAATTAAAGGCAAACTGTTGATCCCCAGATCCCTTTCCACAGTACTCCTTCCAGGCAGTCATTTCCCATTCCGTATGTATGCAACTGATTGTTCCTTTCTAAGTGGTCTGATCATTGTGAATTTTAATCCTGTCCTCCAGAGCACTTGCAAAGCCCTCCAAGCTTGGTATTATCCACACTTTGTAAGCGTACTCTCTCTGTAATTATCTAAATCATTAAGATATTGAACAGAACTGGACCCAGAACTGATGCCTGGGGATCCCACTTGATATGCCCTGCCAGCTTGATTGTATGAACCACTGATTATTCCCAGAGAGTAGTTGTTTTCCAGACAGTTAAGCACCCACCTTATATTAGCTCCATGTAGACTGTATTTCCCTAGTTTGTTTATGAGAAGGTCGTGTGAGGCAGTATTAAAAACCTTACTAAAGTCAAGATAAACCACATCTACCACTTCCCCCATATCCACAAGGCATCTTACTCTATCAAAGGAAGCTATTAGGTTGGTTTGACACAATTTGTTCTTGCCAAATTCATGCTGAGTGTTACTTATCACCTTATTATCTCCTGGGTATTTGCAAATTGATTGCTTAAATTATTTGCTTCATTATTTTTCTGGGTATCAAAGTTAAGTTGACTGGTCTGTAATTCCCTGGGTTGTCCTTATTGCCTTTTTATGGATTGGAACAGGGCAAATACAGTGGTACTCTGATGGGATCTCTCCCATCGTCCATGACTTCTTGAAGATATCTGACCCATAGATAGCTGCAGCGGAACAGGAGCCAGCAAACAGAGCTGTAAACGGGAGTTTACGGGGGGGAGTGTTCGGGAAGACTAAGAGAGGCATGCAGAGGAACACACAGGCTACTGAAGGGAGTGTGCAGTGTTCTAGCAGTGTCTTGGTGCTCGTTGGGGGTTTGTTTTACTGTGGGTGGTGGTGTTCTGGGTTGGTTTGTGTTTCCCAGATTTAGAGAGTTTAGGTGGGAAGTCTATGACAGATACAAAGGCAGCAGTTGAAGTGACCCAAGAAGTGGAAGACACAATAAAAGATGACTGGATGTGGAAGCTGCGGCATGTACATGATCCTGGAGGGGGTACCTGAAAAGAGTTTTGTCTGCATGAAGTGCTGCCTGATAGAGCTGATGGAAGAAAAGATCAGAGGATTGGAGATGCGGGTGGAAATTCTGGTGGAGTTTAAAAGGGGGTTTGAGCAGATGGAGCAATGACATGATGAGGCCAAAGGGAAAAGCTCAGACTAGCAGGTGTAAGCAGGACCAACTCTGAGGGGAGACTGCTGGGTGAGGAAAGTGGACGGTGGAAGCATGTGACTAAGCAAACCAGGCAGAGGAAAAGACGGGCTAGTGAAGGAGCAAGAGAGCTCAAGAACAGGTTTGCAGAGTTGGAAAATGGAGAAGGGGCACAGCAGGTGGTTGCTGAAGGTGAGAGGGCAAGGAAGAAGAGAAGAGCAGCTAGCCCTATAAGCAGCAAAGAGTCCTGTGGCACCTTCTAGACTAACAAATGTTTTGGAGCATGACCTTTCGTGGGTGAATACCCACTTCGGATGCATGTGGGTATTCACCCACGAAAGCTCATGCTCCAAAACGTTTGTTAGTCTATAAGGTGCCACGGGACTCTTTGCTGCTTTTACAGATCCAGACTAACACAGCTACCCCTCTGATACTAGCCCTATAAGGAGAGGGGAAGAGTCAATGGAGAGGACATCAAACATGAATCCCAGGAAGATATGGGACGGGTTGCGGAGGACTGCAGGGTGAACAGGAATCGAGAGGACTTGCAGCCAGAGGGAACAGGGGATAGACCGAAGAATTGCACTGTCACCAGGAAAAGGAAGGTCTAAATGATTGGGGACTCCTTACTGATAAGAATAGACAGGCCTGTAACCAGAGCTGATCCAGAGAACAGAAGGGTGTGCTGTCTTTGGGTGCTAAGATATGCAATGTGGACTTGAGGCTGAAGAGGATCCTAATGGGAGCAGGAAAGAATCCGCTGATTGTCCTTCATGTTGGAACAAATGATAAAGCTAGATTCTCACTGGAATGTATAAAGGGAGACTATGCCAGGCTGGGGAAGACACTTAAGGAAATCAAGGCTCAGGTGATCTTCAGTGGGATTCTGCCTGTTTCTAGAGAAGGGCAACAAAGGTGTGACAAGATTATGGTGATCAACAGATGGCTCAGGCAGTGGTGCTTTAAGGAGGGCTTTGGGATGTATGGCCAGTGGGAAGCATTCATGGACAGGGGACTGTTCTCTCGGGATGGACTTCACCTGAGTAGGGAGGGAAACAGCCTTCTAGGATGGAGGCTGGCACAACTGATTAAGAGAGCTTTAAATTAGGAATTGGGGGGAGATGGTTGGGAGATGTCCAGGTAATCTCCATGCTGGATTTTAACATTGAGAGGGAAAAAACAAAGCAAGAAAGGATATTGTCATGAACAGGAGAATGGCCATACAGAGGAAGGATCGTATAGATACAATTCTAATAGGTGATACTGGCGATAGAGTATCTGGGCCTAATCAGGTAAAGAATGTGAGTGAAGCCAAACAGCAAGAATTAAGATGTTTGTACACCAATGTGGGGAGCCTAGGTAACAAAATGGAGGAACTAGAATTACTGGTGCAGGAAGTGAAACCTGATATTAAAGGGATAACAAAAACCATGGTGGAACAGAAGTCATGAGTGGAGTACAGGTATTGAAGGATATGTTCTGTTTAGGAAAGACAGAGCCGGCAAATGTGGTGGAGTAGCATTGTATATCAATAACGAGGTAGACTGTAAAGAAAGAAGGGATAGAATGGATAAGACACAGTTTGTCTGGGCAAAAGTCACACTGAGGAAGAAAGCTATTAGCGCCTCCCCTGAGATAGTGCTTGGGGTGTGCTATAGACGACCAGGATCTGAAATGGATAGAGACCTTTTTAATGAACTAAATATTAATGGGAATTGTGTGATCATGGGAGACTAACTTCCCAGATATAGACTGGAGGACAAATGCTAGTAATAATAACAGGGCTCAGATTTTCCTAGATGCAATAGCTGATGGATTCCTTTACCAAAGTAGTTGCTGAGCCAGCAAGAGGGGATGCCATTTTAGATTTGGGTTTAGTGAGTAATGAGGACCTCATAGAAGAAATGGTTGTAGGGGACAACCTTGGTTTGAGCGATCATGAGCTAATTCAGTTTAAACTAAATGGAAGGATAAACAAAAATAGATCTGCGACTAGGGTTTTTTTAATTTCAAAAGGGCTAACTTTAAATAATTAAGGCAATTAGTTAGGGAAGAAGATGGGACTGAAGAACTTAGGGATCTAAAGTGGAGGAAGCCCAGAATTACTTCAAGTCAAAGAAGCCTGCATCCCAAGAAAGGGGAAAAAAATTCATAGGCAGGAGTTGTAGACCAAGCTGGATGAGCAAGCATCTCAGAGAGGTGATTAAGAAAAAGCAGAAAGACTACATGCAATGGAAGATGGGAGTGATCAGCGAGGAAAGCTACCTTATTGAGGTCAGAACATGTAGGGATAAAGTTAGAAAGGCCAAAAGCCATCTAGAGTTGGACCTTGCAAAGGGAATTAAAACCAACAGTAAAAGGTTCTACAGACATATAAATAACAAGAAAACAAAGAAAGAAACGGGACCACTAAACACTGAGGATGGAGTAGAGGTTAAGGATAATCTAGGCATGGCCCACTATTTAAACAAATACTTTGCCTCAGTCTTTAATAAGGCTAATGAAGAGTTTAGGGATAATGGTAGGATGACAAGTAGGAATGAGGATATGGAGGTAGATATTACCACATCCGAGGTAGAAGCCAAACTCAAACAGCTTAATGGGACAAAATCAGGGGGCCCAGATAATCTTCATCCAAGAATATTAACGGAACTGGCACATGAAATTGCAAGCCCATTAGCAAGACTTTTTAATAAATCTGTAAACTCAGGGGCTGTACCATGTGACTAGAGAACTGCTAACAGTTCCTGTCTTTAAGGAAGGAAAAAAAGGTGATCCGGGCAACTACAGGCCTGTCAGTTTGATATCTGCAAGGTCTTGGAAAAAAATTTGAAGGAAAAAGTAGTCAAAAGACATTGAGGTCAATGGTAATTGGGACAAAATACAACATGGTTTTACAAAAGGTTGATCGTGCCAAACCAACCTGATCTCCTTTGAGAAGGTAACAGATTTTTCAGAAAAAGGAAACGCAGTGGATCTAATTTACCTCGATTTCAGTAAAGCATCTGATATGGTTCCACATGGGGAATTATTAGCTAAATTGGAAAAGACGGGGATCAATATGAAAATTGAAAGGCGGGTTAAGACTGAGTTCAAGGAGACTACAAGGTTTTGACTGTGAAAGTCGTGAACTGTCAGGCTGGAGGGAGGTTACTAGTGGAGTTCCTCAGGGATTGGTTTTGGGACCAATCTTTTTATTACTGACCTTGGCACAAAGAGTGGGAATGTGCTAATAAAGTTTGCGGCTGATACAAAGCTGAGAGGTATTGCCAATACAGAGAAGGATTGGGATATCATATAGCAAGGTCCTCCAGATCTTCTGAACTGGAGTAATATAACAAGATGAAATTTAATACCGAAAAGTGCAAGGTCATGCATTTAGGGATTAACAAGAACTATTGTTATAAACTGGAGAGGCATCAGTTGGAAGTAACAAAGGAGGAGAAGGACCTCAGAGTATCGGTTGATCACAAGATGACTATGAGCCGCCAATGTGATATGGCTGTGAATAAAGCTAATGTGGTCTTGGGATGCATCAGACGAGGTACTTCCAGTAGACATAAGGAGGTGTTAGAACCATTATACATGGCACTGGTGAGACCTCATCTAGAATACGGTGTGCAGTTCTGGTCTCCCATGTTTAAGAAGGATGAATTCAAACTGGAACAGGTACAGAGAAGGGTGACGAGGATGATCTGAGGAATGGAAAAACTGTCATATGAAAGGAGACTCAGAGCTTGGCTTGTTTAGTCTAACCAAAAGAAGGCTGAGGAGAGATATGATTGCTCTCTATAAATGTATCAGAAAAATAATTCTTCTCCCTCCCTGGTATTTATTTAAGCTCAATACCAGTTTGGACACAAGAACAAATGGATATAAACTGGCTATCAGGAAGTTTAGACTTGACATTAGATGAAGGTTTGTAACCATCTGAGGAGTGAAGTTCTGGAACAGCCTCCCAAGGAGAGTAGTGGGGGCAAAAGACATATCTGGCTTCAAGACTAACCTTGATAATTTTATGATGGGGATGGTATAATGGGATAGCTTAATTTTCGCAATTAATTTGTCTTTGACTACTAGCGATAAAATATGCCCAATGGCTTGTGATGGGATGTTAGATGGGGTAGGATCTGAGTTACTACAGAAAATTCTTTCCTGGGTGTCTGGCTGCTGAGTCTTGCCCACACGCTCAGGGTTTAGCTGATCGCCATATATTGGGTCAGAAAGGCATTTTCCTCCGGGGCAGATTGGCAGAAGCCCTGGGTTTTTTTTGCCTCTCTCTGCAACGTGGAGCATGGGTCACTTGCTGGAAGACTCTGCACCTTGAAGTCTTTAAACCATGATTTGAAGACTTCAATGACTTAGACACAGGTTTGAAACAGGAGTGGGTGGGTGACATTTTGTGGCCTGCATTGCACAAGAGGTCAGATTAGATGATCATAATGGTCCCTTCTGACCTTATAGTCTATGATTAGCCATTATCTCCTCAGTCAATTCCTTGAGTATTCTAGAATTTATTTCATCAGGGCCTGGTGACTTAAAGACATCTAATTTGTTTAAGTAATTTTTAGCTTGTTCTTTCCCTACTTTAACCTCTGATCTTACCTCATTTTTACTGCCATTCACTATGTTAAACATCTAGTCACTAACCAACCTTTTAGGTGAAAACTGAAACTAAAAATTCATTTAATACTTCTGCCATTTCCACATTTTCTGTTATTGTTCTCCTCTCCCCCCATTGATTAATAGGCCTACCCTGTCCTTAGTTGTCTTCTTGCTTCTAATGTACTCATAGAATGTTTTCTTGTTACCCTTTACATCTCTAGTTAGTTTAATCTCATTTTGTCCTAGGCCCTTCTAATTTTGTCCCTCCATATTTGTGTTGTTTATATTCATCCTTTGTAATCTGACCAAGTTGCCACTTTTTGTAGGACTCTTGAGTTTCAGATCATTGATGAACTCCTGGTTAAGCCAGATAATGGTCTGGAGAACTCCTGCCCTCTTTCATCAGAATATTTAGCAAAATGATCAGTTCTCTATTGTTTACCGGCAAATAGTTTCTAAACAGCCATGCAACCCAGCAGAAAATTCCCAGAATGTGTGAATGTTGCCAGTATGCATCTACTTTTAAACAAAGTAGGGCTGTCAATCAAAAACTCATGATTAATCATTCTGTTAATAGAATACCATTTATTTAAATATTTTGGATGTTTTCCACTTTTTCAAATCTATTGATTTCAATTAGAACAGAATACAAAAAGTGTACAGAGCTCACTTTATATATATTTTTATTACAAATATTTACACTGTAAAAAATTATTATTTTTCAATTCACCCAAGTACTGTAGTGCAATCTCATTATCATGGAAGTTGAACTTAAAAATGTAGAATTATGTACAAAAACAACTGCACTCAAAAACAAAATATAAAACGGAGCCTACAAGTCCACTCCATCCTACTTCTTTTTCAGCCAATCGCTCAAACAAGTTTGTTTACATTTCCAGGAGATAATGCTGCCCACTTCTTGTTTAAAATATCACCTGAAAGGGAGAACAGGTGTTTGCATGGCACTGTTGCAGCTGGCATCGCAAGATATTTACATGCCAGATGCACTAAAGATTCATATGTCCCTTCATGCTTCAACCACCATTCTAGAGGATGTGCATCCATGCTGATGATGAACTTTGCTCGATAAGGATCCAAAGCAGTGCAGACTGATGCATGTTCATTTTCATCATCTGAGTCAGATGCCATCAGTAAAAGTTTGATTTTATTTTTGGTGGTTTGGGTCCTATAGTTTCCACATCAGAGACTTTTAAGACTTCTGAAAGCATGGTCCATACCTCACCCCTCTCAGATATTCGAAGGCACTTCAGATTCTTAAACCTAGGGTTGCATGCTGTAGCTATCTTTAGAAGTCTCACATTGGTACCTTCTTTGCGCTTTGTCAAGTCTGCGGTGAAAGTGTTCTTAAAATGAACAACATGTACTGGGTCATCATCCGAGACTGCTTTAACATGAAATATATGGCAGAATGTGGGTAAAACAGAGCAAGAGACATACAATTCTCCACCACGGAGTTCAGTCACAAATGTAATTAACGCATTATTTTTTAAATGAGCATCATCAGTATGGAAGCATGTCCTCTAGAATAGTTTCCAAAGCATGAAGGGGTATCTGAACGCATATCTGGTATGTAAATACCTTGCAACACCAGCTGCAAAAGTGCCTTGCAAACACCTGTTCTCTCTTTTGAGGTAACATTGTAAACAACCGGGCAGCTTGTAAATGTAAACAAACTTGTTTAGCCAATCCCAAAGACAAACAAGATAAGGACTGAGTGGTCTTGTAGGCTCTAAAGTTTTAGATTGGTTGAGTGCAGTTACATAACAAAAAGAAAAAGAAAATCTACATTTGTAAGTTGCACTTTCACAAGAGAGTTCACTATGGTACTTGTATGAGGCGATAAGCAAAAGAAATAGTATTTTTCATTTTTACAGTGCAAATATTCGTAATAAAAAAATAGAGTGAGCACTGTACACTTTGTATTCTGTTGTAACTGAAATCAATATGTTTGAAAACATAGAAAAACATCAAAAAATATATAATACATTTCAATTGTTTATTAATAGTGCTATTATAATGGAGATTAACTAAAAACGCATCCTGATTAATTTTTTAAAAAACGTGATCAATCACATGAGTTAACTGCGATTAAAATCGACAGCCCTAAAACAAAGAATTTATCAAGTCAACTGGAGAAAGATTTGGTGGGGAAAAAAAAGCATTGAACCAACAAATTGAGGTCCAACATCTAGATGTCAGAATGTTTAGATATTCTGATTCATGATTAATTTTTTTTAATCAATTAAGCCATTGTTAAAAATATGTACCTGATAGTTGTAGGCAGGCTGGTATCCTACAGGAACTTGCTGTTGTATCAGTACAGCCTGCGACCCATAAGGGTATGCCTGGAAAAAAAAGAAAAAAAAAGTTTTTGCTTTTCATAGGTTAAACAGATTAGGTAAAGTACATCTACACTGGTTAGATTTACTGGGTATAATTTCTGGCTCTGGTAAACCTACCAGCACCAGCTGATTGAGATAGTACAATAAAAATAGCTGCCACAGCTACATGGGCAGCTGCATAGGTTAACTGCCCAAATACATCTGTGGGGAGTCAGGTATACTCAGGGGGCCTAGTCCACATAGTCATAGCTACATGCTATTTTTAGCACAGAAGCTTGACGACAGCTAGGATGGGTATGTGTACGTGAACCAGTAGTTACATTTCTGATCGCAGTGTGGACACATTCTAAGTGTCTAAGACCTATTTTTAAAAGGGAGCTTAAGGACTTGTCTACACAGTTACCTACAGAGTGGCAAGCCATGGTGTGAATCTACAGCACACCAACTTGCTGTGCAGTAACATCTTGTGTGGCCAGTGTTTTATCATATCCCACCAAGCTGCACTCTGTGGCTTTCATTGCACTGGAGCAGTTTCCATACAGGACATCCCCACTGTAGACCCATACCTTGGCTTGCCACAGAGTAAGTCAGTCTCACTGAGCCTCAATGAGACTTTTAACAGACACCTGTCACAAAACTTTCCTTAGGGCTTATCTCGACAAATATTGAGTTTGCAGCAAGCTGGTGTGTAAATAATCTAACTCACACTAGCTTTCTGTGCACTAAACATTTGTATAGACAAGTCCTTAGTTGTGAGCTGCATTTGAACAGGAATGGAAGTACTTGCTTCCAACAATGAACTTATTTTAACCAGATTCTGAGTTTAGGCAAAGTAAACAACTCACTTCCAATAGTTTAACATCAACAGAAGTCTGAAGTAGATTGTTCTCTCTGAGGATATGCAAGGTTTCAAGCAGCTGAGTTCGAATGAAATATCTGCCCCCCGTCCCCAAAGTGTTCCACTATTGAATTTCTTAAAATCCTCCCTCTACTCTCCTTTAACTAAAGGTTTATCTAGAACAGCAGTTCTCAAACTGTGGGTCAGGAGCCCAAAATGGGTCACGACTCTGTTTTAATGGGGTCACCAGAGCAGGTGTTAGACTTGCTGAGGCTGAAGCCAAAGTCATATCCCCACTGTTCAGAGACAAAGCCCAAGGGCTTCAGCCCTGCTTGCCAGGGCTCAGATTACAGGCCCATTCCCCAGGGCAGTGGGGCTTGGTCTTCGGCTTTGACCCCACACCTGGGGCTCAGGCTTCAGTTCCCCCTCCTGGTGTCATGAAGTAATTTGTTGTCAGAAGGGAGTCACGGTGCAATGAGATTTGAGAACTCCAGGTCTAGAGTTGTTTAATGAGGACTTGCAACTGGAAAACTGAAGTAAGATTTTACAGAGTTTATTTTTGGTTTGTTACAGCTCTTGTTTGATGCTAAATGGTAAAGCCCTTCCAGTCTACTTAAACTATTTCAGCATATGAGGTATTAGAATCATTCCCATTCCCCAAATTTCCTTCACATTTTAGGGCCAACTCAGTGCACATTTACCAAGTATTTTAGTAAGTTATTTTCTTAACTCACCGTGGGTTGCATGCCTGTTAACAATAAATATTAGATTTCGTCATATTTAGTAGTGTGATGGGGCAAGGCCAGATGGCTACAGTAAAGTACTGAGAAACAGGTATGTTAGCCCCAGGCTAAACAAATCCCTAGGACCCTGGTAACCAAATGGCAGTTGCTCCAGGTTAATCAAGGCACCTGGAGCCAATTAAGACCTTTGTAGAAGGCAGCAGAGATAGCTACTTTATTAGAAACCTGCAGCAATCAAGTAGCAGCTAATCGGGCACTGGATTTAAAAGAAGGAGCTCACTCCAGTCAGACAGAGAGAAGCAGGAGCAGAAGCGGAGTTGAGAGAGAGACTGCATGAGACTGAGAGGACAAGTGTTATCAGACAACCAGGAGGAAGCGGTGAGGAAAAGAAAGGTGTTTGGAGGAGGCACGGGAAGTAGCCCAGATTGTAGCGCATGCAGGCTCGTTACAGAGCACTATAGACAGCTGCTACATCACCAGGGCCCTCGCTGAACCCGAGTAGCAGGCGGCCTGGGTCCCCGCAAACCCCAACTCCTGGACGACACAGAGACTGACCCTGGGTTCTGCAAAGAGGAAGAATTCACGACTGAAAAAAATACCGCCATAACAAGCAGGAATCCCACCAAGGTAGAGGAGGAACTGTTCAACAACAGGTATGGGGTTTTGGGAGTGAAGAGAAAGCTAAGGGATCCCCCAATTGGGTTGAGAGAACACGCATGATGACAGCTGAGATACGGCAAGACATGTTAAGATGCATTCCATCCCTCACTAGATATACATAAGATATCACTTAAATCGGTGCTATATGCATGCCCAATGGTGATGTCTTGACGAGTGGGTTAGTTACACAAAAGGACTGTACAATACAGAGCAACAAACTATTGCCCAGAATAAAGTGTTGAGAACCAACTTGGCTGTCCTACTTTTAATAAGGATCTAGCCCGTAACTTACTCCTCAAGCGAAAATCGAAGATCTTCAAATAAGTTCTCAGCTCAAGTGGTTAGTAAGAATTTCGCTTGGGAGCAACTTATCACAACTACTCAAGATTTCTGAAGCTAGTTACTCCCCGATCCTTCACGACATTCTGTAACATTACTAGCTAAATTTTCCAAAGTAGCGATGGCAACGGGAGATCACTTCAACTTACCTTTCGTCATTCCTCCTGAAGCCACCTGGACTGGGCACAGTCAGTTAAGGAACACAGGATACTGCCTAGATGACCTTTGTGCTGACCAAGTAGGGCATTCTATGCTAGCTTTATTGTGAATCACAACCTCCTAAATACATGCGCTTTCAGCTCTCTGCCACTTGTCTACACTGAGAACACATCTGGAACCCAGAAAGAGCCAGAGATTCACCAAGATTTCAATTTGATTTCCACCACATTCAACCTCAGCCTGGACCAATCCACACATGAGGTCCACTTCCTAGACCAGGGGTCGGCAACCTTTCAGAAGTGGTGTGCCGAGTCTTCATTTATTCACTCTAATTTAAGGTTTCGCGTGCCAGTCATACATTTTAACCTTTTTAGAAGGTCTCTCTCTCTAAGTCTATAAACTATTGTTGTATGTAAAGTAAACACGTTTTAAAAATGTTTAAGAAGCTTCATTTAAAATTAAATTAAGATGCAGATCTTTTCAGTTTAGTGCAGTGGTTCTTAACCTGGGATGCATGCACCCCCTAGGGCAGGGCTGGTGCAAGGATATTTTGCGCCCTAGGCAAAACTTGCACCGCCCCCATCCCCTTGCACATCAGTTCATTGAGGGGCAAATCCCAACGAGCCTTTACAGATCCCAGGGGCCAGCCGTTCCCAGGGGCTCCTTCCCAGACTAGGTTCCCCCCCTCGCTGCCCCCTGAACTCCTCTAGAGGGTGCACAGAGTGTTCCGCTTGCGGCAGCAGCGAGCCCCAGCCATGGAGGGGCTGGTGCGGTGCAGGGGGAAAGCAGCCCTGCAAAGATGGCGGTGCTGCTAGTGGGGAGTAGCCATGCCCCCCCACCCGCCCCTCCTGCTCAGGCTGCTGCCTGGTGCTCCACAGCGGCTCCTGCCCTCATGAGGCGACAGCCCTCATGAGCCCCCTGGCTCCCCCCTCACCTAGGGTTACCATATTTCAACAATCAAAAAGCGGGGAGAGCCCTGCCCTAGCTCTGCACCCCCATCCACTCCCTCCCATCCCTGTCAGAACCCCCTCCCTCCTTGTCCCCTGACTGCCCCCTCCTGAGTCACTCCCCACCCTAACTGCCCCCTGAGGACCCTATCCCCTACCTGTCCCCTGACTGCCCCAACTCTTATCTACATCCCTCCCCAGACAGACCCCCAGGACTCCCACACCTCATCCAACCACTCCCCACCGCCCGACAGACCCCCAGAACTCCCGACCCAACCAACCCTCCCCTGCTCCACGACTGCCCTCCGGGACTCCCCTTACCATGTCCATGCCAGTGAGACACTGGCTCCACATGGAGGCAAAACTCCATGTGGAGTGCTGAGGCTGTGGGAGGGGAGCAGAGGTTTTCACTCCCAGGAGCCATAGAGCTGAGCACAGTGAGGGAGGAGCCAGGGGGGCGCACCTGCCCGGGCTGCAACCCAGTGCTCCTCACCCTGGGGGGGGGAGGGGGACTCCTGCAGCAGATGCATTCAGGCAGTGGTCCCTGTGCACCCCTCAGATTCTCCCTCGCCGTGTTTGGGCTCTGCAGCTCCCACAAGTGCAAGCGACCGCCGCCACCCCTCCCACACGAGGCTCAGGGCCCCACGCCCCAGCTCACACTCCTGGGAGCTGCAGAACCCAAGCGCGGTGAGGAGAGAGCCAAGGGGCGCACCTGCCATCAGCCTGGGGTCCCAGCCGCCAGCCTCGCTCAGCCTCCTGAGTGAACGGAACCCCAGGCTGGCAGAATGCTGAGTGGGGCCGGCAGCCGGGACCCTGCTGCCAGACAAAAATCGGCTTGCATGCCACCTTTGGCACGTGTGCTGTAGGTTGCCGACCCATCCTAGACACTATGATACTAATAAGCGATAGTCACATAAACACCACCCTATATCAGAAATCTACTGACCACTATACTTATCTACATCCCTTCAGCTTTCATCCAGACCACACAACACAATCCACTGTCTACAGCCAAGCTCTGAGATACAACCGCATTTGCGCCGATCCCTCAGATGGAGACAAACACCTAAAGAATCTCTATTGAGTGTTCTTAAAAACTATAATACGTACCTGGTGAAGAGAAGAAACAGACTGACAGAGTCAGAAGGGTACTGAGAAGTCACCTACTACAAGACAAGCCCAATAAAGAAAGTAACAGAACGCCACTAGCTGTCACCTACAGCCCCCAACTAAACCAGCACAACATCAAGGATCTACAATCTATCCTGAAGGACAATCCATCACTCTCACAGACCCTGGGAGACAGGCCAGTCTTTGCCTACAGACAGCTCCCCAACCTGAAGCAAATACTCACCAGCAACTACACACCACACAACAAACACCAACCCAGGAACCAAACCCTGGTACAAACCCCAGTGCCAACTCTGTGCACATATCTATTCAAGGGGCACCGTCATAGGACCTAACCACATCAGCCACACCATCTGGGGCTCGTTCACCTGCGTATCTACCAATGTGATATATGCCATCATGTGCCAGCAATGCCCCTCTGCCATGTACATTGGCCAAACCGGACAGTCTCTACACAAAAGAATAAAATGGACACAAATCTGATATCAGGAATCATAACATTCAAAAACGAGCAGAACACTTCAATCTCTCTGGTCACTCAGTAACAGACCTAAAAGTCGCAATTCAACAAAAAACCTTCAAAAACAGACTCCAATGTGAAGCTGCAGAACTGGAATTAATTTGCAAACTGGATACCATCAGATTAGGCCTGAATAAAGACTGGGAGTGGCTGGGTGATTAAAAAAAACCTAGACTTAATTTCCCCAATACTAATTTCTCCCTACTGTTACTCACACCTTCTTGTCAATTGTCTGTAATGAGCCATTCTCTTATTTCAAAAAAAAGATTTTTCCTCCCTTGGTATCCTGCTGTTAATTGATTTATCTCGTTAGACTGACCTCACACTTGGTAAAGCAACCCCCCCATCCTTTCATGTGTTTATACCTGCTCCTGTATTTTTCACTTCATTCATCTGATGAAGTGGGTTCTAGCCCACGAAAGCTTATGCCCAAATAAAATTGTTAGTCTCTAAGGTGCCACAAGGACTCCTCACTGTTTTTCTTAGCTACGAAGTAAGCTTCTACAGTACAGAGGTATTTTGTGGGTTGATATCTGCAGCCAGTTACTAAGATTCTATGAAGTAGAAGACTAATCTGAAAGACATATTGAGGCAGTACTTCTAAAGCAGGCAGCACTGTCAATTTAGAGGACAATTCTGTCCGCACTTGGCTTATTTGCTGTTGTTACAGCTAGATTTTCATTTTTAGGGGTCTGAATGTCAAAAATTCAAGTTCCTATTGTACATATTTCAAAGGCCATGCAAGTGTGGCTCTCAAAAGTGTTACATTCTAGTGCTTTGAAGAACTCAGTTATGATCCAAGATCAGACCATAAAGAAATAATCTTACCTGAACGTACTGAGTTACTGGACTCATCATAGCTGGGGGAGGCATGTATGTTTCTGTGTTTTGATTACTCCAGACGCTATGAAACTGTGGCACAGGAGGATTAAAACCCAGATGTCTGGGTTGCACATGGTAAGCACCTAGTTTAGAGAGACAAAGGAAAGATGATCCAAAACGTTTTAACAGTAGTTTAGGCCCAAAATTAAGGTTTTGTTCAAGTTCAGATATGTATTTTTCCATGAATTTTAAATTTAAATTTAAATAAGTACTGCTGAACTGATCAGTTATCCTGCACTGTTTGCAACTTACATGCTGGGGCATTTTGATAGTACAAAATTAATCATAGTTTGCTTTCTTTGCCAAAACCAAGTAAAAAAAGTCTCAGTATTGACTGGTAATTACTTAGATTTTAGTTTAGTTGTAGCACTTTTAATACTAATAAAACAAGATTGTAAATATCACAGATAAATAAATTATTTTAATATCTTACACATAAGCCAGCATCCTTTCATGAGGAAACAAGTTAAAGTTTCAGTCTAGATGTACTTACACAAATTCTGTTGTTTTCTGATTGCTGGGCCCAGCTTCAGTTTTTTACCATGGAAGTTTATTTGTGACTGGGGTGGCAGTGGTGTGGGAAGGGGGAGGGAGGAAACAAACAAACAGAAAAACACCTTACTATACTTTCAGATTCAATGACAGGTCAATAACTATTTTTTACATCAATCTAAAGGTACACCTACATTTACAGCAGCACGTAGAGTACAGAGACTGCATGCACACCTAGCATGGGTATAAATAGCAGCGTGGACAGTGAGGCACAGCTTAGAAGAGTAGAGTTCCCTACACACCTGAACACCCAGGGTATATAAACTACTCTGCTAAAGCACACTGCTATTTAGTAGTCTAGTGTCTCACTGCTAGAGCCTTTTTTCACAGCCGTGAGGCTACAATTCTGTTGTACTCTCTTTCTTATTTCTATCGGTTAATAGTGCAGATTTTACATAATTTGGTCAGTGTATCTTGCCCTTAACTACTGGAGTGTGTTTGAATGGCAGCTAGGACTGGAAAGAATGGACTTTGAACAGATACCTCCACACAATAAATCTAAAAACATGTTAGTCTTATTTTTGGTTAAGTAAGTTGTATAAAAAAATCCCACTTCAAGAGCAGGGATGATTTTAGAAAGATTGTAATCAGCTATTTTGAATGCTCAGTCTTAAACTTTGCCTCTTCCTGTTAATCTAGTCCAGATTCTCATCTAATCTTTAGACAGCTCAATTTTCCTGTTATTACCCCCACAAACCAACCACCATACTGCATTCTTCATTACAGAATATAGATATGAATATGAACATCCTCAAATAGCTAAGTAACTTACTTCCACTATTTTCTGAACATCCACATTGTCCAAAAAGGATACAAATCCATATCTGTAAAAGGAAAAAAAGTTCAGTGTGACTACTGCACAACCCACAAGCCTGTTTTGAACAAGACTCAACAGCATAAATTGAGTTACTGTACGCCAAAAGACAGTCAAGTCCAAATCAATATCCTTCCATTGGACTCTGCGAATCAAAAACCGATGCGAAGGTGTATTTATTGCAAGGTGCCAGCTAGCATCCAGTTAAGAGATTTGATTCTCGTTTCAGACTGGGTGCAACCTGGTGCAATTCACTTAATCTCTGTCTTCATTTCCCCAATTTGGGAAACTGGGATAGTATTTGGTCCCATCACAGAGCTGATGTGAGACTTAGAGCAACAGGAGTTTATTATATTAAGCATAGACAACACAGTAGTTTTAAATCAAAATTAGTCTTCAGTCTAGCACATTACCAATAACCAAGACTTCCAGTTATCCAGGGTACAACACAACTTGCAGGGGAAAGTAGGTATAGAGAAGCTGACAGAAGAGTTCTTTCCAGCTCCAAAAGCTCATGCCTAGGAAGTGGATCCATGATTCTTCTGGGTGAACAATAACGTAAGAAGCTGGGCTAAAAAGATAACAATTTCATCCCATCCCATCAATAACTGGCTGCATTTGGCAGACAAGGAAAGTCTGAAGCTTTGCTTCCACCAATTCAGCAATTATAGGCCCTATATGCCCCCTGAAAAGCAAGATTAAGTAAGCTAAAGCATACCATATTATTCTTTACAAAAATCAGCTATACTTAAACTGAGTTATACGAGCCAACTGCTTAACTGTAATTCATCACTTCTGGAAGTAGTAATACAGATAGGGCTCAAGTATTTTAACAGTGTGTTGTAGGGTTGAGTTAGTCCAACTCTCCATGTGGTACTGCTTCCTCCGGTGATTTATGGCTACCAACTTTACTAGGTTAGAAAAGGCTTTAAATGACCCAAGGCAAGTCATTCACGTTCTACTTACCCTTTGGAAACACCAGTTCTATCAGTGATTATCTTCACTTCTTTCACTGTACCATATCGTGCAAAGAAGCTTCTAATTTCTGTTTCATCCATCTAAGGAACAGAATTTGCTTAGCTTTAAAAAAAAAAAAAAAATACATCACTGGCCACCACAAGAAAGTCTTAACTCCTTTTGTAAACTTGTGTTCAACTGTTTGAAGTGGTTTACAGAAGCAGGAGCCACTTTCAAACCCATCCACCACTGTTGCACAATTCAGTGCTGCTCACCTAGTTCAGGGATAAAACTGGAACTGAACTCGGATCTCACAACAGTGCAATACCATAAAACTGGTAGATGCCATGAGATCAGCCACGTCCTGTAAGAAGTCTGTTTTCTGCTCTCCCCACCCAAAAAGAACAGTCCAACCACTACAGAATATGTGAAAGTTAAGACATGTAAATACCCTTATATCAATTCCACCAACAAAGACTGTGTTCGGCATGATTTTTCCTTCTGGTAAAACATATCCTTGATTGGTTGTTGACGACAACTGGGTGTTATCCTCCCTGGAGATGCTTGCACACTGGGACTCTGGATTTGCTGCAGACTGCAAGTTTGATAAAGTACATATTATAACCGTTTATATACTATATTTTAAGATACTAAAACTTCAAAGTGTTCCCATGGACACAATACTTTCCATTTCCAGTTCACTCTATTTGAGACATTTCTGTTCCAAATAATTTTCTGAAAAACATATGTTCTGAATTAATTCTATTTCATGGACTGGTTTTTCAGTATTTACTCTCTTTACCTAGCACTACACTGCATTTATAATAGATTAAGTAGGTTTAGTTAAAGCTGCTTTTCCTCAAAGCTTCATGGTCACTTTAAAAGTATACTAATTCTACAATGAAACTGTTGAAAAATGCACTTCAATATCTATCAAATGGGATTTAAGAAAGAGAGTTAGCAGACATAGAAGACTGCCAGATCTGCTTGCAGAGTTCAGAATTCCACATTATCCTAGCCAAAAAAATCCTTAAATAATTAATGCAGCACTCGTGTATGAGCAATCCCAGAACAAAACCCAGCAGCTACACATGGAAGAAATTTATCTTAAAAAACAAAAAACAAAAAAAAAAAAAAAAAGTATAGCCACTACAACTAGCTCTTAATAGGTTCACATTACTATGATCCCCTTTGGAAGGAGAGATTTTGTACTCTGTCACAATTTAAAGTTACATCAAATCAGAGGTCTATCAAGATCTGCAACTGTCTTAAACAGTCTGAATAGTTTGAAATTGTGACTTGTAAAAATCACTTACGTTTGTAATAGGGTGTACACACAGGCCACCACGTCTCCCACCTCCCCGCATATATAAACAGGAAGAAACACATTCAAAGAACAATCTTAAGTCAAGCACTCAAAAGCTAAATAGTAGAATTAAGGGTGCCTGCGCAACTGTAATTGCATGCATTTATGTTTAAACATTATGATACAGTCTTTAATTACATAATCACATACTATTTTCCACAGGACCCCAACTTCACTTAGTGCAAAGAATGGATGGAACTCGATGAACAAACAACTGTACGGTATTTTGTTCAAAGACCATAAAGCCACGAGTGGCCCCTTGCTTTTACTGTACACCATTCAAACCATGCTCCAAAGAATGAATTATTGGTTTCCTCATGGGCTTTTCTATGGCACTCACTGTAGTATCAGCAAGCTTCACAGTTGTGAAGCTATATTACCAGCTCACTTCATGTGGGTGTTATTATAAGAGCTGCACAAAGTTCTTCAACAAATAAAAATAGTACTAAAACTATTTACCAATTTAACCCCAATTTTTGAATAGTTTCAACTAAAAAAACCCCAAAGACGTGTTCAACTCAATGGTTTAGAAAATTGTCCATTTGAATCAAGTCAAAACTATTTCAAAATTGTTTTCTGGTTTTTCATTTTGGCAAGAAACAAAAAAGGTCCAGTTTTAAACCAAAACAAATGGATTATTTATATTCTCCCACTACACTAAACTCAATTATTTAGTCAGATCTAATTATCCTAATTTTAGCCATAGGGAAAATGGAATCACAATGAAGGTCAAAAGCATCTACTAAGCTTGGGTGCCTAGGGTCTGATTTGTCAAACAAAACTTAATACATGGCACCTCATATGTTCAAAGCACAGCTACCAGAGACTTCAGCTACAACTGAGTGATCAGCACTTTTGCAAATTAGACCCCACAGGTCCAAGCTGAGCATGCAAAAAAAAACAAAAAAAAAACCACACACAAGAAAACCTGAGCGTACAGTTAGTGGTCAAACTTTTAACGCGTGGTTTAAGTAGCTTGCCTAGCATGACACATAACACCCTTGTGGCAGAGGCAGGGATAGAATCGCTGCCCAAGGTAGCATTCAATTGCCTTAACCATGAGACCATCTTCTTCCTTCCTCTGGTCCCCTGCTTCATTTACTACACAGTTTTGGTCCACTGACCTTCACTCATCATTTTTTTCCATTTCTTGATCCCTGCAACTTGTGGTCTGGGTTCACCGGCCCACCCTTCCTTCATGTTGATGGGGAGGGCCTTTAGCTCTGGGCAGGCTTAGGTCTACCATCTCCCAGAACCACAGGTACACTGTTTTGGCCCTCTGACCTTCACTCCCTTCTCTGTTTTTTTTGTTTTGTTTTTAAACTTGTTATCCCCATTACTCACATGCAACCTAGGTCCAATGGCTCATTTCCCTCAGCTAAGAGGGCAGGTCTTTAGCTGTGGCAGGCCTAGCCCAGCCTGTCTCGCTATCCACAAATAGTACACACACTATTTCAGCTCTATGACCTTCACTCCCTTGCCCCTTTTTGTCCTCTCAGAGGAGAGGATGGGCCTTTTGGGCAAGTATTCCCAGTATCTGCAACAGGTATATGCACTCTCAATATCTACAACAAATGGGGGGGNCTATAGCCTTCTTCCATTCACAATCCTGATTCATTCTCAGAGCAGATTCAGCCTGTGCACTGAATGATGGGGTCGGGGGAGGGGGAGGGGCAGTAAATGATCATGTAATCAAGACAGTCACAATACAGATGCACAAGGCAGACAAATTAAGTTTGCACAGCCAACCTTAATTCTGGCATTTCTTTAACTTCCGAGTGCTTGACTTTGCAAACTTAATATTCTTTTCATGCAGTTATGCACAAGTGATTTCCTGAACCGATCTTTATAAAAAAAAAAAAAAAAAAAAAAAAAAGAACACAAAGCTAACTGAAAAGCAAAAATTCCATCAGGTGGCTCATGACACCCACAGGAGTTATCTACAGGACTGGAACCTTTAGATCAGAGGTGGTCAAACTACAGCCCTCAGGCCACATCCGGTCCACAGGACCCTCCCGCCCAGCCCCTGAGCTCCTGGCCCAGGAGGCTCGACCCCAACCCCTCCCCTATTCTTCCCCGCCACCACAGCCTAAGCTCGCTCCACTACCGGGGCAATGCTCTGGGCGGTGAGGCTGCGAGCTCCTGGGGCAGCGCAGCTGCCTGTCCTGCTGCTCTGGGCAATGCAGCTGCAGCACCGCCAGTGCTCCAGGCAGCACAATAAGGGGGCAGGGAGGGGTTAGATAGACGGCAGGAGAGTTTGGGGTGGTGGTCAGGGGGCGGGGGTGTGAATAGGGGTTGGGGTGGTCAGAGGGCAGGGAACAAGGGGGCTGAATGAGGGCAGGGGTCCCAGGGGGCAGTCAGGAATGAGAGGAGGGATTGGGTAGCGTGGCGGGGCGCAGTCAGTGGTGGGGGCTGTCAGGGCACAGGGAAGTTGGATGGGGCAGGAGTCCCTGGGGGGCCATCAGGGGGCAAGAAAGCAGGAGGAGTCGGACAGGGGGCGAGGCTGGGCCACACCTGGCTGTTTGGGGATGGTACAGCCTCCACTAACTGGCCTGCCATACAATTTTGGAAACCTGATGCAGCCCTCCAGCCAAAAAGTTTGTCTGCCCCTGCTTTAAATCCAGCCAGATCTCTGCCACTTGTGACACTGGAGAAACTGATAGCAGTAGAAGTTGGCAGTCTCAGTGTGGACCAACACTAGAGGGAACTTGACACACACTTTGTCAATGGGTTTCAAACATTTGTCAAAAGCAGAACACAGATTTGAGTCTTAGGTTCCACTGCTGCTGCAGATCCAGCTTCCCCCTTAACCCCAACTCAGTGCTATCTGTTCCACACAGATCCTCCTTCTTCTTCATCGCAATCTCCCTGCCTAGCCAGACCCAGGCTCCACCCCCAGACTCTACTATTTGAATCCCAAACTCTTCATTCATCCCTGGCTCCTCACCCAAACCTGTCCCAGTCAACAAGAGTCAAGGAACAAAGCAGTATCCCTAATGAATCCCTAATGATGCAGTCACTTCCTGGGCAAATACCATTAATTATTCCCCTAAGCCTCCCCCTTCCAAAGGGATAAATTTAAAATCTGAGAGAGCAGCAGCACAACTTCCAAGCCCTCAAAAAGAAGTAAGTCTTGACTGGTTGAGCCTTTTGTACAAACAAAATACTTGTTAAAAATAGGTAGCAACACCACAAGAATTAATGCCATCACCAAGCTGTAGAGTGTCATCTGCAAAAAAGTCAGTGTATCTGTGTAATGGCCCCACGAATGCAGTCCCTTAAACATTTTCAATAAAGGTAAGCATTTGTAGATGGAGAGGACATTTTTCCCATGGCATTTTACTCAGATTTTTGCATACCAAGAAACAAATATTGCTGTATCAAGAAAATTGAAAACAATGCAATCTTTGTGCATGAACTAAGACAACTTTTATAGAATGTTATATACATAGCTTCCCACAAGACTGCTACAGCAAGACTAGCTATTTCCCTGGATA
This sequence comes from Chelonoidis abingdonii, assembly GCF_003597395.2. Taxonomy (NCBI): domain Eukaryota; kingdom Metazoa; phylum Chordata; order Testudines; family Testudinidae; genus Chelonoidis; species Chelonoidis abingdonii. Next base: position 69,938,005 of record NC_133770.1, read on the forward strand.
TACCCATAGGATTCTCATCTTTTTGTGCCTGGCTATTAACCAGTTTAAGTTTCTCTAAGCAAACTCATGGAATGGTAGTCAAATTTAGTGGAAATCAGCAATGGAGTTTTGTTAGTTTTTCAACTCTACTTCCAGAGCCCTTCATTAATTTCATATTCACAGGAATGAAGTGCTACTGTACATGATGAAGTATTTCTCCTCAATGGTGTTACACAGAAAGGACTGGGCACTCCTCATCTCTTTTCGTAAGAGAAACTTCCTTGACTCTTCAAGATACACATCTATCTGATTTACAGACAAGGGTGCTGGTACAGGGAGGTCTTCCTTCTCCCCCTTCCCACTGTTCTTCTGTGTTTTTCTTTCAAGCCATTTGTCCCTCCATAACAGCCTTCCGCTATAATTGGAGAGATGGGCTAGACATCTCTTATGGTTTTCCTGGTGTGATTTATGTCCCACCTCAAACTACACAGCTACAGAAAGGGGAGTGAAATGAGACTATAAAAAAGAAAATACTTTTCTGGACTTGCAAAAGGAGTTATCTTCAACTAAGGGGAAAAAAACCAGCAGGGAAAGAACAAGAGTATGCCAGGCATCTACAGGAAAAGCAGCAAAAAAGGTAAGAGAAGCCTCAGTGCTGCGGTAAATAATATTTTATGTTACTTCCTTTCTTTTGTTTCGTTTCTCTGGAAGATGAGCTCCAAACATTTGCGGGAATAGGATCAAAGTAAAAATGAATGTAGCACCAAAGTTATATCAGATCTTCAACAGGATCCAGTGTAAAGGAAAACATCCACCTGCCATGACAGCCCTCTCCTATACAAAAAGTACCACAACGTTCTACTCCATAAATCTTCCTGATGCCCGTGTAGGCAATACATCTGGGGGCAATACTGAGATTTCGACTGCATTGCCATCAGGATGCAAAACATAACACCTAGCTCTGGGCGGACATGGTTCTTATTGGACCTGGGCGACTCGAAACCTGTTTAAGCCAGCCTCTAACCAAATCAGGACTCAAACCAGAAGATGCCAGTGGCTGTGAAGAAAAACAGTATAATTATCTCCAGTTATTGGTCCCCTCTCACATGCCGTTTGCCCACTTTCTGCTAGCAAGTGCACAGTTGCGGGGGGGGGGGGGGGGGGGGAGGGAGAAGGTTCATTCTTGTCTCTTGGCTGTGTTTTGAGGATAAGGAAGCAGCTGAAATCAAATAAAATACCTGAGCTGCTAATTTGAAGTGGCAGGGAGTTTTCAGAGAAGAGGCCTTTACTCTGAAAGTCAATCCCCATGCCGGCTCTGAAAAAATAAGTTTGACCTTCTAGGCACACAAGATCTATACCTGAACGCATGCTTTACAGAGGGGGATGCTACCAAGGCAGGGGTGGTAAACCTGTGGCTCTGGAGCCACATGCAGGTCTTTAGAAGTTAATGTGCGGTCTGAGGCTGGAGCTACAGGTACCAACCTTCCAATGTGCCAGGGGATGCTCACTGCTCAACCCCGGCTCTGCCACAGGCCCTGCCCCCAGTCCACCCCTTCCCCTGAGCCTGCTGTGCTCTCACTTCTCCCCTCCTATCCTCCCAGAGTTTCCTGCATGCCATAGAACAGGAGATTGAGCTATACCTACAGGATCTCAAAGGAATTGGGAGGAAGTGGGAGGCACTGATCAGCAGGGTTGCTGGTGGGCAGGAGGCACTGGGAGCTGGGGGGGCGGGGGCAGCTGATGGCAGACTGCTGACATATTACTGTGACTCTTTGGCAATGTACATTGGTAAATTCTGGCTCCTTCTCAGGCTCAGGTTGGTCACCCCTGTACCAAGGGAACGAAGCTCTCATTGCAGATGCTGAGAGGAACCTTCTCTTCCTCTTTCCTTCCAAGCTTCAGAGCCCTCCTCACTGCTGCAAAGGGAGTCTGTTGCACTATCCTTCCAAAGCCTTTTGAGTGTCTCCAGTACCTGCCACAACTCATGGCTTTGTAAGCAGAGTGAAAAATGACAACTGCCATTTTTGCTAGTTCCTACAAGATCCTGAACCGCCAACACTTAAAGTACCCACAGTCCACTAAATTCCACATTGTTATGGCTGCTTGACAATACCATGAGCAGCAGCAGAGGAACTGGAGACATTTTTCTTTGATCTCAGGAAGACCACACTATATCGTTTTACATTCAGAAGGTTAACTTGAACCATAAGGCTAAAAAAATGTAATTCATTTAGTTAAAGGTAACTTTACAAAGTGTAATTTGACTTAAAACAGATGTTTACATCTTTCCTTACTTTTTTTTTTTTAAAAACTGTCATTGTTCTTCTGTGAAGTCTGTTTTACAGTATTCAGAAAAAATACTTTAAACTGCAATAGCCATTATACATTAATTCAATGGATATCGGGGTACTTCTCCTCAGGTGGCTGAAGGCATTTTCAGCCTTTTGCCTCTCAATGAATCAGTCATCTACTAGTCTATTATGTACATCTTGCAGTGACTTGTATTGCTATACTTTAGACACTTTTCCACTAGTTCAGACAAACTAGTTTGGCGCCACTGACAGCTTTTTGATTTGTCAAGTGAACCCTGAAAGAGAGAGAAATGAAACTAACAAGTTTCATTGCTAATAATTTCTTAAATCCAGCTACAAAATGACCTGCAAGGGAAGATAAAGTTATACTTTTTCTGCTTTTGATGCATAAAACACAACCTTAGTTTATTTCAGGAAGTTTAAGCTTTGTATCAGGAGCATGTTCCTATGATTTTTCCTAGTTCTGCTGGAAGACTCGAATGTGAATTTTGAGAGAATTTTGAAGATTTCTGGATCTAGAGATAAACATCTGCGGGAAAGGATTAGGCACTGGGATTAAACAGGTTAATGGTAGAGATTTACACAATCCAATTAAAAGCAGCAAAGAACCTTGTGGCACCTTATAGACTAACAGATGTTTTGGAGCATGAGCTTTGTGGGTGAATACCCACTTCACTGGATGCAATCCAATTAAAAATCTTTTAACCTCTCAACTGCTCAGGTGTGACTCTTGTAATTGTCCTAGTTCTCCAATTATCCATGAGTTCCTGAATAGACCAAATCAATTTTTTTAGTGTTGAGACAAAGTTTAAGAAAAGTCTTCTTACAAATAAAGCAGCAAAGAATGGGTACGTGCCTTTTTCCCTCCCTGGTAGGTCACCTTTCCGAGTCTGTAATGTCACAGTGCATTTCAGCCGTATTCCAGTTCAATTGTCAGGAAGAAAGATTGCCCATTTCGGACAATTTGGCCTAAAGTTCTCATTGTCCCCATCCCAAACAGGAATCTATATAATGCAAGCATGTAGACTGTTGGCCCTTATTCTAGCTGCTATGATTTAGATAACAAGGCATTAGCAAAAAGGGTTTTGCCTTAAGTCCTAGATGAGGAATAAGCAAGAAGTTATCATTTTAAGCTCCCATAAGGCAAAGATTCTATAGCCATATATGCTGGCCTATCCTCAAGAGCCCTGTGTATTCTGTGCCCAATTAATTTACATCTTACCGGAAAATTACACTCTAAAATGAGAACTGAAGTTCCCAAGTCTTTCTTACCCTCATGGTTAGAAATAAAACCTAGAAGGTTAACTGACTAAACCGAAGCAGTAATATATTTGAGTGAATACACAGCCTGCAACAATAGCTCTAAGTGTAGTGGGGTGACCTGCCTCATTCATCTCGATCTGGGGCCTGTAAAATCAGATTCCAAAATGCTAAGGAATTCAATATTTACGTCACATCATTTGCTATTTTACTGCAGCCATGCATCTGACATTATGTTTTCTTCTTGCAGCTGCCTCTTATTCCCCAGATTTCATGACAATGGAAAATTAAAGAGAGTGTATGCTCTCTGTACTGTCAAACAGAGTCAGGCAGCAGGAAGTTGGGGAACCAGAACAGGAATCTAACTTGCAGCCAGGAAGCCAAGTGAACCAAGGGTGTAAGATCTGAAGTTGAGCTTCCTGGAGAGCATCATAGCAGTTAGGAGTAGCCAGCATCAGCAGGTGACTTCAAGCTCCACCCTTCCCTATTATACAGGGGAATAGGAAGAGGTTCTGATCCAGGCTGGCTGGCCAGCCAACATCACAGGAACCAAAAGTCAGGGAGTGAAGCCAGGCTGCCTGGAAAAGTTAGTGGGGGGAAAAAACCCCAAAACCATTTTCAAAAATAGAGGGATAGTTGAAAGTACTAACTGATAGAAAATTGATGACCCCTAGATAGGTGTACAGAAAAAGATGGCAGATGGAAATGGAGGACATTTCATGACAGTTGCCAAAGAATGTAGGCATTGCTGCTACTGCAGCACTAGGTCCTACTCTGCTTCTGAATAGGCAGGGCCTCTGTTATACCCTACAATATTTATAATAAAGCAGAGCTGATATTTATGAAAAGAAACAAGCCTCAACAAACCTAACCAACAGTTCTGTTGTATCCTCACTAGAGCTTCAATTAGCCCACCCCAGAGCAATACGCCTGTGCCTTTTTTCTCCCTAGACAGGGAGTCTGAGTCTGACCTTTCTCCACTCCTTCCACACCCTGCTCAGAATATAAAGATATGTAATGTCTACTCACACTCCTGGTATTGCACCCACATGTGCAGCATTTCTACATACAGGAGTTGCAGTTACCATGACAGCATATTACCTGAAAGGGAGAAGGAACATGGCTCCCTGTAATAGTTATAGTGTAGTTTACCCATCAAGCAGCAGGTGGAGCTATTAGCCAAGTACTGTACATGCTTTTTGAAAACTAGCTGATACCTTAATCAACTTTTTCAGGACTTGGGTCTTGTAGCTGACAGCTAGGAGTCTCTCTGTTGTACATACATCAGTGGCTCTCAAAGTGTGGGGGCATGTCCCCCACAGAGGGACATGGAGGACCATTCGGGGGTGGGGGGCAGCACAGAGGGATCACCATGTTTCCAGTCCCACGCTGCTCCCAGACCAGCTGTACCTCCAACCCTGTTCAGCACCCAGTCCTGCTTCACCTCCAGACCCAGCTCCACCCTCACTCGTTCTCTGTCCCCAGAGCAGGTCCCCTTAATTCCTTCTCTGCCTGTAGCACCAGCTTTTCCCCAATCCCCAGTTCTACTCCTACTTCTGCCTTTGACCCAAGCTCTGCTGCTGAGGAACCCTTGGCTGTGCAGTAATTGGAGGGTGGGCACAGGCAGATTCCATTATTGATAAAGGGGGTGGGGCATGACTGGAAAAGTTTGAGCACCCACGTAGACCAATACAATTATTTATCTATAATTAATTCAACCTCTGTTTTTATCTACTCTTGTAAGAGGCTGGAAGCATGCAAAGATTCTCTAGCAAATAGTTTTTGAACAAACACCCAAGGTGAAAAAGTCTGTTGTCCCAGTGTTAAATTCAATTCAAAAGTAAAGCAGTTAGCTGATAAATGATCCTGGTAACATAAAATAGCTTACATAAGAGGAATGGGGAGAAAGGGTACCTCAGATCTTGGTGCCCAAACGTTTTTTGTCATGCCACACACACCTCTTACAAGTAATGGAATCTGTCCACGGCCCCACTTCATTTTTTAACAGTTGGCTCAGCACAGGAGCTTGGACTGAAGACGGAGCTGGCCTGGGAGTGGAGCAGAACTGGAGTTGGGGCTATAGCAGAGCTATGACTGGTGCCAGAGCTTTGGGGAGCATGGTGGGGGTGCTCCCTTCCCTCCCCACCCCTTGTGGGGGCTGGCCCTTGCCCCACCACATACACCCCTGCCCTGGGGACCACTGGCTTAGATTTATGTGTCTAAGAAAGGGGTCGGCAACCTTTCAGAAGTCGTGTGCTGAGTCTTCATTTATTCACTCTAACTTAAGGTTTCACATGCCAGTGATACATTTTAACGTTTTTAGAAGGTCTCTTCCTATAATATATAATTAAACTATTGTTGTATGTAAAGTAAATAAGGTTTTTAAAATGTTTAAGAAGCATCATTTAAAATTAAATTAAAATGCAGAGCCCCCTGGACCGGTGGCCAGGACCCAGGCAGTGTAAGTGCCACTGAAAAGCAGTTGGCATGCCACCTTTGGCACCCGTGCCATAGGTTGCCCACCCCTGGTCTAATACTTAACAGAACTTGTACAGACTGAAAGTGGATATACAATCGAGTTGTTAATATGACAGGAAGTGGCTTTTGGATTATGTGTGTTTAGGACCTCAGTGCAATAGCTAGAAAATATAGCAGTGTCATGCTATCATAAATGAAATAATGTGAAATGTGACGAGCAAAATTGCATTTAAATATGAAAGACAAGCCACTAAAACATTTGTTTTTACAAAAAAAGAAAATATTAAACAATCAGCTTTGAGAATACAAAGGTCAACAGAATTAGTGTCACCATTTGAAATATTTTATAGCCAATTATTTATGAGATCTTTCCATGCACACCTGCAGGAAAGGCAGTTTTTATATATTTGTACAGATCATAGTACATGTTGAGATTTACAGTACAACTACTTCCTTGCAACTGAGATTCTTGATTGCTAGTATCTTAGATGGTTTTATCAGTGTAGACCTATTGTTAACATCACATTAAGCTTAATGCACCACACCCCCACCCCCAGACAACAGCATGATATAGTGAAAGCAAATGTGCAAAGAGCATCAAGCATTTTCTTGAAAAGTCTCCTTATTCTTACTTAGTAAATGATTAACTATGGGTGAGAGATAAATATGTCCTAGTACACCCTGAAAAAGAATTCACATAAAAAGAACTAATTCCTCTCAAAAACAATAAGGCACACTTTGGCCTTTAAAAGTTTGACAGAGAAAAAAAAATGCAGGCTTTAGTTTCGAGTACTTTCAACACACATCTGAGAACTGCAATTGTTTGGTTTTTTTGAAGAACAATTCATAGCAAGCTCATAATATAAAATTGCTTTTGAAAAAAATCTAACTAAAACATTAGTTTAGCTTAAATATGTAGCTATAATATATATAAATCAGAACTGCTTTGTTATGCATTTCCACAATAGCCTAGGCAAGTCTCCACAGTAGCAGACACACTAGTGGAAGTTAACATTACCAGGCAGTGCCTGCACCCACTACTGCCAGTGGAGAACCTGCCATGAGACCAATGGAAGCATGCATTTCAAACGGTCTGCAAGATCTGACCTCACATGGGGCACTACGCCACACAGCCCAAGAGAGAGGCAGAAGGGAAGAGGATGATTGACGCCTCTTCTGAAAATGCTTCCTACAGACCTTCTGATCTGAGACATCGGTGACCTCGCGCTGAAGCCTCCACCTCACGGGGCATCAGAGCAGGGAAATGCCGCCACAGGCCGGCTAATCTCAGCCCCCGAGCCGAGGCAGGAGGGGAGCAAGCCCAACTCCCCACGCTTGTGGGCTGCTGCTCGTCCAGTAACACCCACCCACAGGGAATGGGCCAATAGGGCCCACCACAGCGGGCCGGGGCTTTCCCCCTGGGGCAGACTAGTGTGTGACTGCAAGGAAGTACCCGGGACTGCTCCCACGCCGGCAGGCCGGGGCTGAACCCGCCCGTGGTGAACCGCAGCCATGTGGCACAGTCAATGCGCGCGTGGGAGGGCGGGGCCGCGGCCACAACACCGCGCTTCGTCCGCCCTGGCACTGGGCTCCCGCGCACGGGGAGCGAGCGGAACAGCCCGGGCGTCGCCAGCCAGGCTGCAACAAAATGGCGGCGGTTGCGAGGCATGGCGCTGTCTTCTCACCGCCCCGGCTTCCTACCGTCGGCAGAGCCGGCCCATTGCACCCCGCAGCGACCGCTCGCCCTCCAGCCCCGTCGCTTCCACCCCACATGGGACTTCGCCCATGCAAGTGCTGGTGACCCCCAACCTCAGTCACACTGAGCCTCAGGCCGTGGCGAGCCCCTCCCCACAGGCAACCCAGCCCTGCACCCCGTTCCCAACCCACAACTAGCCAGCGGCTTTGGGCTCCAGCCCTCCCCCTGGACTCTCCCCCACCGAGGCTCAGATCACCGCCCCCCGATCCACGGACTTGTCCGCCGGACCGAGCGCACCGGCTCCAAACCACATCGCTAACCCCCCTCAGCTCGTGCCCCGCCGCCAGCCCCACTCACCATCGTTCCCCGCACGCGGGACAGCGCCCATGCACGTGTAAAAACTAACCCCACCGACTCCCTCCCGCCTACCCCCCTAAAACAGCAGCTCCTCCCGCTGGGCCAGCCGCCTCTAAGTAATCAGTGCGGGGAAGGGGGCGGGGAAAGGCCACACCCAGAGGGGCACTGTTTGTCACTAGGACGAGGGAGGGAGGCAGGCTTTGCTCGAAGACTGACTTCTTCGAGGTGTTCCCACCCTGCCTTTAATCTGGTATTGGATTGGGGTGGGTTTTGCTCTAACCTCTCTGGAGGTGGGAAAGGTATTTTACTGTGCGTCCTGTAGCTTCCCCCTGCCTGCCAGTGAAAAGGGTAACATTTTGCTGTATAGCATAAGCTCTTTCTATCAAATGGGAGGACTTTGCTCAGTAGGTGTTAATTTGAATGAGGCACTCATCCTTTGAGAATCTTACCGCATTTAATCAGTCCTCGGTTAAAACATGGCCCTGGAGAAGAGGTTTCAGTTTGATTTCCTCACTTTAACAATCACTTTCAAACTGAAGTTTTTTGTAATATAGAATTTCATAAGAGAACTCTCTCTCTCTCATTCTAACCAAATCTTGAGATGCACTTGTTCCAATGAAAGCCAATGGGAGTTCTGTTATTGACTTCAGTGACAACAGGATTGGGACCATTGCTTGGTATCTATGCTAGTCTCTAAGGCAGAGGTGGGCAAGCTACAGCCTGCGGGCCACCTCCCCAGCCCCTGAGCTCCTGGCCCTGGAGGCTATCCCACTGTTCCCCCTTCCCCACAGCCTCAGCTCACTGTGCTGCCAGCACAATGCTCTAGGTAGCTGGGCAGCACAGCTGCAGCCTGACCCGGTGCTCTGGGTGGTGCTCCAGGCAGTGTGGTAAGAGGGCAGGGGAGTTTGGAGTGGTGGTCAGAGGGTGGGGAACAGGAGTGGTTGAATGGAAGCAGGGGTTCCAGGGGGCAGTCAGGAAGGAAAGGGGGGATTGGATGGGGTGGCGGGAGCAGTCGGAGCAGGGGATTGTGGATGGGGTAGGAGTCCCAAGGGGGCCATCAGGGGAGAGGGAAGGTGGGGATTGGATGGGGTAGGAGTCCCAGGGCGGCTGTCAGGAGGCAAGAAGTGAGGGGGGTTGCATAGGGGTTGGGGGCCAGGCCACGCCTGGCTGTTTGGGGAGGCACATCCTCCCCTAACCGGCCTTTCATTCGATTTTGGAATCGCGCTGTGGCCCTCAGGCCAAAAAGTTTTCCCACACCTGCTCTAAGGGTATGTCTAAACTGACTTGGACTAAGGGACTGTTTAATTGAGGTGTAGATGTCTGGGCACGGGCTGCAGCCCAAGCTCTGGAACTGTTCCAGCTTAAGTCCAAATGTAGACACTGCAAATAAACAGCCCCTTAGGTCTGAGCCCCACAAGCCCAAATCAGCTAGCATGGGCCAGCCAAAGATTTTTAATTGCACAGTGTAGACATCTACACTGCCAAGAAAAACCTGCTCCACCGAATCTCACAGCCTGGGTCAACTGATTCACTCTAAGAAGGCTGCAGGGCTAAAAATACCAGTCCAGACATTCATGTCCATATTGCCCTCTGTTGGTGGTGTGCATCCTCACCCAGAGCATGACAGCTGACCAGACTCCGGGTGTGGAGCGCCCTGCCAAGCGTAGCTCTGCTCTCAGTGCAGAGCGTAGAGCTGAGACCCTCGTGGAGGAGAGGGGAGAATGGGCAGCGAGGCTCCTGGCTTGGAGATCTGTGCCTAGAATCTTGGCGGCTGCCATGCTCCCGGTGGGGAGCCAAGATCCCGGTGGCCAGCCAGGTCCCAGGCAGGGAGATCTGTGCTGTGTCCAGTTGGCTGCCCTGTTTCGGCAGGGAGTCAAGAAGTGCAGTGCAACTGCCCTGTTCCCAGTGGGGCCTGGAGAGCCCAGGGACGGTAACTGGGCTCCCAGCGGGGAGATCCGCGCCTGAAGTCTGGTCAGCTGCCGTGCTCCCGGCGGGGAGCTGAGAGCAGCAGCCTGGATCAGAGCAGGGAGCGAAGAGCCTGGGTGGCAGCCCACTTGGAGCAGGAAGCGAGGATCCTGGGAGACGGCTTTCTAAGCTGCCTTACGTTGACCTGATGCTATAGTGTAGACCAGGCCTCAGTCAAACACTTTTTATCAAAGGAAAGAAGTAAAAGGTCTTGGTACTTAAGACCAGTCAGAGGCCAACAGTTTAAGGGACTACTTCTACAAAGAGATCCAGGACAGCACAAAAATCTATGCATGAGGATCTTTTTGAAGGATTAGATTCTAATGTTCACCTCAGACTGTATGCCGAGACTGCTTGGTAGCTTTGAATCCTGTTTGGTCAATCAACTTTCCAATGATTCTCATTACTAATTTATTTGCAAGTACTTTAAATCTATATTTGACATTGGATAAAAGGATGTATATAGTGGAGAAAAGGTTTACCTTATGTTTTAAACCTACACATTTGTCTCAACTTAGGGACAATTTTCAGAGTTTCAACAAAACCCTTCTTAATAATGAGGATTATTTTCCCCTAAAAATTGATATATATTAGTGAAAACCCATCATGGTCTGGATATTTTCTGATCTTTATTTCTTCCTCTGTGCCACTCCTTTTTTTTTTTTTTTTAATTTTGCAGTTGTAGGAATTCTTGATCATTCCCACTGAGTAAAACTTGTTTAAATTGTTTATCCCCATAAATTCCCAAATTTATTTCTAAGTAATTTAAAATATACTGCGGCCTACTCTCATGCCACTTATTTTCATTGCCACAGTGACAGGAAATTATTCTGTGAAGGTGGACTCACAGATGTGCCGTTACACATATACTCTTTGATGTCTGCCCTGTGCTATTTAACTGTGTTATCATTTTGCAAAAATTATCATAAAAACCCAGTGCTTTGTCTGTTTTGGTCCCAATGAACTGCTCATTAAAGCCCACATAGAGACATAATCTCAAATAATGATATAATTTATCTCACTTTGTTCTACCGTGTGAAGATTACTTCTATCAGTGCAAATTAAATCAATTCTAGAGTAAGAGTTGCATTTCAGATTCATTTCTCTTATGCATTTCTCTCCAAATATCCACAGAAGCTGTAGTTCAGCTAGCTTTTCTGAGAGTATCCATGTCTTTTTCCTTGCTCTCTTTCCTTGAATATTAACAATTTTTCTTGTTAGAGCCCAGTTAAAAGATCAATATACAGCATCCTTTTGATGTGTTCAGCTGAAATGTTCGTATGTGTGTGTGTATATATATATATAGCACATAAGATTCTTCAATGTGATATAGAAAATCAGTTGCCTTCTCAGATTTATCAAATAACCTTGCATTTGTTGTTGTATATTTCTATAATTTCTATATTTCTACAATGACATCAGTCAGACTCCTTTATAAGAAACAAGATTTCATTTCTCTCTCCAGTCTGAATATTTTCCTCATTCCTGAATAGATTGACTCCAAGGATTTTTGCCATAATCCAAGTGTTTTTCCTGCCTGTATGGTATAACCTACTTCATTGTGAAAATTTAAGAATTACTTATTGGCATAAAAAGAAATGAAGTCTGCACGCAGCCTACTGAGTTTGTATTCAGACTCCAAATGCCACGTTAAAAAAAAATCAGCAAGGGATGTGTACAGATTAACATATTACTTTCTTGTTTGCCCTAAGGAAAACTCACAGGACTTCTATTGGGGTGCCTTTAACTGTACTTGAAGTCTTTCATCTTGCTTTCCAGCAGTCCTGAATTTGTTGTTAATCTTTCAGGTCCACAACTCAGAATTTCCCTGTTATGCATTCCTCAAATATGGCAATTACCCACCCCAACTGCTCCAAAAATCTGATTTTGCCTTTTGGAGTTCGTTTAGTGGAGTGGAAATAGCACTTACTTGTTCTGAAAGCTGCTTGTTGCCTAACTCCATCTTCTGAAGTCATTTTTGCATTGTTTCTCCCATGTCTTCCAGGGCTGCTAGAACATTCTCTTGCTTGGTAATCAGAATTATCTGAGGTTTCTGGCTAGAAATTGGTAATTTTCTGTTTGAGTTTTCCTCCTTAATCCTCCCTTTTTCTTTAGCTTACACTATCACCTTTTATGAGTAAACTAGGTTAATTATGTGATCTAGGTGGGGAAATTAGGGACCCAGGAATCAGAGACACAAGAGACAAAGTCCACTGTCACTTTGGGTCCTATGACCTCCTCCTTTCTCCCCTCAGATATTTTCTTAATTAGCACATTAAAGTACTATTTCTAGAGAGGGGCATATAAAGAGGGAGGGCTGGGATACTGCCATATACCTGTCTAACCTTAGGCTTTTGGACTGAGACTGTTGTGGATTGGTTCAGATTTTCAGGTCTGATTCCTCCAGATGTTTAAGAGATGAACAGAACAGAAGAGTAGCAGACAAATGAGTCCTGTTTAGACAGGCTACAACAAAGACAGATCTTGAGTTCTTGAAGATCATGTTTCTCTGATTTAAATGACCTGGAAGGAGGAAAGCAACTACCAAGAAGTGCAACCTCTTTGTTTTTGTATTTTATTCAGTTACACAAATGAGCAGCAATGCAGAGTATACAATGAGCGAAGATTTCCCGACATAGTGAAGGTTCATGCTGCATTTTATATTTATAAGGACATATAAAACGAGAGTGAAATATCCCTAAAGCTCAGATGTCACTCAATGGGCTAAGTTGTGGGCTGTTATTTTCCTGAATAAAAACACCCAAATATATTTTTTCTATGCCTTTTGATTTTGTCAGGTGGCAAATAGAAACTTTGGGGACAAGAATATGGGGAGGAGCTAGGATGAAATTTCAGGTTTTTCCATTTCCCACTGTAGGGAGGTATGGATAGCACTCACCACAGCCGAAATCAACTGTCCCAAGCTTTATGTGAAGAATAAGGAGTCCAGCAGAATGACTGCTCACAGCATTCAAAAAAACAGCTGCCAACACCAAGTAATTAATGTAGTATAAACTTAGAGGAACATAACATAAGAATGCCTGTACTGGGTCAGACCAATGGTCCATCTAGCCCAGTATCCTGTTCTCCAACAGTGGGCAATGCCAGATGCTTCAGAAGGAATGAATAGAATCCATCCCGCTGTCATCCAGTCCCAGCAGCTGTCAGAGGCTTGGAAATGATTACTTGTCTCTTCAGATAGCATCGCATGCATGAACACACACAAACACAGAGTCTATCCACCCTGACTAACCTTCAGTGTATTCCCTCTGATAAATTCAAAAGCCCCTTATAATGGTGTGGCCATGTATGACCACTGTATTGTTGTAACCTAAGACATACTGCCCATCTCTCATTGCTAGAAGTTGGACTGTCATATTCTTAGGACTGCAATGGTATCAATGTTCTTTAGGAGAACAGAATAATAGAAGTTTATATTTATTAGCCTTGGGAGGGTAAAGCATTGGGGAAGGGATGCAGTGGTGTATCTTTTAAGGCCACCGTATTGTTGTAATCTAAGCCCACAGTTTTGCTGGAAGCTAGAGGTGTGTGAGATCTCAGAAACTATGGAACTGGCTTCCGTAGCTATGCCAAGAACATTATTAATTTTGTACAACTGTGTGTGCTTACATTTACCTTCCAAAGGATAGTACACCCATGAGAATAACTCTCTCCTTGTGTGAGATCTCTTGGCCAATAAGTCTTAAGTCATCAATTGCATGCAAAATCATGATTAATCTTAAAAATAATCATTCCATAAACAGGCAACAAATATATTAATCATTATTGCAGCAGTCATTTGACTCAGCCTCAAACTGCCCTGTATCCAGACCAGAATAGTGCTGACTATTGAGATGTCCTGGAAATGTATCTAAACAATAACCTGCACTACATATGCCTTTCTATATGATAACTTCTTAAAAAGTAAAAAGGGTTGCAAAAAGAATTGGATAACTGGGTAGTATTCTCTGCAAGGTGTTCACTAAGTGTATTGGAATCAGCTTCAAAAGAAATTAGTGATGAGGCACAAAACAAATCAAAGCCTTTAAGCAGGGGTTGCTGATCACAAATGTAAAAATGGCTAATAAAATTCATTTCAAAGTGAACAGGAAAAAAGTTCTTGAACTTGGACCGCATAATCTGGGATCTCTTGAAGTCTGATCCCAAATGAAGTCGGTCAGTGAAGAAAAAGGAATAGTTTGCTTTAGGATAGAATAAAAAACATTCTCTTAAATAAATCATTGCCATGTCTTTGCATTCTGATTTTTACCCTAACCAGAGGTGAAGAAACACTTATACATGCATAAAAGAATCATTAAAAACAATACACATTCCTTCAATGCTTGAAAGGAAAACTTTGCAGCAGACTTAGTGAGTCAAGTAGAAATATGTGCCTGAATACACATGTACTTTAGTCATAGTTTCTTGGCAACGTGGACAGAAAATTGGGAACTTGTAATTTTTATAAACCTCAGCAGAGGTTGCCTGGTCTCACAATATGCTTCTGTTGTTAGCCCATATTTTCTTTAACTTGGTCTTTGAACACATTGGGATAAAATCTGCTCTCATTTACATCTCTGCCACAATGCTGAAGGCACTAGTGTAAAACGGGTATAAAATAAAGTAGAATTTTCCCTGTATGTTATATTATTATTTTCCCTCCTCCCAATAGCTATGACAACAAAATGTACATCCAATACAGTATTACAGATTTTAACTTGATAGCATCTGTTATGCAGCCGATATATAAGTAGAATCTGAACTATATAATAGCCACCTTATTTTAATCTCTGGAAAATGATCCAATTTTGTTCATATCTGACTCAGAGACTAACAGAATGGACTCTTCCTGTTGTGAATGGTGGCATCCGCTGAAAACATTTCTTTTTAGCACTGGATCTAAATGCAGGATTTATTGTTATAAATGTGGAATGATCCAGATTCATAATTTAGCAGTGGTAGTGACAATGGTGTTATTTAATTGCTGGAGAAAATAGACCTGGTGTATTGTTGCTGTAAGAAGCACTGGAATTTATTGAGTTTGTGCACATTTCATTCTCCATCCTCTGTTGTTTTCTATCAGCTTATCAATTTCTAAAGTATGTCCTGGCATCTTTGTAATTTTTGCACTAAAGGTAGCATTTCTCAGACCTGGCTAGGAGTGGGGATGGGAGAGGGTGTTTTAAATAACAGTTCTTTTTGGAAACATGCTTGAGAATTTTACTGTTGTTTCTACCTTTTCACTCGCAATGGGATTTTTACTTTTAATTTTGGTGTTATTCTTTTATGTCTACAGACAGCCTGAAACTTCCCTAAGGACAAAATCCAGTCCTGCCTTCACAGGTGCAGAGACTCAACAGACAGTGGTGGAATCAGTCCAGTTTCACTCAACAAAGTGGAATGGAAGCTAGATTTGGGATCCAGGAGGTCTGCTCAAAGGTGGCACATTTCTTGCACAAAGCTGAGTTTTTCAGGCTCCTTCAGTGAGGAATCACACAGGGACAGTAAGGGGCAAGCCATAGGGATCTGACACTGTTCAGATCCTCTTCCTTCTCTGTCTTGGCCGGAGGGTCACATAAGAATCCACAGGACCGAGGGTTGCAAAGTGCCACACATCCTGTGTGACACGCATTTGACAGCCTGTCAGACGTTTCTGCAGCCCGTCTGAAATAACACACATTCGGTTGGACTACAAAGATAGCATGTGATATTTGATGCCAGTCACCAGGGGCCACTGTGGTACCTACTGAATAGGCAGTATCACTGCTCCCTGTGCTGGGTCCAAGCATGAATGGAAGCTGCTGGAAGGAGATGTCCTTAGTTTCAGCAAGAACAAATGAAGCAGGTGGCAGCAGCAGAAACAGTAAGGGGCCTAGTACTGGCCCTAGCTTTGTTCCCAGCATCATCATCAGAAAGCATCATCATTGACCCAAGAAAGCCAGCAGCCACTGAACCCAGATACCCTAATGCCTTCCAGTACCTACCCATCTACCCAGCACTTGCCAATCCCAGGTTCAACTCCCAAATTTTATTCATCTCTGTGTCCTACCCTACTTGTAGGAGGGCACATTGGCCATCAGCGAAGTTTGTGGTTATATACAAATTTGCTAATTAAATATTTTGTGTAAAATGTCACACACAGAGTGGCATAAAACTTAACAGATCCGCAGAATCTGTGGATAAGGTTCACAGCTACTCTGCAAGTGGGGGTGGGGGATTCCTTCTGTAGTTATAGACAATGGATACTGACCCCTGTCGTGTGACAAGGGTATTAATGTCTTAGGGCTCTGACTGATGCCAGCTGACTGGGTCAAGGAAATAACATTCAGCACTTTGCCAGTAGTCCTCTATCTCATACTTTGACAATATTGCCATCTCCAAGCATTCAAAAATCATAAATAAGGCCCCAAACATTTGCCTAAAAATAATGAGATTTAAAAAGTAACACATTTTAGATTATTTTCATTTGCCTTCTGATATTAGAGCATTCAGCGTTCATGTTTTTAATTTCTTCACAATCTTAGGGTTAGAAACCAGACGGTCAACACCAAAAATTCAAAAATCATGAGGCAGGCCTCAAAAAATGAGACTGAACAGAAGAATGGCCATACTGGGTCAGACTAATGGTTAGAGCCCAGCACAAATACAAAAATGTGGATCTGCATCTGATCCACATCTGCCAGTATCAACCTGCAATCTGACCCATGATCTGCTAGCCATCTTTTACCTACATCTGCACCCACGATGTGGTGGGGGGAGAAGGGAGCGAGTGGGGGGCAGGGCCTTACAGGAAAGAGGCAGCATGAGGATGGGAACTGGGGGTAATGGACAGAGCAGCGGGGTCTTGAAGAGAAGGGGTAGCATGGAGGGGGTGAGGCTGTGGGGAAGGAACATTGCATCGCATGCTTCTTCTGGGGGCTCGTGAGCAACCGCACATGGCAGCAGCAGTGCGTATTGCATCACAGTGGGGTGGAGGGATGGGGTGCCAGGGCTTCTAATCCCCATGGCTAGGCCTGAGCTGCTGGACAGGAAGTGGCATACGAGCAGGTGCTGGACAGCCCCGACTCCGACCTGCCACCCAGTCCGGGCTGCTGGCTGCCAGCCCCGAGTGTGCTGTGCCCCCCTGGGCTGCCCGAGCCAGACGCCACGGGTCAGACACCACCAGTGAGTAGAGCCCTGCACAGTTGTATCTGCATCTGATCCACTAGCCACAAAAATGGTCCATGGATCTTGGTGGATTTGCAGGGCTCTATTAATGGTCCATCTAGCCCAGTCTCCTGCCTGGTGCTTCAGAGGGAATGAACAGAACAGGTAATTATCAAGGGATCCATCCCCTGTTGCCCATTCCCAGCATCTGGCAAACAGTAGCTAGGGACACTTCAGAGCATGATTTCTCATCCCTGCCCAACCTGGCTAATAGCCATTGATGAACCTATCCTCCATGAACTTATCTAGTTCTTTTTTGAACCCTGGCCTTCGCAATAACCTCTGGCAAAGAGTTCCACAGACTGATTGTGCGTTGTGTGAAGAAATACTTTCATTTGTTTGTTTTAAACCTGCTGCCTATTAATTTCATTTGGTGACCCCTAGTTCTTGTGTTATCAGAAGGAGTAAATAACACTTCCTTATTTACTTTCTTCACAACAGTCATGATTAATATATACCTTTATCATACCCTCCCTTAGTCATATCTTTTTCAAGCTGAAAAGTCTGTCTTATTAATCTCTCCTCGTATGGAAGCTGTTCCATACCCCTAATCATTTTTGTTGCCCTTTTCTTTTTTTCAATTCCAATATATCTTTTTTTGAGATAGGGTGACCGAATCTGCACACAGTATTCAAGTTGTGGGCATACCATGGATTTATATAGAGGCAATATGATATTTTCCATTGTATTGTATACAGGGCCTGCTCTAGGTTTTTTGCCACCCCAAGCAAAAAAACAAAAACAAAAAAACCTCCAGGTGCGCAACTGCTGAAGGGAAAAAAAAAATGGTGCTCGGTATGCCACCCCTGAAATTGTGCCGCCTCAAGCTTGGTTTGCTGGTGCCTAGAGCCGGCCCTGATTATATATTCCCTTCCTAATGATTCCCAACATTGTGTTCGCTTTTTTGACTATGACTGCACATTGAGTGGATGTTTTCAGAGAACTATCCACAGTCGTGGTGGGCAACCTGCAGCCCATGGGCTACATACAGCCCGTCAGGGTAATCTGCTAGCAGGCTGTGAGACAGTTTGTTTACATTGACTGTCCACAGGCATGGCCTCCTGCAATTCCCAGTGGCTGCGGTTCACTGTTCCCAGCCAATGGGAGCTGCAGGAAGCAGCATCCAGGCACGTCCCTGCAATCCACGCCACTTCCCACAGCTCCCATTGGCCGGGAACGGTGAACTGCGACCACTTGGAGCTGTGGGTGACTGTGCCTGCGGACGGTCAATGTAAACAAACTGTCTCGCGGCCCAGCAGTGGATTACCCTGATGGACCGCTCCCACCACTGATCCACAATGACTCCAAGATCTCTTTTGTGAATGGTAACAGCTAATTTTATATGTATAGTTGGGATTATGAAATGTGAAATACTTTCATTTATCAGCTTTGAGTTTCATCTGCCATTTTGTTGCCCAGTTATCCAGTTTTGTGAGCTACCTTTGTAACTCTTTGCAGTCTGCTTTAGACTTAACTATCTTGAGTAGTTTTGATCGTCTGCAGATTTTGCCACCTCACTATTTACCTCTTTTTCCAAATCATTTATGAATATGTTGAACAGTACTGGTCTCAGTACAGACCCCTGGGGGACACCACTATTTACCTCTCTCCATTCTGAAAATTGGCTTTAACACTATGAGATTTTTTTAAAAGTAATACAGTTTAGGGCTTTTTTATTTGCCTTGTGGTTTTTGAGCCTTTAGTGAACACTTGGTTCACATTTTCATCCTTTTCTCCCCAACCATATAGACTGGAAATTTACTATTTTTAAAATGAAAGCAGACATTCTCATGTATTCATATGACTCCAGCAGCTAAGGCTTCAAGAAAAACAATTATTGTAAGACTCATGATAAATCATGGAAGTTGGAAATACAGTACTGCCAATCTCAAGAGATCAAAAATCATGAGTCAGACATGCTCAGGAAATCAAAAATCTTGAGACTGCCTGAAAAAGTCATGAGTTTTTTTTTTGTTGTTTTAAATTAAATTATGTTTCTTACTGGACTTTTTAACTGCTTTCTATTCCTCTGCCAATAAATTCAGGTTCAAAAGTCAACCTTTAACATGCACACAAAAGCATATCTTTTCCTGTCTGCTTAGATGTAGACATCATTTACCCTCTCCTCACCCCTGATATAGGGAAACTGCCATTAATTTCCTATTACTGTCTTGATCCAAAAGCAACACTTTTCTTAATTATACCCCTCAAAATTTTCAAGGCAAACCTTTTAGGAAAAAAAGAAATAAAGATGCCTGTACCTAAAAATGATATTAGCTGAGTGAACAAGAAAAGCTTCCCAATCACTGAAAAAAACCCTCACAATAAAATGCAGTGGTTCCATTTTGTAAAGGCACTTTTGTAATCACAAAGCACAAACTTTCCATTATTTTTGCTATGGTACCTATGACTGTGTCTCCATGACTCTAAGGCTTTTCTATAATATTCCATGAAAATCCTGTAGCACAACCACAACAACTTTGTGCATTATGGGTGAAATTTTGGTCCCACTGAAGTCAATAGGAGTTTTGGCATTGGCTTCAGTGGAACCAGGATGTAACACTGTGTAAATGATTTATAGGGCAGGTTTACACTTAAAACGATGCAGCAGCACAGCTGTAGCACTTCAGTGAAGATGCTATTATACCAACAGGAAAGCTTCTCCCATCAGCATAGTTAATCCACCCTTATGGTACCTATGTTGATGGGAAAAGCCCTCCTATTGATATACCGCTGTCTACACCAGGGTTTAGGTCGGTATAACTGCATTGCTCAGGGATGTGGATACCCCAAGCAACATAATTATACCAGTGTAAGTTTGTAGTGTAGACTTGGCCAAACATATTGCTATATCTTTTCTTCATATGATGCATATGTAGTCTATGGTTTTTACAGCATATGTGCTGCACTTACTATAGGGAGGAATAATTAATTCTGCATAATCACTCTGGAGTGATTAGGTCTTATTAACCCTGAATTTCTTTGCTTATGTCATACCCTTAATATTTCCATTTGACTTGTTGTACCACAGTGTATGGTTTGCCTTCAAATAAAACACTGGCATCTATCCAGTTTTCAATCCAAAAGCATAGCTTTGTGGCCCAAATCAAAGTTACTATACTGAATGCAACAGCTCATTAAAAACACAGTCTCCAAAGGCTGGATGCCTTTAAGGCCACTTTCTTACATTATAAATGTAGGTTTTATAAAAATTATATTTTGAAGGCATGGGGAAAACATTAAATCTTAACTTGTATCCTTTACTAGTTTTTCTTGACAACCAACAAGTCGGTGCCCAGTGTCTCTTAAGAGACACAGGATACTCTTGTGATGTGGTGCCACACTCCCAAAAAAAGCTCAGCTCTCATTTAGACACCTAAATAAAGGCCAGATTTTCTAAAGAACTTAGCATGCAATGTGTGTTTAATTCAGTGCTTAAAAGCAGCTGAGTTCTTAGTGATACAGAATTCCTTAAAGGTGGATTGTAAGGTTCCAAAGTAAAAGATCACATTTTGCCTTCTGCTCAGGGGAGAAACTGCTCTGCAGCTTGAGGGGAAGGCATGTACTATTATTTAGTATTTGT
Organism: Chelonoidis abingdonii; assembly: GCF_003597395.2. NCBI lineage: Eukaryota > Metazoa > Chordata > Testudines > Testudinidae > Chelonoidis > Chelonoidis abingdonii. The sequence goes on from NC_133770.1 coordinate 69,958,841, forward strand.
ATTGCACTAGCATCTGAGGGCAACACTCATAAGGTAGGTCTCCATTGAGCTAGGAACTATACCAGGCCCGCTGATGGGGGGGAAGGGTAAAGGGGGCCACTGCCCAGAGGTCTAGGCGATTTAAAAGAGCCCAGGAGCCTCGGGCCCTTTTAAAACACCTGGGCAGGCCACTGGGCTCCTAGGCATGTGTGGGGTGGTAGTGGCAGCAGCGAAGGCATCCGGGGGACCATGTGGAAGCCCTGGCCGTGCCGGAAGTGTGCCCATTGACCTTCCCTGGGGCCCGGAATTGCTGTCGCGTACAAACAGAACAAAAGACAGTCCCTGCCCCAAAAAGCTTGCAGTATAAGTAGGAGCACTTTAGCCCCCATCTCAGATTTCTGTAGATTTTAAAGATGTGCTGCAAAGCAACAAAAAAAATCCAAACTATGTGTATAAGCATGTGTCATCTGTCCGTAACTGTAGTATCTTGGTAACATACATACCAATCAAAAATCACATCAATTATGTCTGAAAGATCCTGGTATTCCAGCCTTTCCTTGTTTTTGACGCTTTCTTATGTGGATTATTCTCACTTTTTCTCCTGCGAAAATACTATAGGACAACTTTTATGTATTTATATATTTACTTATTTTTGCTATTTACTGCTTGCACATGATGCAAAGACATCGTCAATTATTATTTTAATGTTTTTTCTGCTGTTTTTCCCCCAGGATGAATATTGGGACTGATTTTCCTCTCACATACACTGGTTTTACACCAGTGTACTACTTTTGACATCAATGGAGTTACTTTTGATCTATGCCAATGTAAGCAACACACACACACACACACTCACTCCTAGTTCTTTTCTTCACTAAGAAAATGGGTGTGTTTTTAAGACATTAGCTAACACACATTAAAACTGTAGTGCAGATAAGGCAAACTGTAGTTTTAACACATGTTAACTGATCGAGGTAAATCCATGCTTCTGTACTAGGATTTAGGTTTCTCTTTCTTTTGTCAATTAACATAAAACTAGTTTGTACATTCCCCAAATACTTGTTTCAGGCAGCGGAAGTTTGCGTTTTACCCTAAGATTTTAAAACGTCTGTTGTATTTTTAAAAAAAACACTTTTCTTCCTGGAGTGGACAAGTGGAGGGCTTGTCTTCCGTGGAAAAAAGGAGTGTTCTGTTAACTTGTGTTTGCTAGCATGTGATGTATAAGGCCTGGTCTACCCTTAAATGTTTGTTGGTGTAGCTGTCAGTTAGGGATGTGATTTTTTGTTGATATAACTGTCAGGAAAAACTCTAGTGTAGACAAAATCATACTGGCAGAAAAAATCCTTTTGCCGATATCACTCAGGAAACCATATAAATTATACCAGCATTGCCTGTATAAACAATATCTACACTAGGAAGGTTTGCTGGTATAGCTATACAAGCAAACCTTTTATGTACAGGCAAGGCCTGGCATGAAGTAAAATCCTAGTGAAGTCAAGGCAATTTGTAGTTTTAACACAAATAGAGCTTGTCTACATATTCCAGAATAGCTAATCTAGAATAACTCCACATGTGGATGTTCTTATTCTGGAATTAGAGTGCTTTCCTCTATATCAGTGTAGCAGGGTGGACTACTGCTCCGGCCCTGAAAGGGTTAAAACAGCCCTGGATAAGGGCTGGGGCTGGAGAAAACAGCCTTTTAGACTGGGCTGATTGGGGGAAGTGGCAGCAGCCAGGGCCACGCCCCAAACTGAGCAACAGGCCCTTATATAAGGCAGAGAAGCCAGGAGCACAAATGGTATCTCTCTAGCTGTAGAGGGAGATGGACCTGGCTGTGGGGAGCTGGAGACTAGGTGCCTAATTGGAGCAGGGCTGGGGAAGGCAGAGGAGCTGGGGAGGGCAGAGGAGCTGGGGAGCTCCTGCCTGGAGCCCAGGCTGCAACCTAGCTTTAGGCCAAGAGGTGCTGGGGGCTGCAGGAGGCAACCCAGGGGTAGGCTAGGGCAGCAGGTGCAAACCCTCCCTATCAGTGATGAGTTGGCTGATACTGCAGTCTGCCCTAGGGTGTGGGACTAGACAATGACTGGCAATAGCCATACACTGAGGCAAGGTGGGAATAGAGGGTGAGGGTTTCCTAGGGAGGGGAGACCCTGAGGACAAGGGGTCACTGCCAGGGGGCAGCACCCTATATAAAAGGGCACCGGGGTCCAGGGAGGGACATGGGGCCAGTAGCTGGAAGGCGGATCACTGGCCTGCAGAGGGTGCTCTGGACACTGGACTGAGCTAATTCCTGAGGATGACCAGTAGGAGGTGCTGTGGGGGTGAGGCTGCCGGGTTACAATCAGTTTAATCCACTTTGCATTTGTCAAAGCCAGAAAAAAGGACATTGCAGTAACTGAAACACAAGATGATGAGGGGATGGAAGAGATTTTGAGCTCTAGATAAAAAGGCTGTATTTTAGAGATGTTTTCCAGAAAGAATTGGCAAAATTTAGATATCACATGGATGTGAGGACCCAGAGAGAGGTCCAAGTTGAAGATGGCACCTAGGTTATGAACCGGAGTGACAAGTAGAATGCTGGTGTTGTTCACAGTGATTGAGATAGAAGGTACCAGGCAGGGGGTAGGTGGGAAAATTAGGAGCTCTGCTTTAGCCTTGTTTAGCTTGCACTGATGGCTAGACATCCACAAGAAGATGTATGAGAGACAGGTTGAGATTTTAGTTTGGACAGAAGGAGACAGGTCTGGAGCTGAGAAGTAGATCTGTGAGTCGCCAGCATAGAGATGGTAGCTGAATTTGTGTTTGTGGATAAGATTAGATGTAGAGGGAGAAGGGACGGGAACCAAGGACAGAGTCCTGTGGAATCCGCAGAGAAAGTTGGAGGGGTGATGAGGAGGATCTTCCAAAGGACAAGGTAAGGAATGATTAGAGTGTGGGAGGAGAACCTGAATAGAACAGAGCCATGGAAGGACATTTCTAAAAGAAATCAAAGGAGCCAAAAGTGACTGGCAGATCAAGGAGGATGTGGATGGAGTACTGGTTTTGAGTTAGGAAGAGGTCATTAGAGCCTTTAGCAAGAGTGGTTTTTCAGGATAGTTTAAGAAGCAAAAGTTGGATTGGAGAAGGTCTAGGATGGAATTGGAGGAGATGAACTCCAGATAGTGATAGTATACAGTGCCTTTAATGAACTTAGAGATAAAAGGGAGAAGGGAGCTTGGAGTGGTAGCTGGAGATGCAAGCGGGGCCAAGGGTGGGTCTTTTTAAGAGGGAGACTAGGGCCTGGTTGTATTGTGAGAGGAAAGTGCAAGATGAGAGCAAGAAGTTAAAGAGAAATAAGTGTAGAGATGAGTGGATGTGAGGGAGATCTGGAGATGGAATGGGAGGGATGCAATCACTAGGGCAAGAGAAGAGTGACTAGAAACTTCTGCCTCTGTGAGGGGAAGGGAAGGCAAGCTGAAAGGAAGGGGGAAGGTTACATTATAATTTGTTTAAGCTACACTGAAATAAGGCACTATTACACTGAAACAAGCGTCCATACAGGGTTTGCATCAGTTTAATTGAAATCAGATTTAGTTAATGCTAAACTGGTCCTTGTTAGGTGTTGTATTGATTCTAACTGGCTTCAGTGAGAGCTCTGCCTGAGTACAGGCTGTGGAATTTGGCCCATAGTCATTGGAAGTAAAATAAAATTTAAACATTCATAATGGAGCTGTAATCAATTAAATTACTTCAAATTAATGTAGGGATGAAAGTAAATCTTATTCTTAATGGTAAGACTTAGCAAGGCCATTCTATGTAGCTTTACTTAGGCCTGGTCTACACCTAAAACAGGTTAAGTGACCTGCAACCCACAAGATAGTGAAAAATTTCACACCCTGTGCAGTGTACTTAGGACCTAACCCCTCTGTAGACACAACTAGGTCGATAAAATAATAATTCTGTCGACCTACCTAGTACTGTACCTCTCAAAGAGGCGGATTTACTACAAAGCAACAGAACAACCCCTTGTTTTGCTGTAGTGTCTATGCTACAGTGGCATAGCAGCAGTACTACCGTTGTAGCATTCCTAGTATAGACATGTTCATACTTAAATTACAAGAATACGGTGGTAAGGGCACTTAAATATTTTGGAGTTGGGCCTGAATTTAAAGAACTTGAAAACAATTAAACATTTGGATGTGCTAGCATCACTCCTGTTTCTCAGTTCATTGTTTAAGGTGCATAAGTCTTTTGGATGAGAATTTATGGTCAATAGATCCCACAATATGCTTCGTAAATAGGATGTTAATCTTAGTGCTTGGGACATATTCCAGTTTAAGTAGGTACATTCTGCCTGCCTAAAATACCCCTTCACTTTTAATAAGGTATTCTTGATTTTCATCTATAAACTGAGTTACATTGCTGCATGTCTTTATAAACAGTTGCCTTTTTGCACAGTGGTGGCATTTCAGTGGTTGATGAAGTGATCTCATATCTTTTTTAATCCATTTGAAATATAAATATAAGACCATTACATTTTAAGATCACCTTATGAGATATAGTAGCAAAATAAATTTGTATGATGGCATCATCTATTAAGATAATAAACACACTAATACAACTTAGTCTTAACAATGTTAGGGCTGTTAATATAGGAAGAGAGGAGCCAAGTTTTCAACTTTATTACTATGCTCATAATAAAATATACATAAAAGCAGATCCATTAAATTAATGGAAAAGTACTTCTGTGTTGTAACTTAGCACCCATTTTCTTGTTCTAGTTCTAGACAGGAACTTATGCTCTAGGTTCTTTACACTTTACCATTCCCATCTCCTCAAAATACCACAGCACTAAGATATACAAAAACTCTAAAATAGCATAGCCAAGGGATAAATCTTTTGGTCTTTATGCAAAATGTGATTTGTGACAGGGTAGTCCACCCCCTTAAGAGTAATGGTTATTAGGGGTCAGCTCATCCCCATCCTGTGATGTGGTCCTTTAGGATTTTGAACGGTCTTGTATGTACAAGGACCTAGGAGTTATAGGTAGATAGGAAGCAGTCCTGGGAATACGCAGTGTTTGGGAGGAAATACAATCACTGTTTCTTTATATGCCCAGGACCAGGAGGAGCCTCGCACAAGTGGATGAGGCCACGCACCCCTCTCACTCAACCAGTTGGTATGAGCTTTAGGAGGGGAACCAGCTTGTGTTCCCTCATGGCAGGAGAAAGCTGCCTGCTCAACTCTCTGAGCAGGGGGACTAATTGTGGAAAAGGGGCCAGCCTAAGGAGAAGCTGGATAAGGCTTATAGCTGGCCTAAATTATAACTCAGCTCCAAGGAGGAGAACTGGGAACTCTTGTCTTGAGAATGTGACTGTTTAAAGTACAACTCCAGCTCCAGGAAGGGGGCTGGGAGGACCTCCTGATCAGTGCAAGAAAAATGTACTGGGACTCATATGGACCCAGAGTAGGGTGAACTTGAGTGGCTAAAGAAAGGAGTTACTCTCTATAGAAAGAATTAATAAACCAGACCCCTCATGAGGGGGCATATCCTTTGAACTAATTGAGTCTGAGTAATTGACTGAAGGAAGCCAAATGCGTGCTTAGGGCAATGCACCTGCAGGACCACATGGAGGTATTTTTGAAGGCAGAGCCCCATGACAATAATTCACCATGGACATAGGAGTTATAGACTGAGCCCGTTTTTTTATTTTCCTAACTCTCACACTACTATTGTAAACTGCACAAAGAATAAGCTAACATCTAGCAGTTTCTAAGTTCCAAAGCTCCTGTGACTGGTATTTGTTCAGCAATGGTTGTACTAACAACTAGTATTTCCCTCATCACTGCAATGGACTTACACATTCACTTTCTTCACTCCAACAGCTGTAGCCACAATATCCAGTTAGGCAGCCTCGCATTATATATTATGATGTCTTGGGGTTATACGACATGAAACAGCTCTTTCCTAACTTAATGGATAGAGGGAATATATTTCTCGTGTACAGTACCATGAAGAGTTTGGACAAACATGGCCAAATTTTCTGCTGATAAAAGTGGGTGAAACTTCAGGGAAGTCAATGGAGTTCCACTTGCATACACCATCAATTTTGTCATTGATTTCAAGAGATATGTTGTTAGTCTTCTTGTTCTTATATAGAGGCTTTTTATATCTCTTACTGCAGAGCAATGCACAGTCAGATTTTACACAGCATGTTAAATACTGTTTGCGACTGTGCTGACACCCTCATTTATTTGCATACATTAGCTTAAGAATAGGGGAAATAAATATAAAAGCTGTACAAACTACCCTTCCACGTGGAAGTAAAGGAGTCAGTGTCTTAGCAGTGTGAGATCTGAGAATCACTTACATTTTGCCATAGTTTCTCATACTACTTCTGAACTTGTTGGATAAGAGGGTCTGAATCCAGCAGGATTCAGATCCTGTAGTAAACAGATTTCTGCTTCATCATTGTTGCATTTTAAGCTCTTAAATTTGCCAGTTCTGTGACTTAATCCAGAAAAATCATGACTGAATTGAAATGCCAACATCCCTGTTCCTGTTTGTGATGGGGAGTATCTGGTGTTTGCTACCCACCTGCCAAAGGCTTGTTTCCTCAACATACCCTACCTTAAGGAAGGGAAGAGCAGCAATTTTGAATGTCCAGGGGTTGCATAGACAGGCCTCCCATGATCAGCTGCTGGCAGAAGCTCCTGCACCTAGCAAGCCTGGGAGCAGGCAGAGGCCAATCAGGACCCTACAGGGTAGATAAAATGCTGCTTCTACTAGGGGCTAGTTCTGGATGAAGCCAAGACAGGGAAGATGGTTTTTTGTTATGGCCTGATCAGGAGTCTAACCTTGACAGTACTTGCTTTGGATCTCTGTGAAGGGCTAATGTTGTTTATGTTATGTTATGTACTTTAATGCACAGGTGGCTATATTTGATTTCAGTGTTAATTTGTTTTTCTGTAAATCTGAGGTGAGGTTGCTCTGCAAGGTGCATGGCTCAAAAAAGCTCTTGATGCTCTTTGCTTCACTTCAGTTTTTTTTTTTAAAGTAGGTCATAAAGGCTGCCTAGGCTTTCGCACTGCTTGGGGACTGGCTGAGTGCTGTGGCCCTTCCCCAATTTCATGTACTTTACCCTTGAGGTTGGACTACAAATATCACAGCAATATGTGGTGACAAAACAGTATTTCTGTTTCCCTGGCTTCTGCTCTGTCAGAAGTACTAGTAAATTTGGAGGTAATTTGTCTGAACCTCCTTTCAGCCATTGGAACGGAAAATTTTTTTCTACCTCCATCTTTTTTTTCGCACACTGAAAATTAGTGGACCAGACCCTGAGAGGTGCTAGTTACCTCGAATTCCCATTGATGTCAGTCAAAGACTTGAGTGCTCAGCACCTCTTGGGAATCTGCCCGAGCGGTTTCATCAGTGTAAGAATGTTTGTATAAAAAGCTGTGCCTGTTTTTCTCAATGACTGCAGCAATGTTCTCTTGTTCTGTACAGAAGCTGTGCCTGCTTCTTGTGGTCTTATTTATAGCAAAACTTCGCATGAAAATCTCTGTGTCCTAATGAGTGCCTTGCGAACAACATTTATTTTCTTAATTGTACATTTATCGTGACTAGCTGTTACAGAATTACTGGAACTGTTATGCCACACATTTCCAGTTGACTTAATCCTATTTGCTGCCATAAACTGTACATAAATTACCTTCAGAATTGTGTTAAATAATCTCTGCTGTAAATCAAAGTAGTGACATGTGAGTTGTTTGCATCAGGAGGGGGAAAGAGAATCAGATTTTGCTGAAATGATTCAAAGTATAGTTGAGGCGAAATGCTCTCTATTAAAATGTAGCTTTAAAGTGACTCCCATTTTGCGTGCAGAAGAGAAGTTCAAGGCCTGTTTATACATGGAGTTTAGCTAAACAGGAACAAGGCACTTATTCTAGAAGAAGAGCATCCACAGATAGAGTTAATCAGGAATAACTCCATGCTGAGACAAGCCCTCATGTACGTGAATGGGTACACGGGGAACTGTATAAGAAATTGTATGTTTAATAGCCCTTTGTCATAGATTCTGTGGTGCTCTATTCCTGTGTTGGACGCAGGAGTGGAGGAAGGGACACAAAAAGTGCTTTGGTGCCCTTTTTGGCCATGCTGGGGGTCTGGCCATCACCAAACAAAATTTGGTGTGGTTTATAAAAGCCCCCTGTAGAATGTCCAGCATCTTGTGATCTTTCCCTTTTCTCTCCCAACTTTCCAGGGTGGGATGCTGGTATAGAGCCATTTCACCAGCTGTATGCTGGGCAGAGATAATCTACCTTTGAGGAGGAACATTTAAACCCTTTTTATAGCTCCTTTACATAGGACAGCACAAAATGTGGACCTTTATCTCTTCCCTGTTATGGGCTTTATGCTGCACTCCTTACCCAGGAGGAGATCTTCATCTGAGTGGAGAAGGCTGGCAAGCATCACAAAGAGAGATGAGTAGCCCCTGTGGTGGAGCAGGCTATATCGGTACACTCTGAAAGAAGGGCAGGAACCAGATTTCCAGGGAGAGAGCCTGGCAGATGTTTAATCCAGGAATAGAGCACTGGAAAGTTGAGAGGGACATAAACTCAAGCCCCCATGGAGGGTAGAAGTGGGTTTATGTTTTTGTTTTATGGGTTAGGTGTTTGTTAGGGGATTCTAGGGATGGGCTTTGAGATCCCCAGCCCTGAAAGAAGGGTGAATCTAGGGAGGCTGTGGAGAAGAAGACCTGAGAAAGGCTGGGTAGGAAGAAATCCATGGAAGCCATAGCAGAGTAGGATGGAGCAGCCCTTGGCTGCTGGTTATAGGGTCCCTGGGCTGGAATGTGGGAAGAGGGAGGGCCTGTGTTCCCCTACCAGCCACTGGTATAGTGGCATGAGGCTGGAGAAGAGGACAAGGATGACAGAAAGCCCTGAGAAAAGGGAGTGGGGCCCACAGGGCCCAGAGTTGGAACCAAAGAGCTGATACAAGGTCTTGGACTCTCCACCTCGAAGGGGTGGACTTAAATCATGACCTGGCAGGAGGCCCAAATCACAGGAAGAGGCAGACCAACAGAGTGTCTATCAGTAGATGAACTGTCATTCCTGGCCATGAGGAGGTACTCTAGTGGTGAATCCACCTTTTTACAGACTGTTTCTTCTCTCAGGTCTTCAAGACTTACTCCAGTGTAATTCCATTGACTGCAGTGCAATTACTTATGACTGACACCAGTATAACCGAGAGCAGAATCAGAACCTACATCTTTTGTCCTATACAAAGATACAGGAATCAAATCAGAAGATAACAGAGGTCCATTAGCTTAGTTACTGCAATATCATTTACTTCAATAGGGTTGTTGGGTGTAAATGAACATAGCATTTGTGGGGGAAAGGACCACCACCCAATTGATTTTGGATCAGACGGCCTGAGGCACCTTTATTGTTATAACAGGATTACAAGTGTGCACACAGGGAGAGACGGCATGACCTCATGCAAGAGATAAGCCGCTCTGTCCCTTACAAATTTTACCAAGCTTATAAAGGTTAAAACCGCAAAACGTCATAAAGATTACACTAGTTAATTGCCATTTTTGGTAATACAATTTTGCAAATCAGCAGGTTATTTACTGTAAGTGCAGTTTGGGGTATTTCCAGTTACTGTCTTATGGCCCCTTGACTGCGAATACATATTGCAAAAGTCATTAAAATATTGCATATCAGCAAGCTAGTTGAACATATTTCACGTGTTCTGGCAGTGATTGAGCTGGTTATTTTGATAACCCCTCCTTGGAGTTTCCCTTAAGCAAGCATTATCTATTATATTGCATATACTGCATAAAGCAAAGCTGGCACTCGAGGGGACCCCTTGTTCCCCCTTCTAGTTCCTCTTTTGTCAGTGTTTCATTCCCCATTTTCTCATATTTAGTTTCTTCACACCCAGTGCTGATGTGTTGCTAAGCAAGTCTATTTGAGAACTAAAACCATGGCTTTTACTTAACAATTATTTGGCCTTCATTAAGTTTAGCTAAAGTCTAGGGCCTGGATATGTGGACCTATAAACTAATAAAGCTAGAAGAATTACTTGTTACAATATTATATTATGTTAGGATTACAGATGCCCGTATCAATGGCACCGATGTACTGTTTGTATACCATTTCAATCAGTACCCCTATGCCGCATCCATGACAGTGACAGCAACTCTTATAGGCAGCGGAAAGACGTATAGGCAGCAGAAAGATCAGGCCCTATATGGAGGATTACAAAGCTTCATATAAAAGGGTGGGAGGTTGTAGACTCTCACACATTAGACCATGTCTGTATTAAGGGAGCAAATCAAGATTGTCCCTTATTCCAGGAATAGAAAATCTTGGCTTCTAGTGCATTTAAAAATGCAGAGGGTATAATTAGTATTGTATTTGCTAAGGCATATGTTTTTCCCTCTAAGTTGTAAGTTCTAGTCCACTGCCTGGATATAGGCTACTCTGAGATACTAACCAACGCATGTGTGCACAATGCAACATTTCCTGCAAATCTGAATATCTTTTAAAACTTCATATATCCCACATTTTTCTTTATACGTAAAGAAGCAAACCTAGGCACAAATCCATCTTTTTCCTGTTCACAGGTTGAAAGCCTTTACTATTAATTCAGTTCTCCAGTGTATCATCTGAATATGATGATGGAAGGAGAGAAGTACTGTGAAATATAACCATCTAAGCATTTATATTTTTCTTAACACTTGTGTATATCGTGTTTGAGAGGTGAAAGCTTTCAATCTGATGCATTAGTACCAATTAGTGGAGATTTTCAGATGGAGAGAGATTCTGGGGCCCTGAAGCCAGTAATAGAGTTTCAGCCCTGTATTATAACCAGGAAAAAAGGTGGGGCTTTTACAAGATCACTAACTCATAGTAACCTAGTAGAAACGAGGTACCTTAGTGTATTTAATCAAGTTAAACTCTAAGCTAGTGTGCTAAAAATAGCAGAGTGGCAGTGTATATACCCAGGGGTCAGCAGCTTTGCCCTGGGGGGTGTGGAGAGGCATGTAGTGCACTGGATGAGGTACACCACGTGTTGTGACAGGCACGTGTAGGACCCATGAATCTTGAAAGGTGTGTTGTGACATTGCTAGATACTAAAAATGATAGACTGATTGAAGAGACACGGGATTTATGGCTTATTACAGAAGTCAATAACATGCTTAAAACCTGCATCAGCATTTTTTTCCTTGATCTTTCTCCAATCACAGGGGGAAAAGGGTGATTTCACCTTCAGTGGTCCCTTGAATTATGTTAACTAGTTGTGTTAAACAATCTGTTCCATGTTGTATTTTACTGTGACACTCTGGGTACATTTCCCACACCTTGAGAAGAGCTCTGGGTGAGCTTGAAAGCTTGTCTCTCTCACCAACAGAATTTGGTCAAGAAAAGATATTACCTCACCCACCCTATCTCTCTAAAATGCTGGGACCAAGATGGCAATTACAACAATACTGCATACAAAATAATAATGTAATCTTAATTGCCCAAACTCCCATGGAATTTGATTTTTGAAAGATCTAAATTTTAAAAATTGCACTCTTTCAAAAGTTGCATGATTTGGAGGAAAGAGAAGAGAATTTAAATGGCATTTTGGTAAGATTGCCACCGCTTATCTTTTAATTAAGTGTATAAACAAGGAACAGTGTATCCTACATCTGCCATAATGGAAATCCACAGTTTATGAGGACAGAACTTAAAAAGCTGGAAGGAACAAAGGAACAAAACAATAACAGCCCTCCCCATTTTAGGGAATTGTTGAGAAACTTCATTCTCCTGCTACAGAATAACTCATTTGAGACACAAAAATAAACTGACTTGTTCTTTTTTTTCCAGGTAAGGAAAAAGTTGCTGCCATACCGGAGTGCGTTCACTGGTATTCTTGTTACCCTAGTGCAGAGGTTGGCAACGTCCAGCACGCGGCTCACCAGGGTAAGCACCCTGGTGGACCGGGCCAGTTTATTTACCTGCCGTGTTGGCAGGTTTGGCGGACCACGGCTCCCATTGGCAATGGTTTGCTGTCCCAAGCCAACGGGGGTGGCAGGAAGTGGCGAGGGATGTGCTGGCCGTGGCTTCCTGTCACTCCCATTGGCCTGGGACAGCGAACCACGGCCAGTGGGAGCCGCGGTCCGCTAAACCTGCCAACGCGGCAGGTAAACAAACTGGCTCGGCCCACCAGGGTGCTTACCCTGGCGAGCCGTGTGCCAGAAGTTTCCGACCCCTTCCCTAGTGTAATTCCCAAGGAGATTACCTAGATTCCTGGGGCTCTGTCTGCTGGCAGCTCAGGGAGAGGCACACCGTCCCTGGTAGGGAAGGGGAGCCAAGGCAAACTCAGAGTCTGCCCAGCAACCAATAGGGAGTGAGATGCCCTTCCCAGGGAGTTCAGGAAAGGGGAGAAGCTATTTTTGAGTCAGTCTGGACCCAGCCAGAGCAAGGGCAAGACTGGCTGTGTGGGGAGCTGGGGAGTCCCAGGCCTGAATGCAGGGTTCCCCCTGAGAACTGGCCTCTAGGGACCTGAAAGCAAGATCCCTCAGCTGGGCTTTTCCTTCTCCACTGATGGTTCCCAGTTTGTAGAGTTTTGCTGGGAAACTCCCCCAGCCAGGCTGAGTTAGCCCTCCAGCTCCTCAGGTGAGACCAGTCAACACATGGTCTGCTCTGAGCTGTCTGATAGTTCAGGGCTGCTGCCTGCTGTGTGTGTGTCTGGACCCTGGGCTAGGAGACTACAGTTTGGATTTTAGTACAGTTGTATAGTCTGCACTTTGAGCCCTGCACCTCTTTGTGGTGAGGGGAAATCCTGGGACAGAAGCAGCCTGATACCTGAAGAGGATCCCTGCCAGCAGAGATCAGCCCCTCTGCAGTGACTGAGGAGTCCAGAGTCATCTCTGAACCTGAAGATCATTCATGGAGTTTGTGAGTGCACCATCTTTTAGTCAGGCAGTCATGGAATTTGTTTTGGGGACCCCCTACTCCCTGAACTGTATCCTCAAACCAGGGAGTAAGGGTTTGGGATTTTATAACCTGCTGCATATTAAACCTGTGGAGGGATTTACCACCTTCTCCCACTTGTGAGTCCTTTGGGCTGTACCGAACCCAGTTAGCCACACTGATAAACCACTGCAGAGAATTTTGTGGTCATAGGTCATCAAGGGCCCCAATAAAGTATGCGTACCAATGGGACACTAATCTTATATTTGCTACATCAAGTCACATGACTGGGGAAAGTCACAGGTATTAGCAGCATGGGCACCGGTGAAACTAAAAATACTATTTTGCCCAGCTATATTTGTCTCCTGTTTAATATAATTATTGTGTTGAATATATTGTATGTGTTTGCGTTGTTTCTTGGAAGTCTCCAACTACCTGGCAAGTAAGTGGGAATTACCTTTGTGATACAGCATGGCCAGAGGGCAGCATGAGAGTGTTAGCAAGTGGCCTTATTCCCTGCCAAGGGAGGAAGGTTTGCTTTAGATTAACTAGAGCACCTGACTCCAATTAGAGCACCTGACTTCAGTCATGTGATAAAAACCCCCTGCTTCAGTCAGACAGTGGGGGAGTTGAAGGAGGAAGTTTTTGATTGAAGGCAGAGTGCAGGTTGCAGAAGAGAGAGTTGAAAGCAGAAGAAATAGAAAATTGGGAGGCGTGCTTCGCGGTGATGTGAAGGCAGAAAGAAACCGACTAGGTAAGGGGTACAGCTTGTGTAGAAGGGAGCCAAGACCCTTACGAAACTGAAGGGTAGGCGAGGGAAGTAACCAGGGAAGGAACCTCAGTTCAAGTGTCCACACAACCCTCAGGCCCTGGGTTGGACCTTGAGTACAGGGTGGGCCCAGGTCCCTCCCTCTCCACTCCCCTCCTCCAAGGACACTAGTGGAGTAATTAAGAACCGGTTCAGAGGCAAGCAATAGCGCCCTGAACCTACCCCAGAGAAGAGAAAGCGTGAGACCCAGCAGAACAGTACTGGCAATTTGCCACACCTTGTGGTTAGAATTTTCTTCCCAAACTGCCCTGGTGACCCTGTCAGGAAGGAGCAAAGGGGATGGAGGCACAGCCAAATAAATTCATAGGAAAAAATAAAGAAGATACACCCTGCTGAGTGGGTGGCAGGATCCAGAAGACCCCAGTCCTGTCCATCAAAACCTGTAAGCAGATTGGCATTAAAGAAGGTAACCGGGTGGAAAGGTGGCGCTACACTAGTAAGTGCAGTAAAGATAAACGATGTAAGCCTCTGCTTATTTAAACCACTGCTTTTTTCAGATGAAAACCATATCTATAGGGGTCAGCTTCCACCACGGACTAAAATGTCTCACTTCACATCATGGGTGAACTTGACCCACCTGACACACCCATCTGAATAAATAGAATTGTCTCAGCAGTTTTGGGCATCTGCACATTATGGGGGATGGTGCAGCATGACTGGGGTACATGTGCCCCTGGCATCCCTTGGGAAGTCCTGTGTGTACTGAGACCAAGTACTACTTCCACAGGAAGTAAGGTTATACAGAGCCCTTCTCTCTCCCACTCCCTTGATACATTTACACTGCAGGCTTACCCTGTGCATTTACCCAGCTTTGAGCCCATTAAAAATCCTTTTATCATCATTACATTTCAGATACGTTAACTGTTTTTCTTTTTCTGCAAGGCTTTCATTTTAACATCCCTTGCTCTCTTTCTCTTTCTCTGGGACAAGGCAGCCACCCCTGGCTCTTGGGGATAGGTCCCTGAACCAGCATAGAAAAAGGAAAAGGCTCAGACATGAGCTGTTGCATGACTTTGGGTGCAGGTCAGATGGATATCTGGATGACTATAAGGAAAGGAGGAGGGGGAAGGAGAAAGCAGAGAGGGAGGATATAATGGTCGTGCTTGAGATAGTCCTTTCCCTGTGAAGCTAGGTGCAGCAGAAGGACCTGTTTGAGCATCCTAGAAATGCATCAGGATGTGATCCCCCACTCAGAGTTTGTTTCCAAGCCCAAAAGTGGTGTTCCACTGTGAATGCCACAGGCAATCTCGTGACGTAGCTATTATGCATGGCGAGATCAATGTCGCGCTCCTCTTGCCTTTGTAGTTTAAGGAATAACTCCACTGCCACTCATGATGTGTTGGTCAGAGTGAGCAGCATACTGGTCAGCAGTTCGGGATCCATTCCTGCAGCCTGAAAGAGGCAGGGCACGCAGTACATAAACTGTTGAAAGATGACGCCAAATGCGGACAGAAGCACAGGGATTGCTGGGATGTGAAGCAATATATCATGGGGCATTGGGACTGGACCCAGGATGTCCTGTGACTCCCTCTGCCTTCCTACAAGTCTTAGGCCTTGGCTACACTGGTGCTTTACAGCACTGCAACTTTCTCGCTCAGGGGGGTGAAAAAACAGCGCTGCAAAGCGCCAGTGTAAACAGTGCCCCAGTGCTGGGAGCATGGCTCCCAGTGCTGCAAGCTAATGCCCATGGGGAGGTGGAGTACCTGCACCACTGGGAGAGCTCTCTCCCAGCACACTCACACTTCAAAGCGCTGCTGCGGGAGCACTCCCGTGGCAGCGCTGTACAGCTGCAAGTGTAGCCAAGCCCTTAGTGGCAAAAGAGAAAGAGGTGCTCTGTGGGATAGCTGCCCAGAGTACACCACTCCAAATAGCGCAGCAAGTTTCAGCGCTGCAGTGTAGACAAGACAGTGCACCAGGAAATACTCCCCTCATGGGGGTGGTTGTTTTACAGCTCTGGCAGCGGTTTAACATTGCTAGTGAAGACATACCTTAAGTCACTCCCCTGTCTTAAATAGGTTTTACATATGGTGGGAACCCTTTGTTTGCCAATGTGGTTCCCCCCTCCCTCCCGTGGAAAACTACTGATATTCTATCATGGAATCCAGTACCAGGTGACTTAATCACATGACCCTGCAGTGTCAAAGCACTCATGAGTCAAAAGTTGTTTGCAGCATCCCAGGAAGCTTCTCAGGAAGATGGGAGATTAGCATCTTCAAAATGTATATATGCCAGCAATGCCCCTCTGCTATGTACATCAGCCAAACTGGACAGTCACTACGGAAAAGGATAAATGGAACAAATCAGATATCAGGAATGGCAATATACAAAAACCTGTAGGAGAGCACTTCAACCTCCCTGGCCACACTATAGCAGACCTTAAGGTGGCCATCCTGCAGCAAAAAAACTTCAGGACCAGACTTCAAAGAGAAACTGCTGAGCTTCAGTTCATCTGCAAATTTGACACCATCAGCTCTGGACTAAACAAAGACTGTGAATGGCTTGCCAATTACAGAACCAGTTTCTCCTCCCTTGGTTTTCACACCTCTACTGCTAGAACAGGGTCCCATCCTCCCTGATTGAACTAACCTCGTTATCTCTAGCTTGCTTGCTAGCATATATATACCTACCCCTGGAAATTTCCACTACCTGCGTCTGACGAAGTGGGTATTCACCCACGAAAGCTCACGCTCCAAAACGTCTGTTAGTCTATCAGGTGCCACAGGATTCTCTGCTGCTTTTATCTTCAAAATTGTATTTTTCTCCCTAATGGCTCATACAGACTGATTGCGTTCTGTCTGTTGGGCGTTCCCCAGGAGTAAACCCACTGTTAATTGTTCCTTAGTCAATATTCCTCACTTCAGATATAAAAATGATACAAGCATACAAATAGGATAATCATATTCGGTAAATCATAACCTTTCCAGTGATATTTCACAAGACCCATCTTGCATAAAACACGTAGTTATGCCATAGTCATATTATAACAATATTTTTAAGAAGATTATGGGGTATAGTTTCACACAGGGCCATATCAGTGGCCCTTTAGGAACCCCTGAGTTTCCCTCCCGCAATCAAGAATGTCCCTCCATCCACCTCACTTGGTTCCATCTACTGCTATCAGGAGCACTGATGCTGCAAACACCCTAGCATCCATACTGAGCCTGGCACTGAGAGATTCAGGATTCCTTTCACGAGCATCCACAAGAAGAGCAAGAACCGGAACTGCCTTCACTACAATTGACATCCTCTTCCCTATCTCCTGATGAGGCAATTGTGGTGGAACCTATTCCTCTGTCTCCTGATGATTTTAAGACACCTTGGCAGTTGTTGAGGAGGATGGCTTTAGACCAGGACATCCACCTGGAGGAAGTCCAGGAAAAGTCTCTCAAGCTTGTGGATATCTTGGCATCTGCAGCCCTGGCTAAGATAGCTCTCCCTATTAATGACACTTTTTAGAGCATTTTCTTTGGCAGACCCCAGCTTCCCTGCTGCCTACTGCAAAAAGGGTTTCAAGGAGATACTATGTCTTCTCTATAATCGTCCCCCTCGGGGTTCCTTCATAGTGTCATCAGCCAGTGAGAGTGAGACAAAGTCCCCAGGCATCAACCCCAAAGAACAAAGAGGCCAAAAAGCTGGACTTATTTGGGAAGAAGCTTTATTTCACAGGTGAGTTACAGCTTTGCATTGCAAACCAGCAAGCTTTGCAGGGGTGCTACAATTTCACCCTGTGGCATACAGAGTTCAAAGACAAGCTCCCAGATGATGTGAAACGAGTTCCAGCCATTAATTGAGGAGGACAAGTTGGTTGCCAGACTAGGTCTCCATGCAGCCGATTCTGTAGCTCATGGCCTGGCATCTGCCATCATGATGAGGTGCACATCTTGGTTACAGTCTTCTGGCCTCCCTCCATAGGTTCAACAGTCCAGGACCTCCCATTTGAAGGGCCATTGCTCTTCTCAGCAAAAAATGACGAGACTCTGAATAATCTCAATGACTCTGGTGCAAACCTGAAATTCCTGGGCATTTCATAGAATCATAGAATATCAGGGTTGGAAGGGACCTCAGGAGGTCATCTAGTCCAACTCCCTGCTCAAAGCAGGACCAATTCCCAACTAAATCATCCCAACCAGGGCTTTGTCAAGCCTGACCTTAAAAACC
The DNA here is from genome assembly GCF_003597395.2 of Chelonoidis abingdonii. Classification (NCBI taxonomy): domain Eukaryota; kingdom Metazoa; phylum Chordata; order Testudines; family Testudinidae; genus Chelonoidis; species Chelonoidis abingdonii. The sequence goes on from NC_133770.1 coordinate 69,976,755, forward strand.
TCTAAGGAAGGAGATTCCAACACCTCTAGGTGTAACAATTCAAGTGCCTTCACTTACATCTAAGTTGGAAAGTTTTTTCCTAATATTCCTAAAACTCCCACTTGAACTTGAGAACCAATTATCCTTTATTCTTTTCTCTGGTTAACTGAGATAGTTAAAACATCCTCTTTTGGGGACCCCCTTTCTAGGGTAGTTTAAAGCGCTATCCAAAATCCTCCTCATTCTCTCTTCTGAACCTAAATCCCAGTTCCTCGCTTTTTTTCCTCATAAGTTTGTGCTCCAGCCTCCTATATTTTTTTGGTTGCCTCGTGGAAATCCTTTTCAATTTTTCCCACATCCGTCTTTGTTTGTGTGGGGGGGCTAAAACTGGACCCAATACTCCAACTGAGGGCTATAATGTAATTAAAGGGGAAATGGATCATGTCCCTCGATTTTGCTGGAATGCCTACTACACGCCAAAATGCCGTTAGCCTTCTTGGCAACAAGGGCACACTGACTCATATCCAGCTTCTCGTCCACTGCAACCCCTAGGTCCTTTTCTGCAGAACTGCTGCCTAGTCATTCGGTCCCTAGTCTGTAGCAGTGCAATTAGGTTAGTCAGGCATGACTTGCCCTTGGTGAATCCCTGCTGACTGTTCCTGACCACTTTCTTCTCCTCTAAGTGCTTCAGAATTGACTCCTTGAGGACCTGCTCCATGATTTTCCAGGGACTGAAGTGAGGCTGATTGGCCTGTAGTTCCCCAGATCCTCTTTCTTCCCTTTTTTAGAGATGGGCACGACATTAGCCTTTTTCCAGTCATCCAGGACCTCCCCCAATCGCAATGAGTTTTCAAAGATAATGGCCAATGGCTCTGCAATCACATCTGCCAAGTCCTTTAGCATCCTCGGATGCAGAGCATCTGCTCCCATGGACTTGTGCTAGTCCAGCTTTTCTAAAACGTCCTGAACGACTTCTTTTTCCACAGAGGGCTGGTCACCTCCTCCCTGTGCTGTGCTGCCCAGTGCAGTAGTCTGGGAGCTGACCTTGTTCGTGAAGACAGAGGTAAAAAAAGCATTGAGTACGTTAGCTTTTTCCACATCCTCTGTGTGTGAAGCACACCCTGGCTGTGCAACAAAAGGCATTTCATCCTCACCAGCCCCTCAAACCCAGGTCACGCCAAGGAGGAGGAACATAGGTTACAACAGACATCCTTTACTACTCTCTGCTTCTGCAGCTGACAGTTCATCAAGGCAGGTGCCATCCTCCAAGAGCTTATTTATATGGGTGGGTTGAGAGCTGATTATTAGTTCTTTTTCTTCCCAAAATTTTGCAAACTGCATGTCCTACTTCCATCATGCTTGGGCCCACGTCAGAATGGATCGGTGGGTTCTAAGTACAGGGGAAATAGGATGAACGCTCCAAATTATTTCTACCCCTCCCTCCAATCCCCCTTCCCCATCCCTCTTTAGAGACCTTTCTCACAAAGCAGTGTCACTGCAAGAGAGACAATCACTTCTTCTTGTAAGAGAGCTAGAGAAGAGGTTCTTCTTTTGCTCGGAGGAAAGAGGTTTTACTCCCGATACTTCCTGATCTTGAAAGCAAAAGGGGGTCTCAGGCCTATTTTAAATCTGAGGGAGTTAAACAAGTTCATAAAAAAAAAGTCAAAATTCCACATAGTCATTATTCCTTCTTTGGGGCCAGAAGACTGGTATGCTGCTCTTGACTTTAATTATGCTTATGTTCCCATGGCGATTCATCAGAGCCACAGAGAATTTCTGAGATTCAGCATCAGTGGCCACCATTATCGGTTCACAGTGCTCCCTTTTGGTCTCTTGGCTGCCCCAAAGTATTTACAAAGTGTATGGTAGTGGTAGCAGCATTCCTCCAGAGGTCAGGGGTCCACATCTTTCTTTACCTGGATGGCTGCTGATAAGATGATGATCTGGGTTGCAGGTGTCATCCAGCATGATCCGATCCATGTTCAATGCATTTGGCATGCTGATCAACACAGAAGTAAATCCTGTTTCCAGTTTATAAAATAGAATTTTTGGAGCTGTTGTGGACTTGATAATGGCCAGGGCCTTACTGTTACAGGCAAGGTTTCATGCAATCCAAAGCATCATTCTGGACTTAGAGGCTTATCGCCTCATCACAGTTAGAAACTGTTTAAGGTTGCGGGGTCACATGGCAGCCTGTGGTCCACAGCCCCCTGGGGGTCCACAGACTAAGTCTAAGATTTCCAGAGGGGTTTGCACCTCCATTCAAAAATTTTTAGGGGCCCACAAATGAAAAAACCTTGGAAACCACTGTGCTATGCAAGTCAGTGTAGAAATGGCATTTTCTGGGCTGAAATTCATTTTAACATCTCAGCAGTGAAATATGACTGACAGAGTTCTGGAGGATGTAGTACTAATGCATGTAATTAATTTGTTTAAAAAATAAATTTTTCTACAGTGAAGGAGACATTGATCATTGTATTCTTTTGCTAGTAGAGAGTCACATTTAATCTGCAGGAAGTATATCTGAACTGGTTCATACAGGTTCAAAGTGTCTGAACTGGAACAGAACCACAGAGTTAGGAAATACTGATGAACCTGAGCCAGAACTCAACCAAAATGTTTAACAATTGGACCCACCGCTGTAAGATTTTTTTTTAAAAGGGTTTGTACAGACTATTTCCACAGGTACAGAATCTTATTCCACTATGGAGCCTGAATCTATTCTTATCAAAGCTAATGGGTTTCCCTCTCCTCCCCGCTTCATCTCCAGTGATCTGCTCTCTGTTACATCTTTTGATGAGAGTAGTTTTTTAGTAGCCATTATGTTGACCAGGAGAGTGGGGAAGTTGAGGGCTCTAGTATAAGATCCTCCATTGATGGTTTTCTCCATGGACAAAGTCTACCTTCATCCTCACCCAAAGTTTCTTACAAAAGTGGTCTCTGCTTTTTGTATTAGCTAAGCAATTTTCTTACCAACCTTCTTCCCAAAGCTTCGTGAAGAACATTAGCATTTTGTCTGCAACGGACTAAACCTTTCAAGTCTTTGACTCAATTGTTCATTGCGTTTGTGGACAGAATGAATGCCAGTCCTGTTTCAACTCAAAGAATATTGTCTGGAATACCCAGTTGTATTTGCCTATGCTACATGTTGGCTAATGTCAAGTTACCAAATAGAGACTTGGATTATTCAACTAGATCCCAAGAGACCCCTGTGGCTTTTCTGGCTAATATTCCCATAACAGAGATTTGAGGAGCAGCAATCTGGTCATTATGTCATACATTTGCCTCTCACTGTGCTGTCTCCTAAAAATCTAGAGACTGTGCTAAATTTGGATGAGTGGTCCTCCAATCCCTGTTCAACTAGACTCTGAATCCACCTCCAGTTGGGACTGCTTGTGAATCTCCTGTGGTGGAAAAGACATGTGCAATGACTCAGTGAAGAAGAAACATTTACTGACCTTTCTGTAACTGTTCTTCAAGATGTGTTGCACATGTCCATTCCATAACTTGCCCTCCTACCATCTCTATTGGATTTTTCCAGTAGAAGGGAACTGTGGGGATGGGTCTGCCCTTTATGCCTACACACTATGTGTGAAGCACCAAAGAGTGCTAAGGGAAACCAATAGGTGCCACTAAGGGGAAAACTCTGACAACTGAGCACTGGAGTGCACCCACCTACAGTGGAATGGACTGTCACATTTTGGGGTGCAATCCAGACCACTGAGATGTTGTCACCGCCTGTCCGGCAACCTTGGGTTCCTCACATTTGTTTTTCTGGGCCCCTCAGAAACAGCCTACCAGCATGCAGGTGAAACCCGGAGTGTCTGTGTATAACTGCAGCCCTGGTCCTGTAGCTGTGACCCCAACATCCTGTCAGCAACACATCATTCACACTCTGGCCTCCATCAGCCTTGATGACCACTTGCAGGGTGCCTCTAACACCCTCCCAGTTCTGGATTTCCCCAAAAACATGTATTCTGCACTGTCCAGCCCTTTTCTGAATAGTTCAGATATGAAAGTTTTTTACTTCTCTAAAGATTCAATATTCAACAGTGTGCTACTTTAACTGGAGTTACCAAACAATTCAGTTTAAACATAGCACTGGGTTGGTTTATAAAAAAAAAAACAAGTTTATTAAAAGAAGATAGGATTTTAAGTAAATTCACGTATGAGAGAGAAATGGTTACAAGCAGATGAAAGTGAAAACACACAGCTACAAATCTAAAACTTAATCTAGCAAGTTTCTCAACCACAGTCTTCCAGGAAGATGGTGACTGATTCTTTCCTCAGTCAGAATCTCTCCTAGAGGCCCAAAGATTCTGATACTTTTGTCATCTTAGGTGAAAGAGAGAGAACTTGGGGTTCGTTGCCCCTTTCTTTTATAGTCCAGTGATCCACTGAAGTGGGTTCTTCTAAAGATTATCTCTTATTCAAACAGTAAAGGAGGAGATATGGAGCCTGGTGATGAAGGAGGCCCCATGCTCTTCCCACTTGTATTTGCTGAAATACAAATTTGCTGTGTCTCCTGCCATTTCCTCCCCTTGTTGTCTTAATGACCCTGGTTACTACATATATGTAAATTTGATGTAAACACACATTCCTTTGTTTAGGATAGAGCTGTTTAATACATTTTGCCTTGGCAGGGCTGTGTGGTTTTGAACATGAGCTAATAACATTATACATGGGGTTTGATAACTTTACATATAATGTTGCTACATACGTTTCACCATCAAATGATTGACCAGCAAGTTATTAGTTTTCAGATGATACCTCACAAGATATATTTGTATAAAGATTATTACAGTGGTGTGCAGGGTATGAATACAGGGGTGCTTTAGGTCACATGGACATGTGCATCACATCTTGAAGAACAATAATTGTGGAAAGATTAGTAACCATTTCTTCTTCTGACAGCTGCTCTGATGTCAGGTATGGTTTCACGAGCCATCACAGTATACTGTATGTGAGGTCCCCTAAAATATCAGTTGGATCTCTGCGCCTACTGTTGACTATATTATCTGGAGGGAATGAGGTCTCTTGTCCAAACAGGTAACACCAAACTGATTAGCCATGGATCTGTAGTCGTTCTGGGGTTATGAGCTTCCAGATGACAGTAGCAACCGGCTTCTAGACTCATATGGCCACCCTCATTTGTATGTCCTAGCACTGGAGGGTTGGGTCAGATTCTTCACACAAGCTCCATAAAGGTCTGCTTCTTCATGTGGAAATAATTCTGGAGCCACTGCTGCTCACCCTGGATCTGCAGGACAATATGATCTCACCACAATGTGCTAGTTGTCCTGTTCCAGAAGCCCTGGTCTACATATGTGGAATTCATAGCAATTGCAGAATACAACACGTATCTTCACTTTGTCATACTTGAGCTCCCCTCCAAGACCTGGTTTTGCCTTTTGAGGGTTGGCAATCACTGCTAAAATGCACACCAATCTGCCAGTTACCCTCTGACTGCATCCTGCTGTAATAACATCACAGCTGCAAGCAAGAACAACAGCTCATCCTCCTGTGCTGGACTCAGAGGGGTGGAACACACAGAAGCAAGGAGCGTACAGAACTGGAAGGGCCTTGGCTAAATGTTTTAGGAAGCTAAGAACACTTCCAAACAGGAGCTTGGGAATGACAGGCAAGTTCTTCCATAGTTCATCACAGAACAATTCCTAGAGTGGCTCAAGTTAGGCACTAAGAACCTTGGGATATGCCCCCAGAAATCATAGCACGAAATCCATGTAACTGCAGCACCATTGTTGTCATGACCAGGTGGGTGCAGGCCATGCAGCTCTGCAAGGTGAACATTTGCAGGTGGTCTTGACAAGCATGGGAGCACTCTGCAATGTAGATATGCCCCCAGTTGAGGACTGTGGAAGAAACTCCACAAGGAGAATCCCACAGGATTTTTCTTGCTCTTCTCCTTTTGTGGCGTTTTTATAGATTCAAAGACCAGCAGGAACCATTGTAATCAGCTAGTCTGACCTCCTGTATAACACAGGCCATAGAATTCCCCTCCAAATAATTCCTGTTTAACTACAGCATATCTTTAAAAACATGAAAAAAAGGTTTAAAAATTTTCAGTGATGGAGAATCTGTCATAGTAAATTGTCCCTTGGTAAATTGTTCCAATTGTTAATTACCTTCACTGTTAAAAATGTCTGCCTTATTTCCAGTCTTAAATTTTCTAACTTCAACTTCCAGCCAGTGGATCTTGTTATACCTTTGTCTGCTAAATTAAAGAGCCCATTATCAAATTTGTATTCCCTATGTAGGTGCTTACAGACTGTGAGCAAATCGCCCCTTAACCTTCTTTGTCAAACTCAGTGACCTCAATCTATTTAGTTTATCACAGGTTTTCTAATCCTTTAATTATCCTTTTTGGTGCTTTTCTGAACCCTCTTCATTCATCGACGTCCTTGTATTGTGGACAGCAGAAGTAGATACAGTATTCCAGGAGAGTCATAAACAGATAGCTAAGGGTTAATGTTTCTTTTACCTGTAAAGGGTTAACTAAGGGAACCAAACACCTGACCAGAGGACCAATCAGGAAACAAGATTTTTAAAAGCTCAGGGAGGGAATGTTTGGGTGTGTGTCCCTTTGTGTGTGTCTTTTGTCTGTCTCTCGGCTATGAGAGGGATCTTTCTATCTTCAAGCTTCTAATCTTCTGTTTCCTAGTTGTAAGTACATGTATAAGACAATATAGGTATAGGTTTTTTATATTGTTTTTGTATTTACATGTGTGTAGTTGCTGGAATGTTTAAATGTATTCCTTTTTTGAATAAGGTTGTTTATTCATTTTTTCTTTAAGCAATTGATCCTGTATTGTCAACCTGATACAGAGACTATGTTTATGTGTTTTTTCTTTCTTTTTATATAAAGCTTTCTTTTTAAGACCTGTTTGAGTTTTCTCTGGGTAGGCTAAGGAACGAAGGGAAGGGAGAAATTCTCTTTGTGTTAGATTACGGAGGGTGAATCTGATGCAGCCTCAGGGGAAGGAAGGGGGGGAAAGGTGAATTGTCCTCCAGACTCAGAGGCCCTGAGTCTCAACCAAAAGGGAACAACCTCCTCCCCTTGTCTACCCTCTTGTAACTTCATCCCCGCATGGCTCTCCCTGGTTACCTGAGAACATACTGGTAACTTAACTCCTTGACTTTCAAAAACAAGATGAGACAATTCACCTTTCCCCCACCTTCTTCCCGGGAGCCAAGCCCTGGAATCCTTGGCTGGTGGCAGCGATATCAGATCTAAGCTGGTAATTAAGCTTAGAGGGTTCATGCTAGCTTCTCATTTTATGAACGCTAAGGTTCAAATCTGAGTAGGAAGCTACAACAATGAGCAATCACATCAGTGCCAAATAAAGAGTTAAAATAACCTCTCTACTCCTACTCAAGATTTCCCTGTTTATGCATCCACACAAGCAGGCAATCTGGCTCCAGGAGTATAAGTAAATAGTTCCATCCATCTAAAAGAAGTAATTTTGTAGTTGTCTAGTGTGCTTAGTGTTCTGTTACCCTCACTAGGTAATTTGGCTCAGAATTGAAATGTTACATGCTTTCTAAACTTTTGCAGATGACCTTTAACACACATTAATTCACACATCAAAAGCCATATCTATAAATGTATTGCTCAAACTGATGGGCTCAAATTATTCCTAGGGAAATTCTATTGATTTCTGTAACCAGGCAGAGTAATAAGGTCAGATTTTTAGTCATGTGTATGTTATCTACAATAATTTCTGTCTAACTTGCATGCACAGTGGCTGTTTGTGTATTTAATGAATGAACCTAACTGACAATGTGGTGCATATTTTTAAACCAGAGACTGAGATGGGGGTGAATGTACTTATATTTAGTGTTGATGAAACTGAGAGCACAAGCTGGTATCAGCATGGTGCAGGGAGGTTCTGTGCAAGTTTCCCCCTCCCCAGGAAGCTCTGCCAATACATCACAATTTTGATTTACAGCTCAATACCCCTGCTGTTTCAATCCTGGATTCCATCTGAATACACACTGTCCAACATGCAAACTCAGCTGGTGTTTCTGTGATACAGACATGTCATCTAAGAACTAGACAGGACAATGATTTTGGATCTTTTCTGAGTTAAGCCTATATTTAGGTTTTCTAGGGGTAAATTATTAATATGATGTGTAGGGTCTGTGCTAAATCTTGATTAAGGAAGTGGAATTCACTGTAAACGATGAGACCACTGAAGCCTGAACACTTTATTTTCTAAGTGATGACTCAAGTCAGGGGCAGCAGTCACTAAGGCATAGGCAACAAATCTTTAACATGTCCCTATATTAGATGGTTTATGCGTGCATAATTTAACTTGAGTGCCCTAGTTAGCCATGTCTTCAAAGTTCTGGTCTCCTCAATAGTTCAGCTGCTCTTGAAGTTCGAACTTTGTAGTAATAAAAAATCTGTATTCCTTGGAGAGTAATTAAAGACAGAGACATGTAAATTACAGTGACTAGCACAAGAACAGATTCAGCATGTACCAGTCTCTCCTCGATTAGAGATATCTACTCAAAGTGCACTTGCTGCATTTGAATAAACTGACAATTTTCTGAAATGTTTCTAAATAATAAAACTTTTGCATAGGTTTAAGAAAACAGTGACATAATTTGTCAGCAAGGAAGAAAAAGGCAGGTGGAGAAAAAGACACACTGTGTAAGAGAGAGAGAGAAGATACTTTCGTTCATTGCTTGAAGCTCTAATCTGCTTTTTAAAAGGAGATTTTTATTAATATCTTTAAGAACAGATTATCCCTGATCAAATCCTGCCACTTCAGCTCAATACTTTATGCTTGTCTCAGATGTTTGGGGTTTTTTTCCATGGAAGAGGAAGAAAGAAAGGATAAGAGATGTAATTGAACCTTTTGACTTCTCTTAATACTGAGACTGATACTAAGCTATTTACCGCCTCTTCTAAAGGACTCCTTAGTTATGGATAAACAGATGAGACATTGTAGTGCAGGGATTATACCATGTCATTCTGACATACACTTCTGTACTTTTTCAACAATAGCTGTTAAGCCACGTCCAGTTGCTTTACTTCTTTGCTTTTTGAAATACTCTTTCAAGTTTTTTTTCTCTCTTTTTTGTCCCCTTTAATTACACCTGTGCTATCTCCCTGATTTTAATGAGGTTACATTGTTGTAATCAAGGGCTAAATTTGCTCTTTGTGACTACTTAAACCGTGAAATCCTGATTCTTTTTAAGTCAATGAGAGCTTTAACATAGACTTCAATGGTGCCAGGATTTCATCTGAAATGTTTTTTATCTTAATAAATTGCAGTATTTATTAAAGAGAGATTTAATTTCTTTTGAATATCTATTTTGAAGTTTATACTAAAGCTTAATTTAGGAATGTAATAGATTTGGGAGTCAGCAACTCCTCAATTCTAATCCTGCACTCTGCCCCTGGCTTGCTTTGTGGGCCTATTTAGGCCTCTTCAGCTCCATGCCTTGGTTTTCCCCACCTATAAAACAGGGGTAATATTCACTGGTATGTTGTGAGGACTAATTTATGTTCATGAAACAATTTGGACAGGAAATGTGCTAAATATTTTGACAATGACTTATTTTGCCATCTCTCATCCCATCATTCATAGAGCCTCTCAAATCTGTTTGTCACTTTAGATGGTGAGTAAAGTGCATAGTCAGGATGATGTGTGTGATCAGCTGTGGAACAGCTTTTTGGTAATATTCACATTGTATTTCCATAAAGAAAGGTCCCAAAGAACCTTCAACCAAATACAAATACTGATTGTACATATGGGGAGAAAGAGGACCAAATATTAGCAAAGATACTAATACATAAGCTTATAACAAACATTCTGAATAATATGGTAGGTGTACCCACATCTTACAGTTATTTAGTGAAATGGATATGTTTGTTTAAAATATATGATAGAAACAATTCAGTCTTCGTACTTCCATGAGCAGAGAAAACCCCCTCTGACTGTAGTTACCATCTCTTACTCTGTCCACGGTTTTGTTGAGAGACCACCTTAATCTCCAAAAACATTGTTCCCTCTTAGAGGTTGTCATGAAGAGAATTGCTGCTCTAAGGCCTAAGCCACAGTCAAAGGAATCAAATCATTTTCCTCACATATACTGTAAGGCTAAGGTTTCAGAAGAAAGATACTTTACAGTCTTCATACACAATAACTTTCACTGCCTTTGCTTTTTTTATCTCTGACATCCAATTAAGTCACTAATCTTTTTCCTCTGGGTCTTTCTTGACTTATCAGTAGCCTCCCTTCACAAACACAGAGTCTTCCTTTGATATGTAGTTTCAATAACTTTTTTCCTCAGGATATTGTAAAGCCCTAGTTGTTCCTCACCATTTGCTTTGTCACACTGTTTTAATACGGCTTTTAGTTACTCTAGAGATTACTTTAACCATGCCACCTTGAGCTGATTCCAGGCCATCCAGGCTTTACTCTGCACCGACTACTGTTGCCCAAATTTGATACTATACTCTCAACTTGCCTGTCCCAAGGCAATTTGCCTCTGATTTAGCTGGGCCCTAACATTTGATGTATTTTTACACTCCTCAAAGCCGTGTGTATATCTGAGACTGGAATTTAGGCCCAAGCAAGCATCCATCTTACTTAGGCCTAGTCTATACTAAGATTTTATATCAGTATAGCTATGTCTCTCAGGAATGTAAAATCCACACCCTGAGAGACATAGCTAATCCCTGGGGTAGGCAGCACTGGGTCAATGGAAGAATTCTTCTGTCAACCTAGCTAGCACCTCTTAGTGAGGTGGATTAGCTATGCTGATGGGAGGGAGAATCACTCCACTTGGTGTAGATAGTATCTACACTAAAGCACTACATTGCCTGCACTGTAGGCAAATCCCTAGAAAACAGTTTCAGAAAATCTGTAGCTCCCCAAGAATTCTAAGCAAGTACTAGGTGATTCATGTCAGCGTGCAAGCAGCTGTTGCTGTAGTCTCATGTCCTGAACTTATTGGCTGGGGTCACCATGACTCCCGCAAGGGAAACCCATAGTTAACTAATACCAGGATACCAGAGCAGGATCTGTGTAGAACCATCCACCCACAGCAGTGCAAAAGCATCTCAAAACTGAATAATTATCTGCAGGGCAACCAGTACAGTCTTACTTGTAGTGGAACTGAATGTCCACTGTTTGCTGTTTCTCCTTACCCCTGCTAGAATGTTTTGTGTGTGTTGTATGCAGTTGTACAGGGGTGGATTAAGCAGGATACATCTGGCTATTCAAATTCATTGAATGGTACATAGCCCAGCCAATGCCAGAATTGTCTAGTGGTTGCATTGGCTGCAAAAAAATGGTATAATGAAGGAGACTCTGTGGCAGCCTGTGATGGTGTCAGGGGTGGTATTAGGGGCTGGAGCTCACAAGTGTGAGTGGCCTCTCAAACAGGTCCTTCTGCTATGCTCTGTCCTCCATCCTCAACCTCCAGTCCTGTTCAAGGAACTGCATGACCATTCTCTCCTCCTGCTCAGTTGTCTCCCTCTGCACCTTCCACTCCTCCTTTGCTCTCTGGTAGTCCTGTTGGTCATCTGACTTGACCATTCTGTCATGCAGCACTTCATCTTTGTTCAACATCCTTATTAATGATCTGGACGATGGGATAGATTGTGCCCTCAGCAACTTCGTGGATGACACTAAGTTGAGGAGAGAGGTAGATATGCTGGACAGTAGGGATAGGGTCCAGAATTACCTAGACAAATTGGAGGATTGGGCCACAAGGGGTCTGATGAGGTCTGTGGTGGGGCGGCTGCCCCACCCCCATGTGAGAGTGGGCTAGATTTGGCCAGAGCAGCTGCACAGGCTGGCAGTCAATTAGAAAAGGGCTTACTGGGGGCCAATCAGGGCTCAGCTTGGCCCTATATAAAGGCTTCCCAGAGGGGAAGGTCTGGAGACCAGCACCTGGGACAGTGCAGTACTGGGCAGGCTTGGGCAAGCAGAAGGGAACTCCAGCCCGCTACTTGCCAGGCTGCAGGCCCTGAGGGAAGGACCTAGCCAGTGCAAAAGGGGCTGAAGGGGAAGCGGCCCAGAGAGAGAGGCGCACAAGGGGAGAGAGAGAGGGCAGGGAGGCTGCCACTAAAGGGTCCCTGGGTTGGGACCCAAAGTAGTGGATGGGCCTGGGTCCCCCCCCTTCTCCCTTGTACTGCACCTGGCCATGCAGTAGGGTAGCTGAAACAAACTGCAGCCGGCCCTTGAGAGAAAGGGGCTAGACTTTGGAGGTGATGGTTGGCCACTGAGGCCAGTGAAAGGACTGTTTCTAATCCCCCCACCCCTGGAAAGGGGTGAGAATGGACTAGGGGGCACTGCCGGAGGGCAGTGGCCTGAAGAGGACGCCACCGAGTGGGGAGCAATGCGGGTCCAAACACCAGTGAGGAACAGATGACGGACAGGACACCATCGGCAGAGGGCACTCTCCATGAACTGAGCTAATTCCCAGAGGTGACCAGTGGAAGGTGCTGCAGTGGTGAGTCCCAACTCTGTCACAAAGTTCAACAAGGACAAGTGCAGAGTCCTGCACTTAGAATGGAAGAATCCTTTGCACCCCTACAGACTGGGGACCGACTGGCTAAGCAGCAGTTCTGCAGAAAAGGACCTGGGTATTACAGTGGATGAGAAGCTGCATATGAGTCAGCAGTGTGCCCTTGTTGCCAAGAAGGCTAATGGCATATTGGGTTGTATTAGTAGGAGCATTGCAGCAGATTGAGGGAAGTGATTATTCCCCTCTATTTAGCACTGGTGAAGCCACATCTGGAGTATTGCATCCAGTTCTGGGCCCCGCACTACAGAAAGGATGTGGACAAATTGGAGAGTCCAGTGGAGGGCAATGAAAATGGTCAGGGGACTGGGGCACATGACTTATGAGGAGAGGCTGAGGGAACTGGGCTTGTTTAGTCTGCAGAAGAGAAGAGTGAGGGGGAATTTGATAGCAGCCTTCAACTACCTGAAGGGGGGTTCCAAAGAGGATGGAGCTTGGCTGTTCTCAGTGGTGCCAGATGACAGAACAAGGAGCAATGGTCTCAAGTTGCTGTGGAGGAGGTCTAGGTTGGATATTAGGAAACACTATTTCACTAGGAGGGTGGTGAAGCACTGGAGTGAGTTACCTAGGGGGAATCTCTGTCCTTAGAGGGTTTTAAGGCCTGGCTTGACAAAGCCCTGGCTGGGATGATTTAGTTGGTGTTGTGTGGTGTTTAGATGTTGTTTGTAATTACTAGAACTGGGAGCACTAGCTGTTGGGAGCCTTTTCCATCTCCACTGGTTGAGAGTCTGCTCCCAAAACCTGCTTTGTAGATGTCTCAGTCCAACAGAAGTAGCAGGGCCTACCAAGGAAATGAAAGAGCACATTATTGTTTGCCCATGGAAAGAAAGAAACTCTCCCTCCCTTTTATACTTTGTATTATGGCAAGGCCACAGGTTGTTATTTTTATCATCTTGGTATGCTTTTATTATGTCCTATTAACTGTCCTCTTCAGAAGCTCCTGCTAATGTTGCCAGCCCACTGACACATTACGGTAAAAATTGCATATTGAATAAAAAACAAATTAAAACATTTTGGTCCCAGCTGGGAGGGAGGCAATCATGATAAGGTCCTGTTATCAGAGTTGGTTTTAACATTATTGCAGGCTGGGAAAGCTTTGAGAGAAGTTAATGTGTTAGAAGTCCCAGAGTGGAAAAGTGGTCCTTAAAGCAACTACTTAGCAAAGCTTTCATGTTACACTGTTGGTCAGTCATGCAAGAGAACATTTTAACATTTGTTAGAGCCCTTTGTTCCAAGCAGAATTCACATACTTTAAAGGCAAACTGCAAATGCAAAAATTCTCTATTTCACTGTATTTCCTCAGTAACTAGGATAAGAGGGGCATTTAGCACGTAAACAACTAAAAATTAACCTTTTTAACATTCTTTCTGATGTCGCACACAATCCTGCTGGCTGGATCTACTCACCTAGTCCCCTAAAAAGAGACTCTCTGTAAATACATAATAGCCAGTAAACTTCTGTGTTCACCCCCACTATAAAGTAACCGTCCTATTTCTCCTTCTGGCTGGGAAAAAAGAGATTGTTATTTTATGTTTAAATATTTGGAAGATGCTCCTACTATGGTGGGGAACACGCATCTGCCTAAGTAGGCATAAGAAGGTCTGCCATTTGCTGAACATCTACACATAGTTGCCCTCAGTAGGCCAGATCCATGTATCAACAGCATTTCCTTGGTAATTGGGATGTCACAGAATGATATATTCTGCGACTGTGGTGTGGGGCCACCTAGTGGGACCTATGCTGAATTTTTAAATTAATATGTTTAGTAGCTAATGTGCTAAATGCTCCTCTTCCCCTGCCTGGGGTGAGGATATTCAGCACATATGGATGAATTAAACAGAATTTTAATGTTGCATTTGCAGTTCATTTTTAAGATATATGTAAAAATCCTCTTACTGCAATGTTTCCTTTGCAGCATTTGGAAAACTCTTATTTATCACAGAGTCTAATGCATGCTAAACTAGCACAGAATTTATGTGCATTCATCCATCACCATGATATTATCTTGTGCAGTTCTTAGTTGCCTTTCTCCTTCTAGTAGTAAGAGCTTGCTTTCTATTTATTGTCCCTTAATATCTGTTGTTCTCATGACTCAACACCCTTACATAGAACACATTCCATTTTGATATAAGATTAGTTTTGCTGCTACTTGGGGAATTTTGAGCACAGTTAGAAAATGTATAAGATAACAAGGATTTTAATTTATCTTTTTCCTTGCCAAGTACCCTTGTGATCTTTTTTTACCACCTCTCTGTCTTTTCCTCCTTGAGTGGCTTATTCAAAGAATCCCTTGATTCACAGCTTTCTTTCTTAACTCTGATCTACCTGGCTTAGCACCCTTCCTCTCTGTTCCTAGTTTTGTACTGGCTTTCTCTTTGGCTCATATACAGCCAGAAGCCCAATGGGAGTTAGGCACTTTAAGAATGTCCCCTAATTTTCTGTTCTTGTGGCTATTAGTGTCTTTTTGTATCTTGTCTTCATATGGCAATTGGCCCTCCAGCCCTGGCTTCTCTAAATCTGTGGATATTTGTAATTAAGCTGGCTAAATGTGTTTCTGTCCTCACTGATGCAAATATTCTTAAACTAACTTCTCCCATTCATTTGTGACACTAACCCTCTTTTTACTTCACACAAGGTTCGCCTAGAAATTGGTTCCAGAGAAAATAAAACAGAATAAGGACTTCACACTACAAGGGTTTAAAAGTATGCTGTGCATAATTATCACCTGAAGTATCATTAACACACTGATAGTGTAGTCTATGGGGGTGGAGGGAGCCTGTCATAAACCGATTTAATTAAATTGTTGGTTAATATGAAAACTAAACTGCTTCTGCAGCAAAGCTAATTTGAGGACTTGAGATTAAAAATGTTACTGGTTCTGAATTACTGTACTATAGTTAATATTCATATGTATAAATAGATCAGAATCTTCATGAACATATTTTGCATAGTGCTTGCCACTGCTGAGCTTCTGGCTCAGACCGCCTGGACCCTGAACTGACCTGACCCCGGGGGAAGCAGATGACTGGCCTGGACCACCCAGACCTCTGGATGACCCGGCCCCACAAGAAGCAGATGTCTGGCCTGGACCCCTGGATGACCCAACCCCGCAGGAGACAGACTGCTGGCCTGGACCGCCGGCTGACCCAACCCTGGCAGAGCTTCTGCTGGCAACTGAGGTCCCCCGCCAATCACCTTACCTTACCAGACCAGCAGGTACCTTAGGAGGGGGAGTGTGGAAGTGACCCAGGGATAGTAGACCCCTGTCTGGCTGCAACGCTGGCAGAGGGTGTGTCAGCATATTGCAGCTTGGATCTCCGCTGACTTGGTGGCAGACTCCTCCGCCACCTAGGGCTAGCTTTAGGGCGATTCCCCCGATTCCCAGGAATCGGGACCCGCAGCGTCTGGAAGAGGGGCCCCACACCCTCCGCCGAAGTGCACCGTAAACAGCAGCAACCAATTGAGCTGCCGCCGAATTGCCGCCACTATCTTCGGTGGCAGCTCAATCGCTGCTGCTGTCTTCAGCAGCATTACAGTGGAAGCTCTTTCGAATTGGGCCCCACATGTCCTAAAGCCAGCCTTGTCACCATCCTTAGGGCCCTCAGCCAGGACGCAGTGCAGTGGGAGGGCCTGCGTCCCCCCTGCCACCAAAGCAGTGGGTGCAGTCTCCCCTTCCCTCAGGCTAGCTGAAGGAAAGCCTGAGTTAACTGACTTTTTGGTTTGCAGCCTCACTCGAGTACAGGTTGGAGCTGAGAGACTTTGTTTCCCACCGTGTTCTGAACCAGAACATGGGCTGATTGCCTGTTTGCTGCCCAGCCTGAGTATGGGCCTGAGCGTGAGACTTTTTGCTGCCCTGCCGCAACCAGGTGCTGGGGCTCAGTAACTGTGTTTATTGTTCGGCTCTGACCACAGGCCCGCGCTCATATCTCCCATTGTCCTGCTGATTCGCCATGTCAAGCGACCCCTGAAAACGTAGTGGGGTGGATTGGCCACCCATGGACACAGCGGAGGAGCCACTCCCCCCAACAGAGTACACACCTCCACAAAAAAATCTGCAAGTTGTTTGTTTTCTATACTATATGGTAATATGTTTGGGAAGATGCAACCAAGCTGTAGTATGTTTTTAAGCAAAAATAACTATACTGATCTCCTATAGTAAGGCTTGAGAATTTGTAAAATTAAGCATAGCATCAGTACCCATATCAAAGATAATTCATTGACTTTACCCTAGCTAACTTATTTTTTTTTCCAATCTGGCAATGGAACACTTTACTATACAAGCCTGATTTAACTAGAGGTTTCTGTTCTCTGTAATTTTGTCTCACTTCATCTGTCTCTGATTTATTTCAAATACACCACAAAATAGTGTAGCCTTAAGAGGCGTACTCACCCTTTTAATGCAACATTTCCAATTTCGTACAGCTTTATGGTTCTGAAAATGAAAGTTCCACTCTCTACACATCTCTGATCCAGGAATTAGAAAACATGATGGAACCCACCCTGGAAACCCCACAATTGTAGTTAATTCTTAACAGATTATACTGAGACTTTGCCTTGACAAGCTTTTTAAAAAACACAGAGCCTTCCAAAATAGCAAATGTAGTCTTTATCTTACCTAAACTTATCCCAGTGAGCACAGCTAAAACAAGGTCATGCACAGGTTATTTTGCCTGATCGAAATGGGTGTTTTTGTGTAACTACAAAAAGTACTGTATCACCAAAACCTACAAAGAGCTTGGAAAATCCCCTCTTTGATACGCAACAGCTTAAAACTTTCTAAAATGTAGACCTGTGAACCCATGGGCAGGGACTGCCTTTTCATTCTGTCCTCGGTGCTAAGGAAAGAAAAATGATTATTAATGACAATAATGAAAAGCTCAAAAATAGAGTTAATTTAGTTTGTCATATCAGCGTAAGATAACTCTTGAGACAAAACCAAACCCTATGTATTAAGATGCCCATATGCAATGATTGAAGTTGGAAAAAAACAAATGGTGGTTCTCTCTCATGCTCTGCCCTCAGACAAACCTCTATCCACTCAATGCCAACAAGCTCACACACTCTGATGATAGGCAGTTGTCACTCTGGGCCCAGCTTAAACACACAGACGTCCTAGAAGAGTGACACCAAAACTCAGAGGTGCAGAGACAGTGCACTGGGTTTGTTCACTAGGGAATAAGTTTCCTCTTTGGAGTATTTAATTGGTGTCTGCTAGAGTTCTTCATGGAACTTGGGGTCATGGACTGGAGTCTCTAAGGGTATGTCTATGCTGCACTGTAGACCCCACTGTGAGACAGTTTGTGGACTTGATGTTTCCTGGCTTGTGCTTGAACATCCACACTGCATTAAAAACAAGTCTCATGGCCATGCTAACATGTCAGTGTTGAACTATACAGACCTTCTGAGACTATGACTTGAGCTGCATCCACACTGCAAAATTACAGGGCTTGGACGCAAGTCACAATGGGAGTCAGGCTCTGATCAAGCTCACTAGCAGGGTCCTAGGACATAGGTCCTGATTGCCTGTTTTTGTTTAATATGTTTATTTTGTAGATTACTTGATGATTTCACTAGACATTACAAAGTAAGTTATGTTGTTAAATACTCAGGACGGGGAGTCAGGAGTCTGGGGTTTTTGTTCCTGATTCTGTAAATGAATTGTTTTGGGGCCTTGAGCAAGTCAAATTTTTTAAAAGTAAATAATTTTAAATATCTTCATTTTGGGGAACCAAATAATAGGCACACATGATGTGATTTTTCAGAGGTCGTGATATCCACACTTCCAATTAAACTCAACCGACAATATTAAGCACACTTAATTAAACTATCCCAATGCTGTTTAATGACCTGAAACCCAAAAAGGAATCTTACAAGAAGTAAAAATATGGACAAATTGCTAAGGATGAGTACAGAAGAACAGTGCAAGCATATGGGGACAAAATCAGAAAGGTTAAGGCACAAAATGAGTTATACTTTGCAAGGTCATAAAAGTCAATAAGAAGAGGTTGTGTAAATACATTAGGAGCAAGAGGAGGATGAAAGAAAGTGTTGCCCCTCCCCTAAGTGGGAAAGAGAGCTAATAATGGACAACACCGGGAAGGCTGAGGTGTCTTAGTGCCTATTTTGCTGTAATCTTCACTAAAAACATTAATTGTAACCAGATGCTTAACACAATTTAATATTAAAACCAAGGGGGAAAGAACGCAAACCAGAATAGGGAAAGAACAGGTTAAAGAATATTTAGAAAAGTTAGATTTATCCAAGTCAATAGAGCCTGACAAAATTCACCCTTCTGTAATTAAGGAACTAACTGAAGCAATCCTGGAACCATTAGCAATTATCTTTAAGAACTCATGGAGGATAGGTCTTATGTTTGTGGACCCATCTTTAAAAATATTTGTATCCTCATTGTTCAAGGTGTGGCTCTAGGCCTTATTACTGCACACCATTAAAACCCTGCTCTGAACACAATTTATTAATTTCCTTCTGGGCTTTTCTTTGGTGCTCATCACCATAATATCTGCGTGTTTCACAAACATTAATGAATGAAACAAAATCCCTGTGAGATGATCTTCAGCTGCACCTGTTAAAGAATCCTGAAAGAGCCTGCATATCTGATGCTCTGTTGACAGCTGTCATCTGACTCCATATTTTACAGTCTCTTTGATCTAGAAAAACAAGATATTTATTGTTGACACCAATACATGAAGTAACAATGTTTCAAAAGTTAAATTAATGGGAGCACTGTGTGTGTGCTTTGATGTCCTGTTCTTGGATCCATCAGTGATTAACGTACATGACAGTTTTTAAAAAATAAAATAGCTACAGTTTTTCTTTCATACTCTTGGCTACTGAGTAATTTTAGGAGAAACTAAGGTGATGGGAGTAAAATGCAGGCCATTTGCAAGGTGAGTAATAGTCTTTGAATCCTAGTTTTGATACTTCATGCAAACAAATTTGAGTGCTTTATATAGCTATTCAAATTCAGGAGTGAATGTATGGCCCTAATAAACCATATTGTCAGTAGCAAGTCAGATATGTGCAGATCTTTTCATTGGGACTTCTAAGAAGTTAGAAAAATCTGAAAAGGGCAAGTTGGGAGCTCTGATTTTGGGGGCGGGGGAAGGAAAATCAGACAAAGGAAGAGATACAAAAAAATCCCAAAACACAAACAAAGCAAAGGAAAAGGGTCAGAATACAAGAAGGAAAATACATATACAGGTATGGGAGGAGTTCTTGGTATAAATAAGGGTAGCAGAACCTGTCCCTTTGAAACCACAGCTGAGTGGCTATGTCACTGGAGGCAATTAGTCCCACTATAAATTAAGAATGTGTTAGCACTACCACAGGGTCTGTCCTGTCTGTTTTATTTATACAAATTACAGTTCTAATGTTGCATTTCATTTCTACTAATATTTACTGAATTTATTATCGCTATTAAAAATGGCCATATCCACTTCTGAGATGCTATGTGGTCTAGTGGATAAACTAGGAGGCAGGAGACCTGCGTTCTAATCTTGGTGCTGCTACTCACCTGCCATGTGACTTTGGCCAAGTCACTCTGCCTCTGTTTCTCCTCCCTGCCCCATTGTCTTGTCTATTTAGAGTGTATGCCTCTTTAAGGTAGGGACTGTCCCTCACTGTTTGCACAGTGCCAAGCATAGTGAGGTCCCAGTCTTGGTTCGGATCTCTAGATGCAAGTACAGATTACTATTAATAATAAATATTATTATAATAAATGCACAACCAATCTTAATACTGGCTTCTCTTAACGTTGAGTGTTTGGCTTTGTAACCTTACCATTCTTTTTATTTAGTTGTTTTTAATGTAATTTCCTACTTCTTTTTTAAAACTTAAAAATTGAAAAAATAAAGATTACATCATATGGAACCATACTAACTTCCCATTCTGGTCATCAGCAGGGCAGGGTCTTTAAATCCATAGCACAGGCCTTTACTTGTAAGCTGACAGAATAACTGATAGCAATAGCAAGCTGTTTTCTGTGTGGCCCTGCCGTTCATGGGTGATGGAGTCACACTTTGCTGGTAGGTTTCACAGCTGTTAGGCAGACAGTAAAGGAATGCTGAGTTTCAGGAATAGAGTTCAGTCCCCAGTTATATAGAAGATGGTGCTCTAGTGGTTACAGACCCTTCTGCCCCTGCCTACTCCTCAGTTTCTCCTTGTCCCTTTCCACTCCTCCTTCTCTGTTCTCAGCTCCTGCCCCATCCCTCCACCCTGCTATTCCTCCTATCTCTTGCACATCCTCCTGATGCCTGCCCATTATCACTTGTTCCTGTCCTTCCCTTATGCCTTCTGTTCCTGCCCTTGCCCCCCTGCTCATGTCTTCCTCCTACCTTTTCATTCATCACCCTTTTGCATTCCCCTTAAGCAACTCCCTCCTTCCTCTTCAGGCTGCTTGGGCACCAGGAGGGTGAGTATTGAGACTACGAGAGAGAGAGAGAGAGTCTGCAGTCAGTTCTAGTGCTTGGTTCCAAAACGGCTCCTGGCAGCTGGGAGTAGAAATTGCAGGAAACAGCCTGTTCAGCTCAGGGTTGGGGCAAGCTCATGTGCTCTGTTGGAATGGTACTTGACACAGTCAGCGCATAATAGCTGTGAGGGGATGGAGCATGCTCAGCGCAGACAGCATCTTCAGACAATTTAGATGTCAAATCCATCTCTACTGAGCATGTATGAACTGAGATTTTTTTACCACATGACCAAATTTAGGTGAATTTTCACAGACATAATAAAAGGTACATTCTTGACCTCAGGGCAATCGTTCTGCAAGATTTCAGTCACTGGTCCTAAAGCATGGAGATGCTAGAGCTTTTCAGTGAAACCTCATTCTCAGAAAAGGCCGGACCATTTGAGCTGAAACAGTACAAAAAATTCATCCTGAGGCAGACACCCAATATGGAAAATTTTAGCCCAAGGAGTTAAAGTTTGGAAAAGTTATAAGCAACTGAAAACAAGGGC
The DNA here is from genome assembly GCF_003597395.2 of Chelonoidis abingdonii. Classification (NCBI taxonomy): domain Eukaryota; kingdom Metazoa; phylum Chordata; order Testudines; family Testudinidae; genus Chelonoidis; species Chelonoidis abingdonii. The sequence goes on from NC_133770.1 coordinate 69,998,277, forward strand.
TTATAGTGAGAAGTGTTGGGAAGCCTGAAGTACAGGTGTTACTATGTGTGCTGCCTATAATACAAGACACATGGAATGAAATTCATCCTGGTGCCCAGGGCTTGTGCAAAAGCACCCGCTATCACTTATCCTGTAGAGTGGGGCTGCACAGGGAGGCATCTGTCCTCCTGTGTGCTGCAGAGGGCAGGATACGGATGGGCCATGGCTTCCATAATTATGAGCAATGAGAAGGGGTGTACAATTCCAGCCCACAGGCTACAGTAGTAGCTGCTGGAGCTCTGCTGCACTCCTGCACCCTACTGTGGTTGGGGCTGGATTTTATTTTCCAGCTTCCATGCTTGTCACCAGCACAGAGCCTCTGACTTTGCATGTGTGAAATGAATGTCTCCACTGGCAACCAAACCCTCCAATGAAACTCATCCACAGAATCATCCATGAAGCCATGTGCAAAATAGGTGTTTTTAGTGCTGCATGTTTCAGGCATAAAGCAGCAGGAAAGCCCAGCCACCCAAGGCAACCCCAGAATTGGGGGATAAAGCCCCTTGAATACACATGGGAATTGTATTAACCCCTCCTTCTTGAGGGGGCATTACACATATGGGAATGAAGTTTCACATACTCCTAGGTGGCTCTTCTGAGTGACTCATCACACCTATGTAGCCTTTTTCTCCTTTGCCTTGTCATTCCTGCCTTGTAACATGTCCCTTATGCATCTATTTTTGTTCCCATCCCTTCTTCTCTGTGCAACCACTCATAGTCCCTCTTTCTCTTCTCCATGATCCTTCACCACTCTCTTCCATTTCCACGTGATCCCTCAGGGTCCCGTCTCCAGCTCACGATTCTTCCTCTATGCAGTTATTTGTGGCACATACCTTTATGAGTCTCCCTTGTCACTTCTTTCTTCTCTCTTCCCCTGTGAATCCCAATCCAGTTTTTAAAGGACTCTAGTCTATGCCATCTTCTCCCAAATTCATCGGCTGGTGCTGCTATCTGAGGTCAGACTGTTATGGGTTCTGCCAGACAGCAGCTGGGCATGAAGTGCTGACATCATGGCAATATTGCATCATCTCCTGTCATGAAACGTATCAGGCACGCAGGACAGTCCCAGCTGCTCTTGAACACACACTGTTTTTCCAACAGGATCCCTGCCTCAATCACCGCACAATATAGATGAGGCTTAGTAAATGAGGCAGCTGTTAAATACATATTTTTATCCTCATTTTTCAGCTACCAGGGCTAGACACTGAATGGACCTAGGTCTTCCACATGGAGAACTGAAGCACAGAGATTAAAGCCAAAATTATCAAAAGTATCCACTAATTTTGAATGGCCAATTTGAGAAACCTAGGGCTTTGAATTTTCAGAGTATGTTGCACTTAAAGTGTTCAAACCACAGCTCCCATTGACCCCAGTTGCAGCTATGAGTGCTCAGCACTCCTGCAAATGAAGCCCCAGAATTTCAAACTCCAGAAAATGGAGAACGCACAGTTATTGACCACCTGTGAAGGGTTTGGTTAAAGTGACTTGTCTAGCATCACATAAGAATTTTGTGGGAGAGGCATGGATAGAATACAGTTCTTCGGGGTAGCATTCAACTGCTATGACCACGAGAACTTCCTTTCACTTCCTGAAATCCCCTGTTTCACTCATGCACACCTTCCAACTAGTGCAACAAATGAGGCAGGGGTCCTACAAACAACAGTTTCCTTCACTACACAGTCCTGATTCATCCCTAGAGCAGGTCTGTCCCTGTGCACTGAATGAGGCATGGGTCCACTGGAAAAAGCACTGTGTGCTTATGTAACTAAACAGGGCCATCCTTAGCCATAGGCAGAACAGGCAGCCGCCTAGGGCACCACTAGGTCTGGGGGCACTGCTCTGCGAGAGCCTGAACAGACAGGAAGCAGTGGAGCATGTAAGAGCAGGGCTGCTGGGTCCTAGAGAGAGCAGAATGCTGCACAGTCTGAGGGAGGGGATTGGCTGCGTTGGGGTCTCTGGGAAGGGGTGGGGAAGGAAATCACCTGTGAGTGTGACTCTTCCCTGGCGTGAGAGGTGAGGCAGGCTCGACGGCTCTGGCAGTATCCTTTGTTGTCCCCCATAATGTCCATTTCTTCTCCCTCTGCCCACACAGAGACATCCCCCCCTTTCTCCCTTCCCCCACGGAGCACCCGATCTCTTCCCCCTCCCCCTTCTTTGGCTGAGGTTGGTTGGATGAGCTGCTAGGGCGTGAGGGAGGCTGGCTGGCTGCCTGTGAGGAATTGAAAGTTGAAAGTAACTCACTTCCTCGTCAGCAGCCAGGATTGGAATGGGTGCACAGGGCTGGTGCTGGGGATAACCAGATAGCATGTGCGAAAAATCAGGACAGGGGGAGTTGAGGTAGGTGAACAGATTGTCCCACTTTTATAGGGCCAGTCCCAATTTTTGGGTCTTTTTTTATATAGGCTCCTATTCCCCCACCATCGCCAGTCCTGATTTTTCACACTTGCTATCGGTCCACCCTAGATAGGGTAATTTGTGCCTGTATAAGAAAACCCCCAAATATCAGGACTGGCCCTTATAAAATCAGGACATCTGGATCTGATCACCCTAGCTGGGTGAGCGCGCATCTCTCCCTGGGCTGGCAGTGATCCATTCTCATCCGGGGAGCTGCAACAGGGCAGGATGAGCTGCTGTGGCTTACCATGGTGTGCCCCGTCCCTGAGATCAGACGCTGTACTAACTTTCACCATGGTCCACTGGAGGCTGGCGTGGTGCCATTGGCGTGTGATCAGACCTGAGGGTTTTCTGTTGCTGTTGCCCTCTGCACCTCAAGAGGTGGATTTTGGGTCTGCAGTTTTCCACTATCTCCTCCTCTACTGAAGCTGTTGGACCAGCAGGCTGGGGGTGAGCCAGGCACGAAAAAGCAGTACTGTGTTGCCATTTAAAGTTGTCATTTAACAACTTTGTTGCCAAAAATGCTTACTAACAATCCTGAATTCAATTTCAATATTTTTTTAAAAAATCAATATCTTAGCCAAAAACAGAAAATTATAAGTTGTTGATACGTTATTTGTGACAAGTTTGTATGAGACGGGAGTGGGCCAGTTTTCATCAGAGAAACAAAAATGTGACTGACTTCCTATAGCCCTGTTACTGCTAAATAGAGCCCTCCCAACAAATGTAATATGCTCATCTCCTTAACTAGTGTATAGAGCAGGGGTCGGCAACCCCCAAAGAGAGAGATCTCGGCACATGTGCCAAGATGGCACGCTAGCTGATTTTTTGGATGCACGAGCACGAGCTTGAGGCTGCACCCACTGTCTGGGGTTCGCTGCGCCATTGGCACCCACGATCCGGTCCCAAGCGCCATCAGCACCCTCTGCTTGGCTGGGTACCCAAGGAACCCAGGCCCAACAGTGGTTCCATTCACTCCAGTGCTCCCAGGGCGAGCAGCTACTAAATCAATGAAAAGGAAAACAGAGCAACAAATTGACAAAGTGCAAGAGCCTAGAGCAGTGGTCCCAACCTTTTTCGTCTGGCGGGCACCAAGATGAAGAACGTGGTGGCCAGACAACACCCGCCGAAATGCGGCGTAATTTCGGCACATTTTCGGCAGATGCTCGTCCTCCGCAGTACATGGTTGCAGACTGAGAGGCCCCTGCGGGCGCCCGGCACTGTTGCATACCCGCGTTGGGGACCCTACCTAGAGAGCCCTGAAAGACCGTGCTCATTTGATTTAAATGGACTTAACTGTACGAAACTTGAAGTTTGTACAATGCTAAAATCGATGATATAGCCAGTACATTTATTCATACAGAAACTTTTAAATACAAAATCCTAATCGATATATGTCACTCCGAATCATCTGACAATTTCCTTAACAGTAGATCAGAGAACGGAGTTTCTTCTGACTAAAGCTCAATAAAAATATCTCGTCCTACAATGAGTCAGGCAACGCTTGACGTGTCTTGCTATTCTGGTCAACTGAGACAAGACATCTACTTTGTCTTTATAGATATCGATACGTTTATCTATCTAATTTTGCAGCCAAAAAAGCCAGAAAGATTGCTTTTAATTAAAAACTAATCCTTGTTTCAATACCTCTTCATAGAAATTTCCAATAAAACATTGACAAATTAAAAAAAAATGATATTATTTGCATCATTCTGTCAAATCAGAATTTTTTCTATAGTGCTACTTCTTTAGTGCTAGTCCATCAGCATTACAGTGTGCTTCATTAAGTTAAACTGGTTTTAATAACATGCATGTGGCAAGTTTTCCAATAGTGTAAGCTTATGTTTGTGTTGCTAAGAGCAAGACAGGCATGGGGGCACCAGTTTAATAATCTCGCTTAGGGCACCATAAATCTTAAGGACCGCCCTGTAACTAAAGACAGTATCATCATGAGGCCGAATTAAGGTTGTACAGGTTATCTTGTTTTAATGTTTTTTTGGATGTAATATGCACAGTGGGCCATATCCTGCAATGTTACACTACTGCAGTTGACTGGATTTTTTCAGTAATACTCCAAAATATAATATAATCAATACTATGCATTAAAGCTATATAAGTAGCATATGTTTTATGTACTGGTCTTATGTGAGATCTTGAGTGAGAGACTGATTTATATGTAAACTAATATGAAAATGGCCCCATTCATATATTACAGTCCACAAACATGTCTATTACAATTATGACATACTATCTGTTTATGCGAAACATATGTCCTTCCTGCATGGGCTGTTAATCTTGTGTTTACAACTACTACCCATAACTGGTAACACAGGAACAAAGGTCAGTTGTGTGTAGTTACACAGGCAGTCAGACTGTGTACATTGTTGGACACCTCTTGTGTTTCCTAGTGCATGCTCATAGCCTTGACAACTATCCGGGGAGGTTAAAGCGTGTAAATGCAAACAGGTATTTTGGCGTGACTGATGGATGAAAATTTTGAAATGTCTAACTGTCAAATATTTTATGTAACTGCCTCTCAGTTGTTCACCTAATTGAGATATTTGTCACTGAAAATTGGGGAAGAAGGGGTGTTTGTTTATAGTGCTGCCACCTAAAAAAGTGTTAGCTTGGAGTATCTTATTCATTTAGTGACCTGACATTTTCAAGGACAGTCCTGTTTTTCAGCAGTTTCTCTCACATCTTCCCAGCAGAGGGCTCTCCTGCAGATGCTGGGAAGCCATTCTCCCCACCCCTCAGGAAAAGCAGCTGTAACAATGCTTCACTAGGAATTATTCTGGGGAAGTTCTATGGCCTGTGTTATAGAGAAGGTCAGACTAGATGATCATAATGGTTCCTTGGAATCTATGAGTTCCAGACAGAGGATGTCCGCAGTACCAAGGAGGTACTACTAATGAGGACCAGTAGGTGGCACCAGGAGCAGAAGGCCTGCTGGAGCAATGCCCACCAGCAGCAATGAGTTGTGAGGTGATGATGGTACTGGTAAATGATGTCTGTATGAGGGGAGTGAAGACATAGTTTTTATACTGGAAAGAAGAATATTTAAATGGTTTAGGTACAGGACTAGGAGTAAAATCTATTTACTGCATCTCTCTGTGCCTCTTTCCCTGTCTTTGAAATGGGATAACAATACTTACCTTCCTAATCATAGCTTCTATGTAAAGCAAAAACACTGGTCCTTGGGCAGTTGAATTTTTCAGCATCTGGTGATTCTGGTAGCCATTATAAATCTGAACCAATAGATGTATAGATGTTTCTAATCCATGAAAAATGATAAATTTAAGAAATTTAGTAATTCTCTTTTTTATTCTAGTGTGATTATACTGATATCATGCGTTGGGTGGCTTTTGTAATATTAATTCTGCATTAAAAAGAGCTCCTAGATTCTTAATTTATTCAGATGAACTTTCTTTAAAAACAGGGATAAGAGTATGTGGAGAGAAGGGATTGCAATAGTCTCTTTCCTATAAAGAATAAAACAGAATTTAAGGGGGAGATTTTCAAAGGTGCAAAGAACAGTTAGGCACTACATCCCATTGAAAATCAAGGTGAGTTGGGCACTTAACTCCCATTTATATTTATTATTAGTGTTGCCTCCATAGTGCCTAGGAGCCCAGTCGTTGATCATGACCTCAAACAGACCACCACGGCAGTCCTTGGCCCAAAGAGCTTACACTTGTATCATTGACAAATTCTCTCAAAAAATTAATATATTTCTGAATGGTTATATATGCTATTGTGAAGATGTACAATAATGTGACACTTTTGCCCAGCACTAGATACTTTTTCAGGGAAACAGGACTATTTTGTACAATAAAATCTATCTACTTTTTCCTGATATACTTTACCTTTATGTCAGGTCAATGGGCATGACATTTTCTATCATGAATTAAATTCTCAGTTTGATTTCTTTAACAGAGAGAAACAAACTACAGAGGAAAATGCATTATTCAGACAATGCTGCCTTTAGATGTGTATCTTCAAGTGTGCTGCATCACTTCAGGGATATTGTGTTGTCATGTAAATTGAAGATGGCACGTAATTTGCTGGGATTTACAAGAAGCACAATGAAGATGTCTGTGGGAAGTAACTTGTACTGTCAGTGCTGTACTCAAGTAGTTAGAATGCTGCACTTTCCTGAAGAAATGGTGCATAGCTGTTCTTCGGTGTAGTAAATATCTTCAGCCAGCCTCTCTTGCACTGCTTGTAACTAGATTCTGAGATACCTTGACAATTAGGGAAACTTGTGGAGTTGATGAAGCAATATCTAAAGCACCTTCTAGTCTCTTAGAAGTATGCTGGAAATCTCTTCACCACCACAGAGAAGGTGATTTTTTCAAATTTCCATTATAGAACAAGAAGTATCAGCTGGGATATATTTTCCCTTAGTGTTTTGAGTAGGTCCCATAGAAGGATTTACTACCGTGAAGGGCGGGGGGAACAGGCAGC
>NC_133770.1:70005205-70094042 GCF_003597395.2 Chelonoidis abingdonii
GGGAGGGGGACAGGGAAGGAAATAGTATGTGTATTTTGATATTTGAGATACTGACTATTAAGGGCACACATTGATGTCAAAGGGTATTTTTCCCCATTGGATGGCTTTGGAGCTGATCCTTTATTTATTTTGGGGAAGAAATTGACAATAATATTGAACTACAACAATATAGAGGAGTAGCCGATCTAGAGAAACTCAGGAGGTAAAGAGTATGTATTGCTGCTTATGGCTTTCTGCATATCCCCAATTCAATTCACATGTTATAATAAAATGGAGAAGAATACAAAGTCAGTTTATAAACAGAATTTTTTTATTGAAGTTACCTTCTATATTTATAATAACCTACAGCTGTTCATACTGTACCATTTACCATACCCTTGAATCCCTGGAGGACAAGCATTTTAGGGTCAAGAAGGAATTTTCCTTGGATCAGACTGGCAGAGACCCTGGGGTTTTATTGCTTTCCTCTGCAGTGTGGGTCATGGGTCATTACATGTTTGAACTAGTGTAAATGGTGGATTCTCCGTAACTTGAAGTCTCTAAGCCATGATTTGAGGGCATCAGTAACTCAGCCAGAGGTTGATTACAGGAGTGGGTTGGTGAGGTTCTGTGGCCTGCATTGTGCAGGATGTCAGACTAGATCAGGGATCGGCAACCTTTCAGAAGTGGTGTGCCGAGTCTTCATTTATTCACTCTGATTTAAGTTTTCACTTGCCAGTAATACATTAACGTTTTTAGAAGGTCTCTTTCTATAAGTCTATACTATATAACTAAACTATTGTTGTATGTAAAGTAAATAAGGTTTTAAAAATATTTAAGAAGCTTCATTTAAAATTAAATTAAAATGCAGAGCCCCCCGGACTGGTGGCCAGAACCCAGGCAGTGTAAGTGCCACTGAAAATCAGCTCATGTGCCGCCTTCGGCATGCATGCTGTAGGTTGCCTATCCCTGGACCAGATGATCATGATGTCCCTTCTGACCTTAGAGTCTATAAGACAAAAATAGGTACATTATACACAAAGGCCCATGTGTTCTGTGGCAAGTTTGGTGACTAAATGATACTGCAAAGCATTTGGTTTCTGCAGCACGCCGCAAAAATGTTGTAACAACTTTAAATTTTTTAAAATAGATTTTTATTAAACTACACATAAAAATAAATAATACAATCTAAGACAGTAGCGTGCAAGGGTATTTCTATTACATTCAATTTTTACTTTAGATTGATCCCATCTTTTTAGTTTTGAGTTTGCGGCAGATTTTTGCATTGATGACATACACTGCATTATAGAAGTTGTCAGGCAAAGATGGAGAGTTTGATGGCTAAGGAGAGGACAGTAGGGGCTTGAGAGGTGATTGCTTCTGCTAAAATGAACAGCAGTGAAATAGTTAATCAGGGTATTTAGATTTTCATCTCTAGGTTTCAGAGTCTATACCTTATTGAAATGCTGGGGCAGTTACCACCAATCAGAGCATTTTTCCTCAGGCTGCGATAGGGTTGCTAGGTGTCCAGTTTTGGACTGGAACATCCAGTCGAAAACGGAACCTGGCAGCATCTGGTCAGCTAGAAGTCCAGTTGGGCACAATAACCAGCCTCCACCACTGGGGGGCAGGAAGAGCTGCAGCTGGAGCCACATGGAGGAGATGCTCCCTGCTCAGCTGCTGACACCTGACAGAGAGCAGTGGCTGGCTTCCAGACTGGACTTCAGGAGGTAGGTGCCACTGCCTAGGGGAGGGATCCTGTCCACCCCCACTTCAACCCTGCCGTACCCCAATTGCGCTAGCCCCTCACTATGGGGACTGAGTCCAACCCCTCCGCGTCCCGGCCCTTTGCTCCGGGGATCATGCCCTGACTGCCCTGGCCCCTTGCTACAGGGACCAGTCCCTCCCTGGCCCCTTGCTCTGGGGGCCGACCCTTGCTGTGCCCTGATTAGGCAGGCAGGCTAGCTCCACATCAGCTTCTCCAAGCCTGGCTCTGCAGGCAGCAGGGAAGTCCCAGGAGAGAGGGTAATAAACAAGGAGGGGGTGAAGAATGAGCAATGGAGGGAGAGGAGTGAAGAGGGGTAGGACCTTGGCAGAAGAAGAAGAGAAGGAGGCGGAGTAAGGGTTTTTGGCTTTCAGCAATTAGAAAGTTGGCAACCCTAGGCTCTCAGCAGGCTCAGGAAGATAAAATTGAATTAAATTACACTTGGTTCATGTTTAAAGTTTTCTTCATAACCCATGGGATAGAATAATACCTCTTATTTTTAAATGAAAGCTTAGATTCTGAAGCACAACTCTGTAGTGGATTTGTTCAGACATTTTACAATCATGGGATCATGGAAAACTTTATCTTCACTCTACCATCAGGATCGGGCATTAATGGGATAATCAGCTTTCTTTACACCAGTTTAGGTTGCTGTAAAAAATGGATGAACTAGAATGTGGTGAAATAGATCTACATGGTTTCACACCTGGTCCACATTAACCCTCTTCCAGTTGAAAAAAATACATGCTGTGGCAATGAAGGACATAGGAACTGTGAAAGTGTTTGGTGTACTCATTTTTGTGTCAATATAGTGACTTCTTTCACTGCTCACAGATGTTTAATAAAGTCCTAGGCATTTTTAAAAAAAGAAAAGGGCCATAATCTTTCCAGTCAACAGCATCTGACAGAATGGTACAACATGCTCACTCCATCTTCACAGCAGGGAGCTTGCAAAAACCTGCTATGATCACTCAGTTAGTGAAAATGATTTAACTAATGTGTTTCTTAGATGATTTCTATGCTACCAGACTCACAGTTTTAAGGTGATAAACCAGCTAACCAGATCTTCGTTCCTAATACATTAGGCAGCACTGAAATAGTTAATAAAACCACTAACTTTACATATGTTTATTCATATCATAAATTCAGTAAATAAATGCTGCCAGCCCCATAATCTTAGCTTTATTTTTCCCCCTCTAAATTACAGTTTACTGGATTTCTGTGCACTGGTGCCTGTGCCCTGTTTATATGGTGTAAATAATCACATACAGGAAGGAATTACTTTAATTTAACACAACAGATGGACAGACAGGGATTGAATCTTCTAATTATCTGCAGCCAGAAGCAGACTGGAAAATAAATGTATTACAGTAGTCCAAGCAAGATGGCAGTGAAACACTGTGAATTGCAAAGCAGAGACAAAAGGTAAGTGAAAACAAACTCTTCTTAATAGGAGGGCTTTTTTAAATTAAGCAAAACCAGAAGAAGAAGAAGAAGAAGAAGAAGAAGAAACACACTCACTTCTTGTGGGTTTTTGTAGCTAACTAAACAAAAATCCTTCTGACATGGAAGGCTGCAGCAACTTCATTAGTCGATTATTCTAATAGCAGCTGCTAAATGTGAGACTATTTCACACAGACAAAATGGCTAACTCCCTGCATATAATCAGATATGGCAGCTCTTCACTGAATGCTGCAATGAATAACACTTACCTATTCAACCTCATTTACTTAATATCTTGCACAACTGTGCATCAGAGTGATAGTCTCCCTTAGGCTTGGTCTGCTCTGAAAAATTAGATCAACCTAGTTTTGTCGCTCAAGACTGTGAAAAATTTCAGGCCTTGAGTGCCATAGTTAGATCAACAAAACTCTCACTGTAGACATGGCTAGGTCAACAGAAGAATTCTGTGGATTAGTTACATAGACAAGAAATCCCCCTACTGTTGATGTAGGAAGCAGCTACACTACAGCAGCATAGCTGCAGTGTCAGTGCCCTATAAGCTGTAGTGTAGCTAGACCCTTAGAAAATACTTCTGTTCTTCCCATCACTCTAGTCAATCATGAGTTTCTCTGCTTTTCAATTCTCAAAGAACAATTTCTTTCTAATTCTCATACATGTTGCAAATAAATTCTTGCTTGCGCACCTTGAGTTTTCATTATTATATGTAGAATAGTTTAGTTTACGTCCATGTAATCAAGTACAGGATATGTTGGCTCATTGGTATTGTTAATTCCATGGAACCATATCCAAGTTATAAATTTTAACATACATAATCAGAAATATAACTGGGAAACACCATATGGGAAAATCATAGTCATGTTTAAAATCTGCCAGATTAGAGTGTCAAGTAAGATTTTCACATTAATGCAACAGTAGTAAAGTTATCAAATGTACATTTATTGGTATGTTATAGTTGAGATAAGGGGCAACAAATTTTCTAAAATATATATGTGTTTTAGGAGCCTAAGTCATTGTGACGGGGTACACTCACCTCCCATGAGTGCCTCCTGCCAGCAGGATGGAAACCTTCACTCTCTCTGCCTATGGTGTCCCCTGTCAGCTATTACTCTTATCAGGCAGATTTTCAGTGGTTCAGCCCTCTGGCTAAGTCAGTCAATTAATAGGTGAAAGGATGGATGAACCTCTTTTGGGGTAAAAGGTCCAACAGGGCCAGTGCCTGAGCCTGTCTTAATGGCTTTAGCCCTATCTCTGGACTCAGTACTCAGCCCCTTTTGGACTAGCTGTAAGACCACGCCTGCCCTGGTATAGAGCAGTGCCCCCAGCGTTTTCTCTCTGGAGACTGTCCTCAGGAGTTCTCTGGTGTCCTTTTTAAATGTAGCTCCTTTCTTGGGCATTTAGTACTGCATCTTATCCCCTTCTTCAGGCTTAGGCTGCTTCCCTCCAGGTCGATATGGGGACCTGGGTCTGCCCACTACTCTCACTCCCAGTCTGGGGACCCTACAAATAACAGTCATATGCTGCATCCTTTAATAGTTGCTGCTGCTGCTGCTATTGTTATTCCCTGGGCCGCTTCCCACATAGCCCCTTCCTCTTCACCCTTACTTCAGGGCTGACGTTCTCTACTCCTCTCCTTCCTCACCGAATGCCACCAGAACCCATCTTCTGGTTCTCCCTTGAGCTCCAAGCTCCCTTTCTTACTCCTCTGGTCCCAGCCAGGAACTGACCTGTTCAGCCCCTGCAGCTCCTTTTATCTGAGCCTGCTGTGCCCTTATTGGCTGCTTCCCTGCAGCCTCTCTTAGGAATGCCTGGAGGACCCACCTTCACTGCTCCTTTCCTGGGGCAGGGTGTGGTAGGGACATGAGGCCTCTAGCAGGGGGTATCAAAGGGCCTGGTACACCCCCATTACAGTCTCATTTTCAGAAAAGACCTAGATCCAGACCCTCAAAGGTATTTAGGCACCTATCTCCCATTTAAATTAAAAATTAAATTGGGGATCTGGGCCTATATAACATTTGAAAATTGGCCTTACGCTCCTAAATCACATACATGTTTTTGAAAATGTTGCCCAAGTAGCCTAATTCTCATTTACATTAAGACCAGTGATCAGCTATGGCCTGTCAGCTGACGATGCATCTGACCTCTTTCCTTATATGACTTTTATTATCACCATTAAATCCTCCTGGCTTCAGGCATGTAACTCCTCAGCTGGTGAACCACTGATATTTCATTGTTATATGCTTTTTCTCTGATGAACTATAGATGGTTTCTCACAGGTGGGTCTACAACAGGAGATAGTAGTTGGGCTGGTAGCTTCTCACAGCCCTTCATCTTCCTCTTTCAGAGTAAGGCAGACCCAAGAGTGGAGTCAAAGGGAAACCTGATGCCAACTGAAGCTGGCTGGTGTGGATGTCCTGGATGAATGGTGCATCAGTTGGTGCAAGTTCACATACAGAAGCATAGATAATTGAGTGCTCTACTGTAGACAAACTCTGAGTTATACTTATGGTCACATAGGTGTTGTGTACATGAAAAAAATTGTCTGTTATGAAGGAAAGAAAGATTACCATTGGGGAAAACTGGAATCAAACAAAAATGTGTTGATATTCTTCCTAGTTAGGGGACTGGTTTGTCTCTGGTTTGGTTAGAGATTTTCTTTCCAAAGTTTAAACTTTGATATTGTGGAAGACACTTCCTACAGGTAAGTAGCTTACTGCAGCCAGAAAAGAAAACCTTCAATAAAAAAATATTCAGACACTGTCTTCCCTCCGACAGTAGCACACCTACAGAAAAGGCTCGCAGACTTTGGGTAACTGAGAAAAATAATTGATATTTGAAGGCTATAATAAAAATCCTAATCTTTTCTGGCAACAGTCGAAGTGCTAACTGCTAAGCCAGCCAAAGCGAAAGCTTTTGATAGCAGAGAAATGGCTTCTTTTTTTTTTTTTTTTTTTAAATAAAAATGGTCTGTGAAGTAGGATGTGCCACTAAAAACAATTTTTTTCTTACCCTCAATAAGTTTAGACTCCTGGAAAAAATTAAAAGAGCAGGGGATAACAGTACTGAAATCAATGGCTGACTTGAATATTCATTGCTATTGTGGTATAAATTGTTCATCGGTAAAATTGAATTGTTAAACTGAATATGAGGTGCTATTAGAAGTCTGTAGGCTTATGAGACTGTATAGCTGTTTCCTATGTTGTACCGGTTAGTTTTTATTGCTTACGATGTTTCATTTTATTCCTCACTGCACAAGCTGGTATTTTGATTAGTTTGATGTTTTAAGGCATTACCGTTTTAATCAGAGATACTTTCATTCTTATCACTCTGTTCTCTTCAGATTTATTGCACAAACCAGTGTGCTCTTTGAATAGTGATGAATTAAAACGTCTCTGGACTCACAGAAGAGTGTTCAGTCTATATGTAAGACCTAAATAGCAAATGTTATTTTACATATGGCTAATATATTAATAATGAATTTGTTTTCAAGATAGTTATGGTGTTGTGTGTTTAGATTTTGTTGGCTTTAATCTATGAGATCCCTGTGTATTAAATCCATAAACCCAGGGCACTGCTTTTTGAGGGAAGCGTCTGCCATTTGCACTGTAATTCTACAAATGGAGATTGCTCATAGATAGGTAGATTATATTTTAGATCAAATGAAACTAATATAATCATCTAGTCTGATTTGCATAACACAGACCGTGAAATTTCACTCAGAACTTCCTGCCTCAAGCTCAATAATGTGTGGTTGAACTAGACTGTGTATTTCAGAAGGGCATCCAGTCTTGATTTAAAGATTCAGCGATGGAGAATTTACCAAATCCAATGGTTAATTACTGTCACTGTTAAAATGTGTGTCTGATTTCTGGTTTGAATTTTTCTAACTTCAATTTCTAGACACTGGATTTTATTAAGCCTTTGTCTGCTATACGAAAGGCCTCTTCTACTAGATGTGGTGCTACCTTTGTCCTCTCTGCATTTGGGGACACTGTAGCCGGATTCTGCTCTGTGGCAGTTGAACAATCCCATTGATGCAAGTGGGGGTGTCTGGGTGTAACTGAACAGATTCTGACCCAATAGAATCTGCCTTGATGTCTACTGTACTTCAGTGGATGTTTGCAAAATAATTCTTATTGCTATTTGTATGGTTCTCTTACTCTATAACAGAAGAGTTAATAAATATGAAGAATTAAGAAATAAGCAAATGATATTTACTTGTCGTCATCAGTATATCTTCTTCATTGTAAATGTATCCTTAGGAGTACAGAATGGTCATATAAGCACATCTCCAGTGACAAATCTTGTAAGGGTACTATATCATGATAAATGAAATATTGTATTTCTTTTCTTAGTAACTTCTGTAAGTGTGTCTTTTTAACAACTGGAATTATTTACAGTTGGGGTTAAAATTTGAATGAATAAGATCAGTATTATTCAACAAACACCATTGGGGCTTATTCTCTCATAAGGCCGTTTTCTAGAAAAGCACATTGCATAAGCTGGATGTGAATTCCGTGACCTTTATCAGATAATGGGGCCCATAGCTGTTCCAGCTCTGCTTGCACATTAGCCTGAAATGAACCTTCTGGTTCAATGATGTCATGCATCTCATCGTGTTCAGCCACTAGACCATAACAAAAAATGTACACTGCAATCTTCGTAGTCATTCACAAGCATTACCCAAGATAGATAGAAGCATTCTGTGAATGCCTTGGTACTGTATACCTTCCTTCTGCCTGCTCTTGAGGTACTGGTGAGCATTTTTGTATTTGCTATTAAGATTTTGGTCCTGCTGATGTTGATTTTCACCACTTTTTTTCATTATATTTTTTCCTGACCAACCTGTGCCACATACTATAACCTTCAGTGAAAACATCTCACTCATGATGATTACTACCTGCATTAAGACCTGCTCTACATATAGCTTTTGTATTGGTATAAGTATGGTGGTGAGAGGTGATTTTTTTTATGGCTATAATTATATTAGTATAACCATTCATGTGGGCGATTATATGGTATAACGGTGGCCTTATATCAGTATAGTTTATTTCCCATCCCATATGGAATAAGCTATGCCAATATAAACACCCTTTGTACTGGTATAACTAACTGTGTCCACACTATCAGGGTTGTACTACTTTAACTGTACTTGTTAAAGTGGTAAAATGTTTGTGTAGACAAGTTTTTATTTGCCAAAGTCTTCCTTAGACGCTTAGAAAACACAATGCTTCTGGCTACTCTGTTCATCACTATGTCCCTTCACCTCAGTCTGTACATAAACCATGAAGGGAATAGTATGCTGTGTATCGAATCTCTCTAGCTGCTGGAAGCACACATGAGATATATGCAGCAATATTTCCCACAGCAAGAGAGAACACAAACAGTTCAAAGGTTTCTTAAAGTATTTTTGAATGAGGCGGACCTCCAGGTACGTATATTGTATGGTTTGAAAAGGAAAAGCCTGTGTCTTCAGCTGATTATCTTACATTCAGAAAAAAAAAGCAGACATGACACTGATCACAGAAGGGATTATGGTAGGGCAAGTTCCAAAAATAAAACTCAGCTTTTTGGAGTCCTAAAGGACCACCTTCACAGCCATGACTTTTATGCCCACACATCATACTATTGCTATTTCATATACATGTGTGCATAGTTTAAGGCACTGTATATGCAGACTTCCCTTTTTACAAAGAACACATCTGCAGATGATACCCGCTGTTACAGATGAAGGAAACTGAGATGAAGACTCCACTTTCACACAGAGTCATGGACAGAATGAGGACTAGAATAAATATAGGTAAGTTTTATCATATGCGGGGGTTCCGTTCTGCGATTACCACGTAAAGCGAAAACCGTGTATACTGAAAATTATATCCCCAAGCCCTTTAAATCCTGTCCGCAGCTCCGGTGGCTGGGCCGGGGCAGCATTTAAAGGGCTTCTCAGGGCTCCCGCCACAGTGGGGAGCCCGGAGGAGCCCTTTAAATGCTGCCCCGGCCCGGCCACCTGAGCTGCAGGCGGGATTTAAAGGGCTCCACCGGGCTTCCCGCCACGGTGGAGAGCCTGGAGGAGCCCTTTAAATCCCACCCGCAGCTTTGGCAGCCGGGCTGGGGCTGGCATTTAAAGGGCCCGGAGCTCCACGGTGGCTGGAGCCTCAAGCCCTTTAGTTTAGTTTAGGTGCCCCAGGACCTTTAAATCTTCAGGCCACGCGTCTTCCACTTGATGCCACACCTGCCCCCCTCCCCGGGACTCCAGGCCGTTCAGCTTAAAGCTGAAATCGTGCATGTTAAATGCACCTAAGTTGCGACAGATCTGTAAATCCCAATTTCCATTTCTGTGTTCTAACCACTTAGCTATGCCCCCTCTACAAAAATCCACAGAATGTTTAGAAAACAACCTGCAGATGCTGTTCAAGGTGTTTGAATTTGTTCAAGAACATTTAAATAAAATCCATCCTCAGTTTCTTCATAAATGCACCAGTATAATTTACATAGATAGACATCAGGTAAGAGACTTTCTAAAATTCAGAATATTACGGTAAAATATAAATCAGACAGGTTAAAGGATAGAGTTCAGACAAATTTCTTTTCTTCATTTAATCAGAGCACGCCAGACTTATGCAGCAGTACTTATTGGGAGAGCCAATGCAACACTGCACAAATGAAGATTACTGACAGCAACAGCTGCCACTGCAGCTTCAAAGTCAAGGGACAGTTTTAAAATACATTTCTATTGAATATAATAACTTCACTTGGGAGGATTTTATTTACACTTAATCTTAGAGTATCCTCATTACTCACTCATGGATCCTGTGTGCCTGTGATCCTGGAATAGAAGACAAGTGAAAGAGGAAGAAAATCGGAAAGTAGGAGAGAAGATAAGAAGATAAGAGATTTAAGGGACGCAAATAGTGAGCTAGAGGCAAGACAGGAAGAGTTTTTATGGCTTGAATACAAGATTTCTCACAGCATGATGCTGAGTATGGAAGGAGAGCATTTAGATATTCGGTGCTAACTCTTCTTCCTTCTCAAAGATAATGCAACATCATAGGAGGCAGTAGGACTGTGCATACCCATGTTAGAAGGTTCAGGGTTCCCACGGCAACCATAAGTCAGACCCCTTTGTGAAAATGTGGTATTCTGTATGCTACGTGATATGACTCACTATATCTGTGCAATGTGCTGTTCCAGTTGCTGTGGGAAATAAAGCTTTTAATTTCCTGACATTAGTGTATATTAATTCTGATTTGTAACACTGCATTAACATGTTTTCCATTTTTTTTCCTCTTATTTTAAGAGGCACATTGAAAAGAAAAAAAAGAAAATTCTGTTTCATTATGTTTATTTTGGTGTGAAATGTGTTCATTTGAATGTTGCCTCCCATTATATGGAGTAAAATACATAAAAATAATTATTGAAGTTGCAATGTCAAGCATACCAAATTAGGAAATGCCAGATTTAGAGTTGCCCGCACAACCTTAATTCTGTCCTTTTCTGTGTCTATTCTGTGCAATGAATGAGGCCAGGGTTATGTGGAAAAAAAGTATATGATCATGTCATTAAAGACTTTATCATAATACATATGCACAATGGGCATCAATCTAGGCATGGTCAGCTATAAGTCTGGCATTTCCTAACTTCTGAGTGCTTGACTCTGCAACCTAGATAACATTCTTTTAACTTAGGTTTTTTAAATAGAATGTCCTAGTTTTCTTTTTAAAAAAAAGATTAAAAAAATTATATTATGTGAAACTCAAACAACTTTCTCCTCATGCACCATCAGTGAGATTTGGACTTCATTATTGCAGGACAGATTGCTTCCACTTGAGCTACAGGACAAACTCCATAGGCTGGTAGAAAGAGAATGCTATTATTTCAGAGGGGGATGGACTGCTGGGCTCAGGAAAGTTGTGTGTGTTGGGGGGGAGAATTCTCAGCTCTCTTGCATGCTTACTTTCTCTTATTCTCCTCAAGAAATTGGGTGGGCTCCTGCCCATGCACTTGTCCCAGAAGGAGGCCCAGGCTATATACTGATTGAGTTCTAGGGGGAAGCCCAGCTCCACTCTGTTTCCTCCACTGCAGCAACTCCAGCAGCTCCTAAGTGTTCCTAGGACAAGGTGTGCTGCTGCTTCTTTGGTGGCAGAGTGAGATCATCCTACAGTGCTGGGCTTTCTTAGTTATTATTTTGGCAGACTGAGGAACATATGAGATGGGAAATAGTAATTTTTAACAGTTTGTAGCTCAGCAAAAGCTGAACAGAATTTCATGGGACAAAGAAAAGACACTCCTCTCACAAGAGGACTATTCCCTTGCAGAATATCAAAGGCCTGCTGTAAACAATGGAGATGTGAAATCTTATCATAGAAAAGGTTGCAAGACTTTTATGGTGGAAAGTGTTAGGGAACATAAGTATAGAGGTTAATACCACCTCCCTTGTAAGGAGATTCTCTTAGCTATTCTGTTGGCACAGATTCTGGGGAGGCAGGAGGCTGCACACAGAACAGCATTCCTTGTTGTGGCTGCAGAAAGATGTATTGTGCACTTTCCCAGCACCTGCCTCCTGAAGTCAGCAGGTAAACAAGAGCCTGGGCATGCCCCTGAGTCAGCTAGCCAGAACTTGATGCAGTGGAGTGACACCAGCTATATTAGGCAGGTGACAAGTCTACTGGTTGTTATTATTTATTATTTGTCTTACCATAGCACCTAGAAACCCTTGTCATGGACTAGGACCCATTGTGCTAGGAGCTGTACAAACACAGAACAAAAGGATGGTCCTACCCCAGAGGGTTTACAATCTAGGAATAGATTGGATTAAAAATAAAGGTAATGTTTCAAATGTCTAAACCTAGTCAATAAAATCCTCATGTATTAGAGATATGAGAACATTTCCATTTAATATACTGATGTGTCTAGTTCTGTGCTTGATTTTTGTAAAGCTGTCTAACTACAAACCTATGCTTAGGATGTATTCAGCTCACAGTGCAAAAAAAATCAGTTAAAATCACTTTTATAATCCAGTCACCCTTTGAAATGCATTTATCTAGGGTAACCCTCAGGAAAAGTTCCTTCCCATTGTGAGGACAGAGACATGAAGTCTTGTGGTAAAAGAAGTTCCATTTTATTGTTTGTTAAAATGTAGATCCATCTATTCCTGCTCCCCTCCATTGCCAAAGAATGGCCACTTAACTGGTGATTGCCAATTAGGGTAACCAGATGCCCCAATTTTATAGGGACAGTCCCGATATTTGGGGCTATTTTAGATGGGCTCCTATTACCCCCCACCTCCATCCCGATTTTTCACACTTGCTGTCTGGTCACCCTATTGCCAATCAGTGTTGATGACACCTCACTAGAGGCCTAGCTTGTCCTTTGTCTTTGAGGAACAGGTTTACCCCAACCCCACACTTGTCTGGTAAACATATATCAGTCATAATTTCACCTTATGCTCATAACTTTACATATAATGTTGCTACACACATTTTACCATAATAATATTGACCAGAAAGTTATTGGTTTTCACATGATATCTCACAAGGCATATTTTATACAAAGATTATTACAATGATGTGTAGAATGTGAATATAGTGGTGCATTCAGTCACACAGTACTAGCTTCTTAATTAAAGTATAGTCAAGTACAAAGTACAAGGACTCTTGCACTACCACATACGGTAACTAAAGGCCTTTTTGGCTTTATAGACAAAAAAAATCTTATTGAGAAGAAAACCTGACTTTTAAATTGTGGGAACATTTGTAATTACTATAAGAGTCTTGGTCAAACCTTAATTTTTAAAGTGCTGAGAGATGAGGCTCAAACTACTGTTAGGAAATATTCTAGGACTTAATGAGGTTAAGTATTTCAGTATCATCAGAGCAAGTGTCCTTGAGGTGAAATCCTTCCCAGTGCAGAAAGGCTGAAGTGGGTAGGTTTAAATGGCATAGAAGGCCTTGTGCTAGGACCTGTATGCTGGATGATATTTTTTTTTTTGATCAGACACACCAATAACGTCAAACAAGTCTTTCTTAGTTATTGTGGATGTTGATGTTGAGAGACAATTTTCCAGAAAGTAGAGGTTTTTGTTTATGTGCAAACATATGCAAGGAATTGCTTGTCTAACTTTGAATATACTGTTTATTATGCATTCATTTATAGTATTTGTGATGGGTTGGACCCCCTTTCTGGGATGCCACCTGATGTACTGGGATTTCACAAAGCCTGTCCTGCTCAACCATCCTGGATTCCCTCTCCCTGCTTTGCTGAATTAGGCTCTCCAGCCTCTTCAAGCACATACACACAGGTAGGGCCACACCCCGCTGCAGAGACAGACTGAAGTCAGCTCTGTGTGAGAGGACTCCCCCGGGACTTGGGCAATAAACCCAAAATAATACTGTCTTGTGCTGTACAGAAAAATCTGTACAACACAAGCTCATAAAAATCTGCCCTCTTCCTAGTGTGACGAGAGATGTGCACAATTTCTAATCCCCGCCCAGTTAGAAATTACATAAACTGAGTTATATTATGAACAAGAAATAAGTTTATTAACTACAAAAGGTGGATTTTAAGTGGTTAAAAAGGTGGCAAACAGAACAAAGCAGATTACTAAGCAAATAAAACCAAACTAAGTTTGTTTCAATAAAGAAATTGGTTACAAATAGTAATTTCTCACTCTAGATATTGTTGCAAGCAGATTACAGAAAGTCTTGAAAAGGCAGCTGCACTGGTCTCCAGCTTGAGACCTCAGGTATTATTAGTCACAAGCTGGATGCCCTTCCAACTTGCATTCAGCCCTTCTCCCCCCAGTTCAGTTCTTGCTTCTAGGTGTTTTTCAGTGTCTCTTTGGGTGAGGAAGCAGAGAAGAGAACCTCGATGATGTCACTCCCCTGCCTTATATAGCTTTTGTGTATGGTGGGAACCCTTTGTCTCCCAGTGGAAGAACACTGGCATTCCAAGGGATGGATCCAGTACCAGGTGACTCAGGACCATGTTTCTGCAGGGCTGTGGCGGCCATTACTTGTAGGCTGTCTGGAGGGTCCCCGGGAAGACTAAGCTCTTTCACAGTGCATTGTCTCTGCTAATGGCCCATTAGCCCTGTTTGGCTTTTCCATTGTTGTACCCAAAGTACTAGTTTGGAATGGCACCCAAAGTAACACATTTGAAATACAGATACACCTCTATCTCGATGTTCTCAGGAGCCAAAAAAATCTTACCTCATTATAGGTGAAACCGCGTTATATCAAACTTGATTTGATCTGCCAGAGTGCGCAGCCCTGTCCCCCCCGGAGGGCTACTTTACCACGTTATATCCAAATTCGTGTCATAGCGGGTGGTGTTATAACGGGGTAGAGGTGTACATGGTCAATATTCCTAACTTCAGATACAGATACAGAAATGATATCATATTCATATCATAAGCATATTTTCATAAAGAATGTGGAGTGAAATGTCACAGTATTTATGAAAGAAAATTCTGCATTCACTTGAAGTATCTAAGTGTGCAATTGCTTACATTTTTGCACTTCATCCATGGTCTTTGCCCACTGAAAATGGTCCTTTGTTGTTCTTCTGTCTCTGTCAGGACTCTTTTACAGACTGGCAAAGTGTCCTGATGAATCAAGTGCTCTGAGTCTTGAGAATTATTTTTGATGTCTCTCTTGAAAACATAGCTGTAGCCTAGTCACTAATGAGCTGATTAAGTTCCTTTGGAGGTGAATCTTTTTTATTGTCTATTTTTTTTCCTTGCTACAGCACAATAAAATAGAATGACAGAACGATATACTTAAATATAAGATGGAACAGATTGTTTAGTATAAGTAGTTAACACATATGTCAAGGGACCATTCAAGGTGAAGTTAACGCCCCTCCAGTCATAGAGAGGAAAGGAAGGTTGGCAGGGGGAGAAGCAGCTGTGGGGAGGGTTTTAGTTGGTTATAGGTTGTTGTAATAAAGCCTAAATCCAGTGTCTCTATTCAGTCCATAATTTGTAGTGTCTAGCAAAGTTAAGCTCCCAGGCTCATCTTTTGAAAGTGATCAGGTTTCCTTTGAGGGTAAGGACTGATAGGTCACATATAGAGTGATCACTTTGTGAAAAGGTTTACCACTGGTGATTTAGTGTTTTAGTCTCTTATCCCTTTCCTGCGTGAGGTCATTCAAGAACGCATTGATTGTCTGGTTTCATCCATATAATTGTTATTGGGGCATTTAGTGTACTGGGTGATGTATACCACATGTTGTGATAAGCACGTGTAGGACCCATCGATCTTGAAAGGTGTGTCGTGTGATCATTGTAGCAGTGAAGTGATGTCTGCAGGCTTTGCATCCGTTCTGACAGCATCTGGTGCTGCTTTGAGTTGATATGGCCTTGTTGGTGGGGAGTTTGCTTCTGATGATGAGCTTGGAGAGGCTGGGGGGTTGTTTGAAGGCCAGAAGAGAGGGTTCAGGAAAAATTTCTTTCAGGATGGGATCCCCATTGAGCATGGGTTATAGTTGTTTGACGATACCCATATGAGTTCCAGTGTGGAGCGGTAGGTGAGCACTAGGGGTGTGTAGTCAGAGAGGGTTTTATTTCTGTACTGAACCATGTTCTCTTGGGGTATTTGGGTGGCTGCTTAATGGGCCACTTCACCTTGAATTGTGTTAACTACTTATGCTAAACAATCTGTTCCATCTTGTATTTAACTGTGACACTCTTAGGCCAGGTCTACACTACAGAATTGTATTGGTATAACTGTGTTGCTCAGGGGTGTGAAAAATCCATATCTCTGAGTGATGAAGTTATACTGACCTAACCCCTGGTGTAGATAAGCTTCTTCCATTAACATAGTTACCTCCTCTCGTGGAGGTGGATTAACTACACTGATGTCTTCACTAAAGCACTAGAGCGAGGCAGATGTACTGGGGCAGCTGTGCTGCTGTAGTTCTGTATGTGAAGACAAGCCATGAGTAAATTTCTCAGACATGAAGAAGAGCTCTGTATAAGCTTGAAATCTTGTCTTTCACACCAATGGTAGTTGGCCCAATAAAGGATATTAGCGCACCTACCTCGTCTCTCTAATATTCTGAGATTGACATGGCTACAACAATACTACAGGAATAATATACATAATCTCGTGATTCTCACTTTAGTAGCATACAAACATTGTCTTCAGGTATTATAAAAATCAGTCATGAAAAAAGCTTAAACATTCAGAATTACTTTCTTATGGCCAATTTGAATTCGAGCATATATTCCTCTTTTCATCACCCCAATTTTTTGTTTTTTCCTGTAGATCAGTCAGGATATGAATTTCTCCATGTATTTCCATTGCTCCCGTTTCATTTTATCCTTGCTTCTAGCACTTGTATATACACTCATAATGAACTCACTCCTATCTCCCCTAATTTTTGTTGTTTTGTCTTTAAAAATTGTTATCCCTTCTTTATTGTTCTGCATACGTGAGTATATTCTTCCTCTCCTTTACTTCCCAGATTAATGCTCTCTAAAGAAAGCGGCTACTTTTGGACCCAGAAGCAGGGCCGGCTCCAGGGGTTTTGCCACCCCAAGCAGCCAAAAAAAAAAAAAGAAAAAAAGTCGTGATCGCGAGCTGCAGCAATTCAGCGGGAGGTCCTTCGCTCCGAGCAGGAGTGAGGGACCATCCGCCGAATTGCCACCGAATAGCTGAAAGTGCCGCCCCGCTCCTGAGTTGCCGTCCCAAGCACCTGCTTGATAAGCTGGTGCCTGGAGCCGGCCCTGCCCAGAAGACTGGTTTGCAATCTGCTCAAATGATGTCTCCTGCCTCCAGCTCCTCAAACAGCTTCCACTTCACAAAAAGAAGGGTGAATGTGCTGTAAAGCCCACCCTTTCTTTATGCACCAACACTTTGTCTCTAGAATCTTTCAGCTCCTTTCTCTTCCCATTCATGGTGCTATAATCCACTTCTAGAGATCGTGCTATCAGCCTCCTCTTCTCCCTGAAATCTGATATAATCTTCTCTGTTGCTTCTCTACTTCTCTGTTTTTATTCCTGATATGAGCAGCAGTCAACACACTGGGCATGAGTCTTTTCTCCCTTACACTGCTTTCACACAGGTGTAGAACCGTTGACTTCAGTGGACGTACTCCCAATTTATACCAGCATAAGTGCAATCAGAAGCAGAATTCTGTCCAGTGTTCATCATCAGGATTTCATCCAGCTTGGTTGCTCTAGAGAGGCAGCACACCATCCTACTTGCTTTGTGCAAACTATAGATTACATTCTTTCTTCTTTACTACTAAGCTAATAGGGAGGTATTGTAGTCTAGTGGATCTGGCCTGGGACTGGAAGTCAAGAGTCCTGGGTTCTGCTCCTGACCTGCTATGTGACCTTGAGTAAGTCGCTTCATCTCCCTGTGCCACTCTTGTTCACTTATAGTGCAACTTCTTTGAGTTAGTACAATTGTTTGTACTTATGTGTTTGTACAGTTTCTAGAACAAAGGAACCCAATCTCAGGGCCTCTAGATGTTCTGGTAATACAAATGATCAAAAGTTATCATTCATTATTCATAGTATAATTCAGCACACCCAGAAGGAAATATCTTCACTTCTTAATTTCTGCTCAAAGTCTTCTGCTATCCCTTCTTCTGGCCTTGTTGAAGGATCATGCTAATATCTGCTGTTTGGTTCATTTTCTTTCCTGTCTTTGATCTTTCTTAGCTTGGTTTTAGTACTTTCCAGAGCAGAACAACAGTTGCTGCTGTGCTCTATGGATGTAAAGTGTTAACCAGTTAGCCAATAAGCATCAGTCTTATTCGTAAGGTATTCTGGTTAACATTTAAACCCCGCTGAGGGACTCTGCTGCCAGCCCTGCGCCATGGGTCCTGGCTGCTGCCCCATGCCACAGATCCTGGCTGTCACCCTGCTCCTGGGGTCCTGGCTGCTGGCCTTGCACCAGACCGGGGGGGGGGGGCGGTCCTGTGCAGGGCAGGAGCAGAGCCCTGGAGATCCTGGGGACAGGGCTGGCAGCGAGCAGAGTCTCCAGGCGTGTGGGCGGCAGCAAAGCCCTGGATGTGGAGCCAGCAGCTAACAGATACTCTGGCCGCAGCAGCCGGGACCCTGGGCGTGGGGCCGGCAGCAGTCCCTGACATGGGGACAGTAGCTGGGATGCCAGGTGCAGGGCAGCAACAGAGCCACGGACATGCAGGGCGGCAGCTGGGATCCCAGGTGCAGGGCGGCAGCTGTTTGGTCCGTTTTCTTTCCTGTCTTTGATCTTTCTTAGCTTGGTTTTAGTACTTTCCAGAGCAAAACAACAGTTGCTGCTGTGCACTATGGATGTAAAATGTTAACCAGTTAGCCAATAAGCATCAGTCTTATTCGTAAGGTATGGGAACAGCAGCTGGGATGCCAGGTGCAGGGCAGCAACAGAGCCACGGACATGCAGGGCGGCAGCTGGGATCCCGGGTGCAGGGTGGCAGCTGGGATCCTGGGCGCGCAGGGTGGCAGCATGGATCCTGGGCACATGGGGCGGCAGCAGGGATCCTGGGCGCGCGGGACGGCAGCGGAGTCTAATAGTTTAACGTTTAACTGGTACAATTTTAACAGTTTAAACGTTTACTTTTTTCAAACATTATTTACATCCCTACTGTGCACATAAGCTTCCTCCCAGCTTTTTCTCTTCTCTCCCCTTTCCTGTGGGTATGCTCCTCCATTTATTACCCATCATCATCCTTTCTATCTATCACTCAAGGGATGTATCATACTCTCTCCTCCCTCTCCCACCCTAGCCATTGGCAGAATAGCTATGGTTCTGCCTATTCCCCACCCCTCCATCCCAGTTCTGGGGTATCGTGCTCCTCTAAGGAGCATCTCAGTAGCAGCCCTATACTCCAGTTCTGCTTAGCCCTTACATGGGCCACAGGAGGGTGGTGGGGACTCCTTTGCCTCCCTCTTTGCACAGCGTGCAAGGACCAGGCAGGATCTAGCCCCAAATGACTTACCTAAGGTCATAAGCAAGTTGGTAGCAAGTACAGAAATAGAAACTGGGCTCAAATTCTTGCATCATTACATTGGTGTAAAACCAGAGTAATTCCTGTGGCTGATCAAAATGAGAATTTGACCACAGGAATTATAACTCCTAATACCCAGCTCCAAGCTTTTGCTTTGCTCCTGGAAGCATATTCTACCTTTTTTGTAGATGCCATTCGACTTTTGTCATCTTTAATTTACCTTCATTCCCTTCATTAGCACTCCCTTCTTATTTAAACCAGACGGCTTGCTAGTGGGCCACATTAGGGAAAAACAGGTTTGCATAGATTTTTGACCAAAAAAATTAAGCAGTTCTGTTGTTTTCTCCTAGGTTCTGTGGCATCCCAATCCTCCTTTGTCTTCCCCACTGGCAAATACCCCATAGGCCAGTCCCCATAACTCTTCTTCACACACATTTGGCCCTTTCAAGTCAAAAACCATTCACAAGCTCCTTATCTTAAAAGTTCAAATCATAGCCATAGTCTTACTCCCCTATCAGTACCCCAAGTGTAACATGCTTGAACAAGCAGTGTTTTATTGAAAAATAAATACTCAGCAAATAACCACAAATCCATCCTCTCTCCAGTCATGTAGACAACTCTCAAAATATCAAAAGAATTATTATTGAAAAGATCACCAGTAGACTCATTTAACTCTGGGAAGTGCTTCCTCTCAGTCCTCTAACGGCATCTGTGGTGTTCTCTCTTTTGGAGTTTCAGATTACTGTATTCCTCAAAATAGAATTATAGAAGGAATTTGTAACCAGAGTACCTTCCAGACTAGTAAAACTGTTCTTGAATTAAAAGGACACTTTAGATTTATTTTTAAACAATAAATGCTGAAATCCTCAACAGGATATGGACGGCAGGGTTGCAATTGTTTCCAGGATGATCAAATTCTTCTTGCCATTGCTAACATTATCAAAAACATTATTTAACATTTATAACTTATAGACTACCAATGACAGGTTGATGCTATACAGATGGATGACCGAATTGATATACATTCTTCATCCCTATGTTCAAGAAAGATGAATTCAGACTGGAAAAAGTGCAGGGGGAATGGAGGGCCCATCTTATAAGAGGAGGCTAAAAGAGATTGGCTTGGTTAGCCTAGCAAAATGAAGGTTGAGAGGAGATATAATTACTGTGGATAAATATATCAGGGGTTAAATGCCAGGGACTGAGAACAACTATTTAAACTAAAGGACAATGTTGGCCCAAGAATGAATGGATATAAACTGGACTTGAATAAATTTATGCAGGAAGTTAGAAAAAAGTTTCTAAGCATGAGAGGAGTAAGGTGCTGGAACAGCTTCCCAATAGCAGTAGTGGGAACAAACAACTTAACCAGTGATAAATTTATGAACAAGCTTATGTGCCTGGATCACCTGTAACAGCAGGAGAGTAGACACTGTGTATGTCTACAGAGCAAAGAAAAACCCACAGCTGGCCTATGCTAGCTGACTCAGGCTCATGGGGCTCAGGCTATGGGGCTATTTCATTGCTGTGGAGACTTCTAGACTCGGGCTGCAGCCTGAGCTCTAGGACCCTTCCACCCTGCAGGGTTCCAGATCCCAAGCTCCAGCCCAAGCCTGGAAGTCTACATAGCAATGAAACAGCCCCGCAGCCTGAGCCCCAGGAGCCTGAGTCAGCTGGCATGAGCTAGCCATGAGTTTTTCTTTGCTGTATAGACATACCTTCTATGACCCAGGAGGGCCCTTCCAGTTCTATGTTCCTGTGAAAACAAGGGGCTAGATTTTTTAGGGCAGTGCAGCAGCTTTATGTCACAATAGTGACAGAACAATTGACTCTACTGACAAAATAACTGGTCCAGGGAGGAACAGTTTAGTTTAAGGGTGATCCTCTCATGGCATAGAGCTAATGTAAGAACACTTACCCCTTTCCCTTACCTTGCTGCTGGTATATCAAGGAAATGGTTATGTGGTGGGAGGAGATAAGAGCCCTGCACCACGTCAATCCTTGGCTTTTGTTCTAGTCCTTGGAACTGCTGCAGCTGGTATAAATTAGAATGGTGCTTTCACTTGTTTAAGGAGACTGGATCTACACAGAGGCAGCACTAGAAATGGGAGAGTACAAATCAGGACTTCAAGCCTCATGCATAGACAGTCCTCACCTGCACCTTTATTACCCCTATACCCTAGGATCTGGCCTATGTTCCCTGCCCTGATGAGTTTATAACAATCTGAAGGGGAAATGTATAAAGGCTGAAAAGGTTATGATGAAATGAAAGGCAGTGTTTGATAGGTGAAGTTAAGCATTCATCAAGCGATTCTGCAACTTGTGTTTGGACTAGTGGAGATTTTACACTGTCTGGTTGGTTAGCACTTCTCTGAGAGGACAACTTGGATTTTTATGGAGAAGTGTGTTTAAGGAAGGACTTATTTAGGCAGCATTGACTTTCATGGGAATTTGCCTTGTAGCAGGGTGGTGGTCACCCGCTCCTGCCCAGAAGGACTTAAAACAGCCCTTCAAGAGGGCTGTGGCCGGGGAAAAGCTGGGCTGACTGGGGGAAAACAGCCACAGCTGTGGCCGCATCCCAAACTGACCCAGCTGGCTCAACAAAGGCCAGGGAAGCCAGCATCAAATACTCTCTCTCTGCCTTTAGAGGGAGAAGGGCCTGGCTGCTAGGGAGCGTACCTGGGTACCTAAGGTGGAGCAGGGCTGGGGGAAGGCAAGAGGAGCTGGGGAGCTCTGGCCTGGAAACCCCCCAGGCTGCAGGCCTAGGGTAAGGCCAACTGGGTACTGGGGTTGCAAAGGGGCAGCCCACAGGTAGGCAGAAGCAGCAGATCCACACCCCTTTGCCTGTGATGAGTGGCTGATATACTGCAGTCTGTCCCAGTGAATGGGAGCCAAGTGATGACTGGCAATAGCCAAGACTGAGGCGAAGTGGGGATAGTGGGTGGGGGTTCCTCTGGGAGGGGAAGACCCAGAACTGTTGGGTTACTGCCAGGGGGCAGCACCCCAGATAATGGGGCACTGGGTCCCTGGAAGGACACGGGGACCAAAGTGAGGTAAGGTGGATCACCGGCTCCTGCAGAGGGCACTCTGGAGCTGGGACGAGCTAATTTCCGGAGATGACCAGCAGTAGATGCCTCAGAAGTGAGTCCACACCCTTATATGCCTGAATAAGGACAAGATAAAAACGGAGTTAGGAACTCGATTTGATCCTTTATGGTCAACACTAATACAGTGAATGCATCCAGAGAGAGATCATTGCATTCACATCTAGCAGCAGTACTCTTGACACA
This sequence comes from Chelonoidis abingdonii, assembly GCF_003597395.2. NCBI lineage: Eukaryota > Metazoa > Chordata > Testudines > Testudinidae > Chelonoidis > Chelonoidis abingdonii. The sequence goes on from NC_133770.1 coordinate 70,027,658, forward strand.
ACAAAAGAGAAAAGAACAAAAGACAGCCTGGGCATAACTCTCAACAAAAGGCAGGAGGGAACCACCGAAATGAACTAGTTTTTCTAAACACAGTAAGCAGCAGGAAATTATGGCTAGCATGGATATAAACAAGGAACAGATTTAATAGTACAAAATATTCTAACCATGAAATCTCACTCCAAACTATGACATGCTTTGTCAGCAAGGAAAAATAAGAGAAGAGTCATGTCTAGTTGCTGTTACGGGCAAATTTATGATTTTAAAGAGACACTCGTGCAATGGGAACTAATGTCTCTGATACATTATAAAGACTGTTTGGGTAAGATCTCTAATCTTTCTCTTTTTTAGCAATTGTAGAGGGAAAAAATGTAAAATTTGCATTCACTGGAGAGCAGTTCCTGGCAGCTGAATGGGATGGATGTGCTTTAGCTGAGCCTACGATGTGCTTTGATGTATTTATTCTTTTTACGTATGGGTTTTTATTTGTTTTGTGTTTGCCAGTCATGAGTCAGAACACAGCTTAAATGGGTGGAGAGATGGATGATTGACACAACTGAGATTTTATTTTTTTAAAGTCATTGCATTGACCTTCTGGAGCCTTGCTTTGAATACTAGATTGGAGGAGATAACTAAAAGCCAGGACAAGTTCCATTCAGCTCTTGCCTTAATTTAACATTAGAAGTGTTTAGATTTCCATAGTTAAAGCCCCCATGTCTTCTGCAAATGCAAAACACACGTTGGGGAGGGTGTGTCCAGGACAAATTTGAGTGAGTGGAATTGTCACCTGGCACACGTGGTCACCTCACCACATACTGAGTTCTTCTAAGGGTCTCACCAATGGTGTGTGCTGGCTTGCAGATTGCATTGCCATAACATAAGATGCTTCTAAGGCTTTTTGAGATAAGCTAATGTGAGTCTGTCCAGCTGGGCCAGGGGTAGGGTGATCAGACTTCTTGATATTAGGGGCTTTGTCTTGTATACACAACTGTACCTCCTCCGCCCCCCACTCTTCCCCCTGAAAAAAAAGTGTCCCAATTTTTCACACTTGGTATCTGGTCACCTTAACCTGGGGGCATGTAATGAGGTGGCCTGGCTCCCAGCCGCCTTGGAGGACGAAGAGCCCAGCTGGAGGCTGGACTGGGCGGAGCTACAGAGCTCTGAGCCCGCCCCGCAAAGGGTCAAGCGCCGACCTGGAAGTATAAGGGCGGGCCCTCCGAGCTCAGTGAGGCCCCAGCAGCCAGAGCAAGCGGACGTCCCTCTGAAAGCTCGGGACTGGGAGACTCCTGCAACCCTGGCTAGCCGCCCAGAGTGGCCCGAACTTCCTGGTGCTCGCTACCCAGAGGAGCTGCCGGAGCCCTCCCGTGCTCGCTACTGAGAAGAGCTGCTGGACCTACCCTCCAGCCCTGGCTGGGACGAACCTATGCACCTGGACCCTGCAGAGGACGACCCCAGGATCCAGATAAGCCCTGAGGGGGAGTCTGGAAGTAGCCCAGGGGCAGCCGACCCTAGTCTGGCTGCAGCAGGACCAGAGCCAATGTCAGTGTGTTGTGGCCAGGATCCCCACTAACACAGCAGCAGGCTGCCTGCCGCTGTTAGGGCCCCGGGCTGGGACGCAGAGGAGTGGGCGGGCCTGTGTCCGCCCTGCCACCCCACTCACGGGTGGCAGTCTCCCCCTTGCCCCAACGCTCAGGCCCAGAAGGCTAGGCCTCTTACCTTGTATAAACTGAACTGCTTGCTCAGCCCCAGCCTGAGGGTCTGAGCCTGGAACTGTTGTTGTCACCCCAGGTAGTAGGGTGGCCGGGCTCCCAGCCGCCCCAGGGAGGGGTGAATTCCTCCCTCCCCCCAACAGCGGACTGCTACAGGGCACATTCCCAGATGCAGCATAAACTTACCCAGAAAGGCTCATAGACCTAAGAGTAGCAGCATGAGACAGACCAATAGATACAACTCAGGTGACTTTTAAGCTTAGTTTAATTGCCACTTAATTAGAAAGCCAAAATATTCCTTTCCCCTCCCCCCCCAAACACTTATGGCCCCTCCATGAACCTTTTATGGATCCCTAACGGAGCCATGGCTCACAGTTTGGGAATCCCTGCACTAGAGTTTCTCTCATCCTCAGAACAAGAAATGAGCACTGACAGCTGGATGAGGGAGTATGACACTGTTTATATTTTCTTCTTTGGGGATTTTGAGCTGATCACACGTTTAATGAAAATCTCTGCTGCCACTTTAAAAATCATAAAAGCCAACCAATATTGGCTTTCCATCACTGCTAAATTGTTGGATGGGATTTTCAAAAGCACCTAAGAAAGTTAGGTGGCAACCAACTTCTATAGATACTTTGGAAAATCCCACCCAATATTCTATACTGAAATCTAACCTACAAATAAAGAACAACCCCTAGAAGGGGTTGGACTTTCAATAAAGATTGAATAAATACATGCTGGTAACCTACAGGAGACTCTACTGTGGGTTGCTTAAGATACAACTGAGGTCTCTACTTGATATTGGGTCAAAAATACATAAAGACGGTGGTGACTTGGGGGGAGGATTGGAAAGAAAGATAGACTAAAGTGATGGTGTCCACGTGGCTGAGTTGCTTCCAGACTTAACTCCATCCATTCCCTGCTCCACTGATGTCCTGTCAATAGCAGTCCCCCAGGGCACATGGGCCTTCTGACTCCCGTTCTACTGTTCATGAGATAGTCAGGGTTTTTTGGGTGGGGAAAGGGACAGCTGATATATTTATAAGAAGAGAGGGGGCGAGAGGGAGCTAAAGAGTACAACAGCAGCTTAGGGCAACTCCAGTCCTTCCTGTAAACCATAAGATGGCTCCTCCTTGCAACTCCTGGTTTGGTTGAGGTCTAAAGAACTGTCCTCCTTCATGGCTGGGAGGTGGGATGAATAACCCTCGGACTCTGCCTCCCCAGGCCTGAGTGATGAGTGTGAAACTTCCACAGCTGCAGGAGGAGCAGGGGTGTCCTGTGGGGCTGGGGCAAATGTGGCTGGAGCACAACATTAATTGGTTTGGGGCTGGGTGTACACAGTGTTAGTGTGGGATAGGCACACAAAAGTAACTGTTGTAAAGCTGATAGGACCAGAGTTAGTTGATATGGGGCTGGGAGGAACATAACTAGTTGAAGTTGGAGTGTTAGACACGCATAATGATTTGATGTGGAACTTGTAGGGCACGGAATTAATTAATTGTTTAGGGAGAAACTGAATTCCTTTGTACCACCAAGCAGTACTTTATATGCCAATTTGTGTAATTTTATGCAAACTAAAAATCTTTTTTTGACATTGGCAGGTATTGAACAAAAATGTGACCTTGCAATCACTGGGCCCACTTCTATCCTCAGTTATTTATTTGTAACCCAGATCACTTAATAGAAATTGTAAAAAAGGATAGAATTTAGCCCATTAATTTTAATCTTTGCAGTAATGTTGAATACAGTCATTGACAATACTAAAAAAATATACTTTGGTTGTATTAAGCCAATGTTTTTTATAAACTACAGAAACCCTGTGAAAAATCATAGGGCCTTACCATTCTCTCATTTACAGCAGCATAACTTCACTGACTTCAGTAAAAGTAAAATAATATATATTTTATATAACTTATACCAGTGTAAGTAAGGGGAGCATAAGGTCACTAATTTCCCACACAGGAGGCTGGAGCAGTCTTGTTCAGTGGAATACACCTCTACCCCACTATAACACGGTGATGGTGAGCCAAAAATCCCTACCGTGTTATAGCTGAAACCCCATTATATCGGGGTAGGGGTGGCAAGGCTCCAGCAGTGATTTAAAGAGCTCTGGGCTCCAGCTGCTGCGGGGAGCCCCAGGCCCTTTAAATCACCGGTGGAGCCCCACTGCCGCAGCCCCAGGATAGGGGCGCCAAGGTGGGAGACCGTGGGTCCAGTCCCCCTGCTCCAGTCACTTTCATTATTTAGCCACAGTGCATCAGCTTCAACAACAGACAGTGAGGGAGCCCCACATCAGAATATCCATAAATCAGTGGTTACAGCACTCTTCTGATAGATGGGAGACCCACTCATGTTCAAAGCCTTTCTCCCCCTTTGACAGAGTTGGGGCAATTGAACCGGGGTTTCCCACATCCCAGCAAGTGCTCTACTGGCTGAAAAGTTATAAGGTGGAGACTTGAATGGGACTTGATCTGGCAAGTGATCTCTGAGCATGCCTACCAAATCGGGCCCCACTCACAATTTAGGTGAATGAATGCCTATTTTTCCTCCAATCATTAATTGCTCTGGGACTTAGGCATCCAAATACCTAGATGAAGACAGCAGTGTGCATGCCTAGAGGCAGAAACATAGGTGCATAGAGAACTTTTACCCTGAAAACTTAGGCACCAAGTGAATTTAGGCACCTACTGGGTTGGGCAAAAGTGTGGATCGCAGTGGAGCCAAAATGGGGGGTTAAGCACCTAAACTTGAGAGTTAGATGCCTAAGTACCGTCATAGACCTGGGCCTTAGCCTATATTCCTTCCATTGAACTCTTTTAGAATGGCTGAAGAAATGACACGTTCACAGCTAAATCTGAACTGAGTGTCAGACCTCTTCAAAGCTGTTCTGTGCAGAATCATGTTAGCATCAAAGAATTCTGCAAATGTAGTAAGAGCCTTTTCGATTCAGTTTGGAAATCTGCCAGTCACAATTGAGAAAAGAATGTAATGCTTAAAAGATAAACTAAAATGTAAAGATAAACCATATAAAAATGGGAAGAAAAATGTCTCTATTTTTCTCATGTCAAAACTGGCTCCACTGTCTTCATCTATATCACATTTCACTGCAAGAAAGAGCACATTCAGTAGCGGACAGGAAAATGGTAGCAGCAAATCTAGGTCCTGCTACTGTCTCTGTCACAAGTTTTGTCAGTGACACATCTAGGATTTATCTTCTGGGGCAGCATATGGTGTGTAAAGGATTTGGCAACTGAAGAATGACACCACTCCAATCCTTCCTCGCTTACTGCAGGGATTTTAAACAATCTTTGTCAGTGCTGACACCCCTCAGTTTTGACCCTTTCTAAAAATTACATATTATTTAAAAAGTACTGACAGCACCAAATCTATTCACTCCTCCAAACTGACAACTGCGACAGTATTAAAATCCCAGATTTTCATCACTCAGGCTCTGAAGAGAGGAGAATTGTTGTCAATCTCATTCTGTTACAAGGTCAGACAAATGGAACCTAACGTGCTCCCACAGGGAGAGTGGCAGGAAAGCACAAAGTGCAGGAGCTCACATCATGTGAACATCTGTGCCACATACAATTGTGTCATATAAACACCTATAGGTTGAACAAACTGAGCATGCAAACTCTGTTTTTGGTGGTAACACTGCACAGGAACTGCAGATTTAATGTCACAGTTGCTTTCTTTGGAAGGGGCTTGTTAGTTTTCTTTTGTTCTCTTCCCTCTGCCCCTGCAACTAGGAAAATGTTGTAAATTTTTTTTAAAAGTGTGATTTCTAGGAAAAAGTGATATTTTGAATCTGTCACTTATCCTTCTAGTTTCAGTGGTTTTCAATCTTTTTTCATTTGTGGACCTCTAAAATATTTCAAATGGAGGTGCGGTCTCCGTTGGACATTCAACCTGTGGTCTGCGGAAGTCTTAGATTGAAAACTCTACCATAGAAGTCTTAGACTGAAAACTAACTGAACAGCAGTCAGCTATAAATGATGAACATGCTCAGCACAGCATTTGACACGGCGTGACACAGTTGGTGCTAAATTGTGGGCTTCTGTGCTAACAACAACACTTCTGGGTTTTGATCTGTAGATGGGAGTATTCACATACTTTTGATCAGAAAAATGGAATGCCTTCTCTAGGATCTGAAACTTTATTTTCAGAGTCACTGTTTGCAGACTTCTTAGACATCGTCTGTGGACCCCAAGGGGTCTACAGAGCAGAGGTTGAAAACCACTGATCTACTTTAAGGCATTAAAAAGGATATTAGAGGGTGCAATTTAGAGCTGTTTTATCAGCATACTGTACCTCCAGAATCAGCGTCTCAGCATGGCTAACTGAATATATTGTAAACAAGAGAAACATGCTGTGTCTGTGTTGCATATTGACAAGTAACCCTGTTACAGGACAAGTGGAATGGGAAGTGAACTGTCTGTATGGACAGATCAGCTGCCCTTTCCCGTACCCCGGTGAGCATACATTTTATTTGATAAAAGCATTTGGGTCTGATTCTTACAGTTGGGGTCAGACCAATAAGAGATGAAAATGAGAATCTCATCTCATTACTTTCACCCACAATATTCAGATCATCAGCAAGTACATTTTAGTAGAATACTGCAACACTGGCACATTGAAGGAAATAGAAAATGCTGTGGAGAGGAAGAATCAGATCATGCAGGATTATAGGAGGAAATCATAAAAATTGGAATGTTTTCTTGCAGAGTGGACATCTGGCAAATGTTTTCCTACAGCTGTTTAACACAGAATGGAAAATATAGGTTGTTACATGAGCTGTCAATAGTTTTGAGACTATTGACTGTTAGCCTAAAAAACAGTCAATAGTCACTCTATTGCACAATCTACTTTGTCATGTGGCCTCGCTTAAAACTACTGAATTTCAAGTGTGTGTGTTTAAAATGAAGACTCGATATGGTACATAAGAAAGGTTAATATTTTTTTTGCTTGGTTTGTTGGCCCCTATTTAGAAGTTTTAACCAAACCTGCCCTTCTACCCTGTACACTTCACACTGGTCAATTTGCAGACAAAAAGCTTTGTTGAGGCTGAAAGTGTTTCAGTGGAGTCCAGCTAACACTCTCTTCCCCCTGCAAGAAAAAAAATTACATAGTCTTCACAAAACTTCTGTACCTCTGAGGGAAAAAATCCAAATATTAAAAGGTCTGTAAATGAACAGTTAAGAGAGCTGGCTAGTTTATATATTGTTCAGTAAGGAGCAGCTTCAGCTGCCCTGAGCTCGCAGGTGTACTGGACTTTACAGGACATACCATAGTTCACCTGAATTATGCTTCCTGTTCTTCTAGGTCAGGCTGTGTTTGGAGAGGAGTTGGGGAAAGGCTCCCTTCTAAAATGCTCTTTAGCATGGGAGAAAGGGCCCTAGGCTCAGAGCCATGAGCCCCTGCGTTGCAGTCTCACAAGTAGATACAGACTATAAGATGAGAAAAGAAAATATCTCACCGACGTGTTCTAGTGACAGCTGTTTATATTTTTGTGCACTTTACAGCCTTTATTATTGAGCAAGGCCTCATATCCCTAACCTAGAAAGCAATCACATATCATCCTTCCTGTTTTACAAATAAATTAACTGAGAGGGTACACAAGGTCATTCTTGTCAGAACTGGGAATAGAACCCAGCAATCTAATATAGCTGACTCACATCTCATCCACACTGCCTTTTGGAGTTAATAATATGCCAGCTCTATGTACTTGGGTATGCTGTTTCTAACTACTACTGTAACCACTCGAAAGCCAGAAATAAAACCTTGAAATCTTGGTTCCCAACTTTCTACTGCTGTCTAGCAAGTAGCTGTGTAATCTACTGGCAAAGTGTGTGTCATATCCCCTTTCAGGGAGAGAAGGTTACCTACTGTAGTTGTATTGTCTAGCAATTTGAAGGTCCAGGGATCAAATCCTGCTAATAGGAGGGTTTTATCCACATTGAAAACTTTAATTACAGAGTTTTATATCTAGAAAAATTTAGGCATATAAAATTCAGCATAGATCAGCGGTTCTAAAACTTTTTCACTGGTGACCCCTTTCACATGGCAAGCCTCTGAGTGCGATTTTCCCCTCCCCCCTTATAAATTAAAATCATTTTAAAAATATATTTAACACCAGTATAAATGCTGGAAGCAAACCAGGGTTTGGGTGGAGGTTGACAGCTTGCGACCCCCCCCCCGTAATAACCTCATGACCCCTGAGGGGTCCCGTCCCCCAGTTTGAGAACCCCTGACATAGATGAAAGACTCTGCCTTTCTTAGTTATTAAATGAACTGCTTATAAAACTGTTGAAAAAGCAATTCAACCACTGCATAATGAGAAATCACACCCTCTATTATTCTTCAGATTCAACTCCTCTTTTGGAACTGTTTAAAATAAACTAGTTGAATATATACTTGTGAGGCTACTACTTTAGATTCATGCAATATGTCTTTGGAGCTGGAGATACATACTTTCACAATTATTAATAATTCTCTTCACTGGCCTTCTGCAGCCTAGTGGGATTATCTAGATTCTAGAACACTGGTTTACAGTTGAAAATTTCCCTGATTTTGGAGACATGAGAGAGACTGTACTAAAGCCTTCAACTCTGAGTTCCTTTGAGGCTACATAAAAATTAGTTGGAACTGAAGTGTGAAATTTGGATCTGAATCCAAACTATCTGAAAGGTCAGAGTGTTATTTGGAGGTGGACTCGTATCTTTCTAAGATGAACTTTGGATCCAGATCCAAACCCAGGCTTAGAGCCACAAGCCACCCTCTCAGACAAAAATACCATTTTGGGATGAGACAAGGAATTTTGTTACTTTGGATTTGGATCCATCTCTAATAGCTAGCATCAGAAGTAAAAGTGAAATACTAAATGTTCTTCAATGATTTGCACAAAACTGAAAAACAAAACAGAAAAATCCCAGCCTCATCATATACAGTAGAACCTCAGAGTTATGAACACCAGAGTTACGAACTGACCAGTCAACCACACAACTCATTTGGAACCAGAAGTATGCAGTCAGGGAACAGCGGAGACCAAAAAAAAAAAAAAGGGGGGGGGGAGGGAGGGAGGAATAAGCAAATACAGTACAGTACTGTGTGAACTTAAACTACTAAAAAAAATAAAGGGAAAGTTTAAAAAAAAGATTATTTGACAAGGTGAGGAAAGTGTTTCGGTGCTTGTTTCATTTATATTAAGATGGTTTAAAAGCAGCATTTTTCTTCAGCATAATAAAGTTTCAGAGCTCTATTAAGTCCTGTTCAGAGTTATGAACATTTCTCACTGCCATAATCCTGCAATGATTATGACATAGATTTATGTAAGTGTATGTACATGTTGCATGTTTGTATTTGTAATTATTAACAATGTGGAGTAACAAAACTAATGTAAACAGGTTTCAGAGTGGTAGCCGTGTTAGTCTGTATCAGCAAAAACAATAAGGAGTCCTTGTGGCACCTTGAACACTAACAAATTTATTTGGGCATAAGCTTTCATGGGCTGAAACCCACTTCATCAGATGCATGGAGTGAAAAATACAGTAAGCAGAATATATATTATAGCACATGAAAAGATGGGAGTTGCCTTACCAAGTGGGGGTCAGTGCTAAGGAGGCCAATTCTGTTAAGGTGGAAGTGGCCTATTCTCAACAGTTGACAAGAAGGGGCAAATATCAACAGAGGGAAAAATACTTTTGTAGTGCTAATGAGGCCAATGCAATCAAAGTTGATGTCGCCCATTTCCAACAGTTAACAAGGTGTGAATATCAGGAGAGGTTCTTCTGTATTGAGTAATATTGTAGTATATGTTTAGTGTTATAGGGTTCACACTTTTATGAGAGTTCCTCTAAAAGGTTTCACAATGTGTGTGTTTGTGAGTGCATGAGAGACAGAGAGAACAACATTTTAAAGCCTCGAAAACTTCTTGGGATGTTAGATGTTCATCAGACTGTGTATTGCGGGATATTTTTATTTTCCTTCTTTAAGAAACTGTGCAACATTAAAATTCAATGTCAGTGATTGCTGGACGTGTATGCACAGAGTATCATTCTGTTGCCTGGCAACAAGAGGAGGGACGAACCTTGTGGATACAGAGGAAGAAAGAAAGAGAAAGCTGGGCAGCACACTCTAAGTATGTGGAAATACTGGCAATTTGGCATGTGTTTTAGGCGGGTTTGAGCTCCCTAAGTACAGAAGTGTTTGGGCCAAGTTGTTAATTTTTTTTTGTGGACAGAAAACCAGACTCATTTAGAGAAGTGCTTACATTCTATAATCAAGCTTACTCTATCAAATCATGTTTAAAAACTTGTCTTTTTCAGAACTAGGAAAGTTAGTATTTCTTAGTATACATTTTCTTAAATGTGATGAGGGTCTGTGTTTATCTTAGAGTAACAACAAAGTAGAAATATAGTGATAATCTACAGACAGGTCTCCCAGGAAAAGTAAACTTTAGGATTGGTACTCTTGAAACATAACAGCTCTTCAAGATCAGCAAAGCTCGTGTTTTCTTAGACAAACTGTTAGCTGTTGAGTTGCAGGGCTACTTTTCCTTGTGATAAGGAAATTAAGGAACAAGAGATTTGCTGAGTCAAGAAAGCCAAACACTCTCTTACAAAAGGAAAGAATGATATTCTTAGCAATATAGAAACATATTCACAGACTGCAATCCTAGTACTATAACTTCCCATTTTATGTGCAACAGAAAATCAAATTAAAATTAAGTGGAGGGGTGAATTGGTTTATATAAATGATGAACCAATGTGACCTTTGATCAAACTCAAATGAACTGTTGTTGAGGTTGAAAAGGTTTGGTTAACTTTTATTCTCTTGCAGCTTTGCACTTCCGGATTCTGGCTGAGATCAGAAACAGAAAGTCTTTTCACATGGTCTTTCTGACTCAGCCAGAAGCAGGAAGCCTCACACTCTTGCTAAAGAGTCTGTTATTGCAAGACTTACCATTCCTCAAAACTGTGGTGTAAGGTTCATATAATTCAGATGCAATTTGAATCAGCCTCCAAACTTTTACGGACTTATCTGACTTGAACTGAATTAAATTTAGATTTCCCCCCCGCCATCAACTAATTAAAATGATACTGATGCTATATAAACACTCAGTTTAAGCAATTAACTGTTTTAACTGAGGCTAATCAGTAAGGCATATAGGGGGTAATGCACAGATTAGATGTTGGTCATTTCCGTGATTATTAAGTATTGGAAAAATCATTGCTTTGTAACAGTGCTCCCGGGAATTCAAGTGATGGCAAAGAGTTAATATACAATATGAAGCTACGCATGCAGATTATCATTCTGTCAAGCTAATGTAATAGTCCCAGAGAAACTTTACCTTTCATTATGATTGCTAAGTTATTCCTACTTCCAAAAACAATTTTGAAATGGCATTACACTTAAAAATGTAAACACACAAACATGGAAATTCCCTCTTAAGAATCTCAATGAATAATAATTTTCATTTCCCAATGTAGATAGTTATACAGGATAACTTTTATAAACTAAATTTTCAAAATGAAAACTCTAGTCTGACATTAAGCATGGGAATTTTCACAGCATGAGAAATTATTTGGAGAAAGTTTGAAGAGTCAAAACTAGCACTCATAGTGGAATGGGTGTTACATTACTCTGGAGTCATTGCTATGACTCCAAAATCATGTTATTTGTTGAAGTCTCTTGAAGGTCTCTAGTGAGCTCTTAGAGACAATTCCTGGACCCAGATGCAGCCAGAAAACACAGGCTGTGGAGGAGTGGGTCACAGGAGCCAGAGTTGATTGAACCTTCTTGTCAGGCCTCAAGGCTTCTGTCCAATGGCTGGAAGTTGAAACTATACAAAATGTAGACTAAAAATAAGGCATACCTTTTTAGTTACTCACTCTCACTTTATTGGAACTATTTGCCAAATGTAGTGATGGATTTTCAATCATCAACAATTTTTAAATCAAGACTGGATGTTTTCTAAAAGATCCGCTCTAGGAATTATTTTGGGGAAGTTCTGTGACCTGTGTTATACAGGAGACAGCAGTGAAAGTAAGCCGGTCCGGTACGGCATACCGGCAAGAGCCAGTACGCCATGCTGGACCACACCGGCTTCCATGGCGGGGATTGAAACGGCAGCCACGGGCAGCCCAGAACCCTTTAAATCCCGGCCACAGCTCCAGCGGCTGGGCTGGGGCTGGGATTTAAAGGGCTCAGAGCTCCCCTCAGCTGCGAGCAGCCCAGAGCCCTTTAAATCCCGGCCGTGGCTGAGATTTAAAGGGCTCAGAGCTCCCCACTGCTGTGGGCAGCCCAGAGCCCTTTGAATCCCAGCCGCAGCTGCAACGGCCCGGCAGGGGCCAGGATTTAAAGAGCTCAGGGCTCCCCTCAGCGGCAGGAGCTCTGGGCCCTTCAAATTCCTTCCTCAGCCCTGCAAAGCCCAGGGTTCCCCCTGGCAGCCAAAGCCCTGGGCCCTTTAATTTGCCCTTGAGCCCCGGGGGGCTCCCAGCCACCTCTTCAGCTGGGAGCCCCTGGTTGATTTAAAGGCCCTGGGTCTCCCAGCCACAGCTGGTGCCCCAGGGCCTTTAAATCTTGAGAGGCCATGCCTCTTCCGGATGAGGCCATGCCCCCCTCAGGACTCCAGCAGTACCGATAAATCCTGTAAGTTACTTTCACCCCTGACAGGAGATCAGACTAGATGACCACAATGGTCCCTTCTGGCCTCGGGATCTATGAATCTATGACCCTAAGTACCTTCTGTGTTACATGTGAGAGGGAGGGACCCAGAAAAACTTTCTCTATGCTGGGATGCAAAGCACTCTATGGTGTGCAGAGTTATGGGCCTCTGCATATGATCCTTACACAACAGACATGTACCAGTAATGCTGGCAGATAGCCATTCCATGCATATGTGTGGAGTAAGGTAGGATTTTCTCTTAAAAAGTAACTGCAAAACGTCAGAGCTAAGTCCTATATTTCACATGTGGTCATGAAGGGGAGAGAGTAGGCCTGTGTCAGCCATGCATCCAGCACTAGAAGCATCCTGCCATCATAGTGTAAGATGACTCATGGCAGGCTAGATATAATGTGTTGCCGAGTGTACCTTGATGCTCCCTTTGCTAACCCATGTATTCTAGTTTTTTAGAGTCTGGCCACATGCCATAGGGTCAGAATATACTTCCCTGAGGCTGTGGTATGCTGGGCAACATAGAAGCCACCTTGCTCTGGAGGCACAGATTTAACCCTCTTGTGTGGGATGGGAGTGACAAAGGCTCCCTGTGTTCTCTTCTCAGGTTATCACACACGTACCATAATGCAGGCTTTGAGACCCAAGAAAGAGCCCTTCAGAAATTTTTAGGTTTCGAACAACCCAGGGCACTTTAGTGATATAGAACAAAGAATTAAAAAAATCTGATGTTAATTGGAAGTAATCCTAGGCCTCCATTTATACTGATGGATTATTTGATACAATCATTAGTTATCAAGTCTAGACCTGAATGTTTGAAATAATTTGAAATGTAAGTACTGTGATTTTTTTTTCAGCACCTACATTTATAGTATAACCTCACAAAGGGCTTGTCCTTCAAACAGCTGAGCACTCTGGGTCCAATCTAGCAAAGCACTTAAACATGGGCTTAATTTTCAACAGATGAGTCATCTTTTAGACTTTTGTGGGAGCACTCACCTGCTTAAAGTTTAGCACATGCCTAAATGCTTTTCTGGATTGGGGCCAGAATGCTCAAAACTGAGCCCTAATTTACAGGGAAGACAATTACAAATTACTATATTTTTGTGACAGGCCAAGGAAGTGAACATGCATAAAGTGTACATTACTTGTCAAATTAATGTACACTTTATGCATCAGAGGGGTAGCCATGTGAGTCTAGATCTGTAAAAAAAACGACAGAGTCCTGTGCCACCTTATAGACAAACAGAAGTCTATAAGGTGCCACAGGACTCTTTGACACTTATTAATTTGACAGTATAGTAATAACTATTTATAATACTGCATAGCATACTATTATATATTGTGCAATATACAGGGGAAATAATTAAGTCTGAGTGATATAAATTCTCACGATAGCACCCTATTCTTAAATCTCTTTGCCAAGGAATAGGCAGGAGACCCCGTCTCTGTGTTTGAATTATGAACTATGTAGGTTAGCAAAATGCAAAGATATTTACAAAACTCTTAGCCAGATTCTTTCCCTTATATACTGACATGTACTCTCAATCTTAACTCCATGTTAACATTTTTTTTGTAATTACAGTACTTACTTGTATTTCATCCCAGGTGAAATCTCCAGTCACATAGTTTTTATAATATTTCATTTGCAGAGTTTTATATAAATTCCTCTTTGGATGGGTGTGAGGGAAAACTGGAGTTCTCGTGTGTGCTGAATCTCCTCAGAAGCTACAGGGCTGAGGAGATTCATCTGAGGCCAGACTCATACAACTGGAGGCCCTGTACTCCTGCACCAGCTCTAGAGTCCCCTGGTTCCTCTCTAGCAGTGATGCAGGACAGAGAGGTACATAGCCGAGACTTTCTGGGACACAGTAGAGAAGTCCCACCCCCATGTTACTGAGGAAGCTGAAAATCTCAGGGAAGCAGAACATCAAGCTGCAGTGGAGGGAAACAATCCCGTAGTACCTTTCAAGACATCTAGACAGGCTTATGTGCAGTGCTGGGGAGGAGCTGGTGGTCATGGTATTTGTAGATACTAGTGACATGGACAGAGATTCTGGATGCCAAATTTAGACTGCTAGGTAAGAGATTAAGTCCAGGACCTCCACGGTAGCATTCTCTGAAATATTTCCAATTCCATGCAAAGGTCCAGTCAGACAGACAGAACTACAGTTTCTCAATGCTTGGATAAGATGATTGTTTTTGGAGGAGGAACTTAGATTTATTAGAAACTGGGGGACCTTCTGGCAAAAGAGGAGCCTTTACAGGAAGGATGAGGCCCAAGCTAAACCAAAACAGAACAAGACTGATGGCATTTAAAATTAAAAAGGTTGTAGAGGAGTTTTTAAGCTAAGAGCTGGGGAAACCAACAGGTACAGAGGAGCACACAGTTAAAACAGCAATGTCTCTTAGGGGAGGATTTATTAAAGGGGATACTCTGTAGCCTTGTAAAAAGGAGAGAACAGAAGTTGATAAATAAAGGTAGGAACTGTAGAGCAGTGGTTCTCAATCAGGGTCTGGGGCCCCCAGGGCGCCGTGGTCAAGTTTCAGGGCATCTTCCAAGCATGGCCAGCATTAGACTCTCTGGGGCCCGGGGCAGAAAGCCGAAGCCCCACTTCATGGGGTTGAAGCCTGGGGCTCTGACCTCCACCACTTGGGGCAGCATCCAAAGCCTGAGCAATGTAGCTTCGCAGGGGTTCCTACGGCGTGGGGCCCCAGGCAATTGCCCTGCTTGCTACCCTCTAATGCTGGCCCTGGCTTTTTTATGCAGAAAACCAGTTATTGTGACACAGGTGGGCTGTGGAGTTTTTATAGCACGTTCAGGGGCAGAGGGAGGCTCAGAAAGGAAAAGGTTGAGAACCCCTGCTGTAGAGAAACAGTCAAACAAGAGTACTATTCAATTACATCACATAGGCAGACAACGAAATATTGACAAATGTTATAAGTACTTGTATACAAATGCAAGAAGTCTAAATACTAAGATGGGTGAACTTGAGTATCTGGTATCAAATGAGAATATTGATATAATAGGCATCACAGAAACTTGGTGGAATGATGATAATCAATTGGACAGGTGATACCAAGGTACAAAATATATAGGAATGACATTTAGGTCGCATTTGTGGGGAGTGGCACTATATGTGAAAGAAAGTTTAGAGTCAAATATAGTAAAAATCTTGTGTGACTCAAACTGTACCATGAAATTTCTATCTCTAGAAATTCTGTGGTACAGAAGAGTATAGTAGTAGTAATATACTACCTGACCAGGATGGTGATGGTGACTGCAAAATTCCCAGGGAGAGAGAGGCTACAAAAACAGAAAACCCAACAATAATGGAGGATTTCAGCTATCCCGTATAGACTTTGTGCCAGTATGGGATGCAAAGGTAAAATTTCTAGACACCATCAATGACTGCTTCTTGGAGCAGCTAGTCCTGGAACCTACAAGGGGAAAGGCAATTTGTGATTTAGTTCAAAGTGGAGCACAGAATCTGGTGTAAAAGGTAATTATAGCTGAACTGCTTAATAATAGCAACAATAACGTAATTATATTTAACATCTTTCTGGGGGAAGGGGGAGATATCAGAGAAGCCCATCACAGTAGTATTTAACTTGAAAAAGAGGAACTACAGAAAAATGAGGCATTAGTTACACATAACTAGTTACTCAGAAAAGGAACAAGAGTGAAATGCCTGCAAGCTGCATGGAAACTTTTAAAAAACACCATAATAGAAGCTCAAACTATAGATATACCCCAAATTGGGGGGGGAAAAAAACTAGCAAGAGGACCAAAAAAACTGCCACCATGGTTAAACAATAGAGTAAAAGAGGCAATTAGAGACAAAAAGACATCTTTTAAAAAACTGGAAGTAAAATCCTACTGAGGAAAATAGAAAGGAGCATAAATTCTGGCAAATGAATTGTAAAAATAAAATTAAGCAGGCCAAAGAAGAGCAACTAGCAAAAGAGACAAAAACAAACAGCATTTTTTTTTAAGTACACCAGAAGCAGAAAGTCTGCCAAACAATCAGTGGGGCACTGGACAGTCAAGGTGCTAAAGCAGCACTCAGGGAAGACGAAACCATTGCAGAGAAGCTAAATCAATTCCTGCTTTGGTTTTCGCTGCAGAGGCTTTGAAAGACATTCCCACATCTGAGCCATTTCTTTTGGGTGACAAATCTGAAGAACTGTCCCAGATTTAGGTGTCAAGAGAAGAGGTTTGGGAACAAATTGATAAATTAAACAGTAATAAGAAACCAGGACCACATGGTATTCACCCAAGAATTGTGAAGGAACTCAAATACAAAATTGAAGAACTACTAACTGTGATATGTGACCTATTGTTTAAATGAACCTCTGTACCAGACGACTGGGAAATCACAAATGTAATACCAATTCTTTAAAAAAAAACGTTCTAGAGGCAATCCTGGAAATTACAGGCCAGTATACGTAACTTTAGTACCAGGCATATTGGTTGAAAGGGTAGTAAAGAACAGAATTATCAGACACATAGGTGAATATGATATGTAGGGGAAAAGTCAACACAGCTTTTGTAAAGGAAAATTATGTCTCACCAGTCTGTTAGAATTCTTTCAGAGAGATGTCAACAAACAAGTGGACAAGGATGATCCAGTCCATACGGTGTACTTGGACCTTCAGAAAGCCATTGACAAGGTTCAAAGTGGCAGTCAGGAATAAGAGAAATGGTCCTCTCATGGATCAGTAACTGGTTAAAAGATAGGAAACAAAGTGTAGGAATAAATGGTCCATTTTCACAGTAGAGAGAGGTAACTACCAGAGTGCTCCAAGGATTTATACTGGGACCAGTGCTGTTCAACATATCAATAAATGAGCTGGAAAAAGGGGTAAACAGTGAAGTGGCAAAGTTTGCAGACAATACAAAATTCTCAAGATAATTAAGTACAAAGCTGACTGTGAAGAGCTATACAGGGATCTCACAAAACTGGATGACTGGGCAACAAAATGGCAGATGAAATTCAATTTTGATAGGTGCAAAGTAATGCACACTGGAAAATATAATCCCAATTATACATACAAAATGATGGGGTCTAAATTAGCTGTTACCACTCAAGAAAGAGATCTTGGAGTCATCCTGGATAGTTCTCTGAAAACATCTGCTCAATGTGCAGTGGCAGTCAAAAAAGCTAATCCAATGTTAGGCATCATTAGGAAAGGGATAGATAATAGGACATAAAATATCATAATGCCACTATAAATCCATGGGTCACCCACATCTTAAAGACTGCATGCAGTTCTAGTTGCCCCATCTCGAAAAAATATGTTAGAATTGGAAGAAGTACAGAGAAGGGCAACAAAAATGCTTAGAAGTACACCTCTACCCCGATATAACGTGGTCCTTGGGAGACAAAAAATCTCTCTGTGTTTATTGGTGAGACCACCTTATATCAAACTTGCTTTGCCCCCCCCCCAGTTCTTGTTCCCTGATTGCCCCCTCCAGAGACTCCCCTCCCTAATCACCGGGAGGTGCAGCCTGGGCTGGAGTGGCGAGTGGAGTGGAACTGTGCCAGGCTGCTCCACTTCCCACCGCTCGTGATGTGGGAGATCCCCCCCCCCCCCACTCACCTGCAGCGGAAAGCGGAGCGATGCGGCCCCAGCCCGCTCCACTTTCCTTGCCCTGGGCCCAGCCGTGTTGCTGGGGGGCAGCTGGGGCAAGGTCCTGCACTCAACTGCAGCAGGAAGCAGAGCGCCATAGCTGGGAGCTGGCGGAGTGGAGCAGGCTGGGGCTGGGCTGCTCTTCTTCCTGCCATCGGTGAGTGCGGGGAGGTTGGGGAAAGGATGCCCCCATACTCACCTGTGGCGGGAAGCGGAGCACTGCGGCTGGGAGCTCGCGGAGCAGAGCGGGCTGGGGCCAGGCTGCTCCGCTTCCGCTGCTGCTGCTGAGTGCGGAGGGGATCCATTCCCCCAAGCCTCTTCCCCTGAGTGACATGGCTGGGGCCTGGGAGAAGGAAGCAGAGCGGGCTGCTCCTGGCCCCCTGCTAATCCCCCTGGCCACTCTGGGACTGTGGGGCCCCCAAAAGTGCCCTTCCACCGCTCCTGTCCTCCAGACCGGGGGGGAAGAGCCCCTGACCGCCCCTGAGACCCTTTGCCCCTGATCAAACCCCTTGGCCCCGGCCTGGCCCGGCACCCTTAACACACTGCTCAGAGCAGCTTATCAGAGCTTTACCGCATTGTATGCAAACCCGGGTTATATTGGGGGTAGAGCTGTATGGAACAGCTTCCATATGAGACGAGACTGACTTTTCAGTTTAGAAAAGAGATGACTAAGGGGAGCTATGATTGAGGTCTATAGAATCGTGAATGGGGTGGAGAAAGTGAATAGGAAGTGTTATTTACCCCTTCACATAACAGATGAACCAGGGGTTACCCAATGAAATTAACAGGTAGCAGCAGGTTTAAAACAAACAAAAGGAAGTACTTCTTCACACAACTCACAGTCAACCTGTAGAACTCATTGCCAGGGGATGTTGTGAAGGCCAAAAGTATAAGTGGGTTAAAAAAAGAATTAAATAAGTTCATGGGGGAATAAATTGCCCTACTCTGTTTATTCTTTATGAAGCAGTTGGCTCTGGCCACTGTTTGAAGACAGGGTAGTGGGATAGATGGACCATTGGTCTGACCCGGTATGGCCATCCTTATAGTTTTATGAAAATTCTTCCTTCTGCGGCTCCAGGCACCTCTTTCAAAGTATGAGGGAGTGGGAATCATGCAAAAGCTAATGCAGCTTCAGTAAGAGTTTGGCCATTGGATGGAGGACATTCCTTCCCTCCTAACTCTGCCCTCTCCTCTCCACATGGAGGCTATCTTCTGCAAAGTTCAATAGGGAAGATGTGCTGTGCAGTGGAACTATCCAACTTCTCATTACTACATAGAAAAGAGAAGATTTGGATGTGTTTGATCCCTCCTACACACAGGCTGAAGTGAATGTGATGTTGTGGGCCCAAGTGTAGTACTAACAACTAAGCAGACCAGAGTAGTCTCAATATATTGTATGTACTATGGTTCAGATCCAAAGCTGGTGAAAATTAGCATAGCTTCCAGCAATTTAGCACCCTTTTCTTCTGAGGTGCTAAATTGCTACTTTTTTATGGGGTTGGTGGGGGCGTGAGAACAACATTTGACATTATCACAGTGGACAAAATGACAAAACATACCAAAGATGACAACACGGCATATGGAGAGCACAAATCCTGTGTAGTAAAGCAACTTCTTTAACTACAGCCATAGATCGCAGGGTGTACAATATTTAATGTCTAGCTGTTACCCAGCACTTTTTGCTCCCAAAGGTAATAGCTGTCCTCCTTCTTGTATTATATGGAGATTCTGCCAGCCTGATGACTAAGGAGCACATGTATCACCTTAAAATGTAGCATTGTTTCTTGAGTAAGATAGAGCATAAGGAACGGCACATCTGAATATGAGCTGCTAGTAAAAAAGAACCACATTTATATATGCAGAATGGTATTTTTAACAATATTAGCATGTTCTAAAAATATTCAAAGCATTAGATTAAAGGCTAAATCCAAGTAGGAAGCCTTGCTTCCCTGACAAGATGCTATATTTAAGAGACTCTGTCGCCAGTGAGCTAGAGGGTCAACCCTTCACATACAAGAAGAGAGAACTACTGTGCATTGTATGTGTGTCATATGTTGATCCTATTAGAGTTGGAAAACACACTAGGAAAGTGAAGACATATTTCAGAAAGAGAGCTGTGAGACAAAACAACCCCAATTCCTTAGAACTGCTTAAGGAATCTGTGCTTTCATAAGCAATTTATTTTGAGCTCCCAGTGGATTAACAAAGCTTTTATTTTTCAAATTCTTAAATATATTCCGAACCATAAAAGGAACTAAAGTAGATAGCTCTGCAACTTACTGCTTTTTAGGCTCCTGGGCAATAAAATTTCTCTTTTTGGGGGGAGGAGATTCTTGTTTCCACTTGCAAATAGTGTAATATATATGTTGCAAGGCATTCCCCATAATTGCTACCAGGACACCACTCTATGTGGAGTTCTTACACTTCTCTCATTTCTATATCTTAGCTAGAACCATCTTTTACATCTACTTTCTGTAGCTTTATTTATTTTCTTGAGAGAAGTGATGTGTATTTTATTGAAAAATTTTAAAATATAGTATGAAGCTCAACAAGGAGTTTGTAAATGAAGGAAGCAATCAGGGTAATGCTATCAAGAGTGCGTGTGTGTGTGTATATGTATGTGTATGCATAATCACTATCCAGAAACCAAAAAGGTTTATAATGTGAAACAAAGTATTATTCATAACTCAACAAACAAAACACTAAAGGAACCAGCCAACGAAAACTGTTTTCTCAGTTGAAGCAACTTTTTTTTTAGAACTGGAGTCAGAACTAGCAAGCAATGTTACCAGTGCTTAAACCTCTGGGATGGTAGGTGCAAAAAAGGAGCACAAGTTTTCCAAACAGATAGGCATAAACACCAATATTTCCAGATTGTTAGTGAGCCTCCTTGAGACTTCGAAGGTTAAAGCCTGCATAGATTAGTCCCTGTCCTTCATTGTCTACACTGTATCACATTAAACAGTGGTACCTGTTACTGGTAATTACTGGTAATTCCATTTTCATACACATTACAACCCACTGCACATATACAGGATCATGTCGGTACAATTATTGGTGCTATTGCTACTCCTACTACATGTAGAAGCTTTGAATCCGCTCAGAGTATATTAGCTCACCTGATTTACAGTGGTTAAAGTAGATGAAAATGGAAGAGGGAGCTTGCCAAGTTTAGTGGGTGTTCTCACAGGTCTTGGTGTTAACTGGAGATATGGTGTTGCATCACCTTGTGATGAAGAGACACAGGAAGAGAAGGGGGACCAGAGAAGAAATATATCTGAAAGGAATTCAGGCCAGTGATCAGCAAGGCAAAATAGTGTGTATATGTGCAATGGTGCAGTGTATGAAACTGTACCAGGGAACATCTGTAGTCCGCTGCTGTTTTCCTATAAAAACCATCATTTAGACTTCACCAAGATGAAGACTTGGTCCACCTACGCACAGAAAGGCTAGGAGTCCCAGAAGCTCCTCAAGCAGGCACCAGCTCCTGTTGCTGCCCCTACTTCAGATTCCCCTTCCTGGTGAATCTTCCCCACACAAGCCAGAACAGAGTGGGTGATCTGGAGGAGCGAACTCCCTCATGCTAGAAAGATGAAGTTAGAGAACACTCTCTCTGCTTTTTGGTAGAGGAAGGGAAGCTGAGCTCCCCCTACTTTATCTCCTGCTTATTCAGATAGAAAACAAGGTCACAGTATATTGACTTTGGTCTACTTTGTTGTAAAATAGTATTCCTTTTAGTATTGGCACCTCTCTGATGCACTAAATGTCTTTATGATAGGAAAAGAGAGACAAATACAATAAAAAGATATGCTACCTAAGCACAGTCAGGACTCTAACTTTGTTCAGCTACAATACAAATGTTTGCAGTGAAAGTAACAAGAGATTTTCTGGTGCTGTGCTATTAGTTTGTTGTAACAGCACCATAAGTGTTCGAAATAATCCTATTCTTCTTTCTTGATGTTTCAACCATAAAGCCTACATGTGTGTTGTAGTCAAGAAGTTTTTGAATATCTATCCTAAGCTATAAATACTGTAACATTTTATCACGTTATTGCTGAAAAGCTCCTTATTTAAAACAAACAACAATTTAAACTATCAATTTGTTTTCAAAGAGGTGAAAGACAAAATACAAACATACTAAAAAGTAAGGTTGACTTCACTTGAGACTGCAGAACACTGTAACATGCTCAATTCTGCCTGCCCTCATATGGAAGAGCTAATTGTGAGCCATTCCACTGAAATTAGTGAGACTACTCAGATACTGAAATATACACTGTTCTTCTTCAAGCAAAAGACACAATATCCAGTGCTTGCTGAGCTGACATCAGTCTCCATCCCAAATAGCCCAAGTGGGCTGTATTCTACCATGTTTCAGTGCTGTTTTCCTTTTCAAATCATTTGTACTGTGTGATTGCCTCAAAGGGACATAGCTTAGAGGAGAATGGGGCATTTTAAGTCAGTGCATAAGTCCATCAAATATTGTACCCTGAAAATGAATATCTGTACCAGATTTTAGCAACACAAGTAACAACTTTCCATTGCAAGGAATATCGTGGCATACAGACTCCTTCCATCTGTGTACTCAGTAAGGAGCTGCATTGTCTGTTTGTAAAATAAAATCACTGTTACCTCAACAAAGTAGTAAGCAGATAGCTGTTTACTCATTTAGTTTTTGGAACATCAATTTAAGTAGTTAGTTATATTAGTATAAAATGGAATGCTTTTAAACTACATTCTGCTAGGGAAAGTACTCAGTCATTTTTCCCTGAGATGTTTGCTTGGTCCATAGAAAGAGATTGTATTTGACCTTAATTTGTAACAGAACAGTGATCATGCTGCAACAGCAGCACTTCATTGCAGTAGCTCTTATTATAACAGATCGTATTTGTTATGGTTTGTAATGACTGGGTAAAGATGAGACCGTGCTTTCATGGATTCTTTTCAAAAACCTTTGTTAGTCATGGCTTAATCAATTCATGTTTGGCTTCCACCTTTGGCTGCAGACTTTTACTGGAGTCTTGAGATATGCATGGCGTTACTGAGAGGTTATTAGGCCAAAGTGGAAAATGTTGAATTTTGTCTGCCATTCACTTTGGGAGTCTAATTCCCCTTTTATTCATATCACTAATTCCCTTTGTAGTATTGTCAGCTTTCTGGCTAGCAGAGTAAATTGGAAGAAATAAGTCTAGCTTTTGACCTGCAGAAAGTTATGTATTGTAACTTTCAAAAACCAGACACAAAACCACCGCTATGCTTGTTAAGCATCTACAAACCCATTGGTTGCCACCACAGAGATGATAAAATGAAGAACACAATAGATGAGATTCAGATGACAGAAATGAGACACTTTAATTTAGTCTAATATCCCATAATGTGAGAGACTGGGGCCCTTTCTTGAACTAGTGAAATGTATAATATTATTAAGAGAATTGGCAAGGTAATATCAGCTTGCAGTTGCCAACTAAAGCCTACACATTTTAATTTCAGCATAAGAATCTAATGAAGGATGTAGATAAGGGTTTAACATTTCACTCAGTTTGCAGGAACAAAGTCTAGGTTGTATGAAGTCATAAAATATTATTGCAGGTACTTAGTTATTTGATATGCAGGCTCTTGTAAAAGCAAAGTCAGATTCCTGTACTTACAGAGTCCACGACCCTTGAGATGCATTCATGTTCAATGAGTTAAGTACAACTAAACATCTCCAATAGCTACTAGCAAATATAACAAGAACAAAATGAAATCCATTCTTCTGCAGAATTCTGGCTCTCAGCCCTTTTATATAACTCTGCCATTTCCTTGCTTTCCTTAGAGGTCAGAGTTCAGTATGTTAACAAGGAGTCTGCAAACAGTATTTGTGTGCTCCTTTAAAGATGTATCAGAAATACTTCAAGAACAGATTTGTTATTCCAGTCCTTCTGGTAAAACATATGTGCTACCATTTAAATGCTCATGACTCAAGTCTTATCAGCTGTATCTGTTTTTCATGTGGGTTGTAAATAGACATTTTGCCCTATAAATGATTGAGATATCTGAGTGCATTTAAGATTTCTGGAATTTTTACCCAGAACAATCTCAAATACTAGTAGCCTGAGATTTTAAGGTTTTTCTGAAATTAATGACATTAAAGTAAATCAAGAAAAGTTCAGATCTTAATTATTTTTAGGAATGCAAATAAACCAGCTAAGATATATAATCCCATTTCTATTTCAGATAACCCAAGATTTCAGAAGATGGCTGCCTAAAACTGGTGCCAAGGCCAAGATGTTCAAAAGTGACCAGCGATTTGGGTACCATTTTTACATGCCCAATTTGAGATTTTAAGGGGGGGCCTGATTATCAGAAAGTGATGCACATGCACCCTCTGAAAATCCCTTTATGATATGTCAAGTTGGGCACCCAAAAAGTGAAGCATCCAAAATCACTAATCACTTTTGAAAATCTTGGCCCTAGATCTTTTGTTAGAAACCTAAAGTAATGGCCTGTTTTTCAGAAATGCTGAGAAATAATGTGACCTAGAATATGAAGATGCTGCATCAGTTGCAACCAACTGACAAAGTCTGGTAGGTTGGTAACAGCCAATCTAATGAAGAACCTCTGAGTGATGCTGGATTGGACAATAACCCCTCACAGATTCAAATACTGAGATTGGTGGGAGATAGTGTGTCAAGTTCTTGTTAATCTTCATTTGCAAAGCTCAGTGGATTTCTAGCCAAACTGTTTGGCATGATGGGTGGGAGAGATCTAAAGAGTCCTTCACCCTGCAGTCAGTAGGCTAAGAATGTTTGGTACGGATGAATGAATATAGAAAAGAAGTGATTATCTTGCAACAGCTGGTCAAATGAACTTTCCAAAAATATAAACATAATGAATTGCAAGTGCAAAAAAAAAAATATTTTCCAAGAAACAAATCTGTTAATTTGGCTGTGTTCATCCACCAACCTGCTCTCTTTAACTCTCTCTCTCATAGACAGTCACATTCTCATGCTCAAAAACGTATGCTCTCTTTCACACACGCAGAGACACTCATAATCTACAAATGCGTAATAATACATTATTGATAACTAAACTCTCCTTTAGATCAATTACTGACTGCTCATATGTGTAGCTTTACTCAAGTGCATAAACATTTATAAGATCAGGACCTTAGTTAGTGAATCAAATCAGATACAAGATAATTACTGGAGTTGTAAAGAATCTTATAGTGGAGAAAAAAATTCTAAGCGGAGATTACAGTAAAGCCTCATCTGTTCAAAATAATTGCTAATAATATATTTTTTAAATGTTAATGAGTAAAAGTGCTTAGGATATTAATGATCTGGCCTTTCATTTCACAGGTCATTTAATTTTGGATCAGGGGGTTAATTGCCCCATTTTTGTAGGCCCTTAATGCTTGCAAGTTAATACTTGACTTGGAATAGACCAACAGGTGCTTTTTGCTTAGCTATGGAACTTTGATATTTAGTAAGATTTTATGAAACTTGGCTGCTGTGCATGCAAAACAGCTGTTTTTCAGTTAAATATCCTCATAGAAGGTTCTCTGGCTCCCGTTATAATAATCCTCATTTCATTATAACAATTAAAATAGTTGGCTAAGAACATCTTATAAAAATAATAATAATGCAAAAGTCTTTTCAGCCATAGATGTCAAAGCACTTTACAAAGAACATAAATATGGCCCTCATTTTACCTGTGTGAAAACTGGGGTACAAAGAAGTGAAATGACAGGCCAGTGGCACAGCTGTGAACAGTACTCCTCACAGGGCAGTGCCCTATCCACTGGACCACACTTTCTCCCAAAATAGAGAGAAATCAATGTAATTTAGCAGTTTCTTGTGCAGTGTCAGTTATCTACCCACACTAAGGCCTTTTCAAAGGTATTTAAATGCCTGAAGATGCAGTTAGTCACCTAGTAGGAGTTTTAAAAGTGCCTATGTACATAACTCCCACAGAGAGTTTGGCACATAGGTGCTTTTAGGACATTTTCAAGTACTGAACCTTTGAAAACCTGGTCCTAAGGCTCTCATCCTAGTCTCACTGAAGTCAAAGACAAAACTCTCATTGACTTCAGTAGGAGCAAATAAGGCTCTGAGGTTCTATATGTACAAAGTGCTGAGTGCCTGCAAACTCTGTTGACTTCTATGGCACTTGGTATTTCACAGGATTGAAATTGAATTCCAAAAGTGACCACTGACTTTGAGTGTTGCACTTTAGAGACATTGGGCTTGATTTTTCAGGAGTACTGAAATGTTTGGGAGTGCAGGAACTCGGCTCTGTAAATCAAGACCAAGATGTCTCTAGTTATGGAGCCATTAGCTTATACTTCTGAGCACTTAAATCACTAGTCTCATTGACTTCAGCAGGACTACCTGAGTAAATATGTGCTCACTAGGAAGACTAGTCTAGGGTGAGTAAGGACTCCTCACTTGTCCCAATTTTATTGGGTACTTCTGAACATTTGGCTTGTAAGTTTCAGCAATTTTCTATTTTGTACGGAGAAATAGAGTTTATGGTTAATGTACTAAACTATATATCTGAATAAAATGGTTGAGCTATAATCCTCTAAAAAATTAGGTTTGTGACAAAACTGTAATTGTTCCTTTACTAAAGTAGGCAGAACAAGGAAATAATGAACACCCGGGAATAAGGAATCACAGAAGAAATCTCAAAAACATAACAATTTGGTTTTCTTTATTACATTAATTTGTTGGCCCAAAGGTTTAAGTTCAATATTTGATACCTATATCTTAAGCAGTTACTAGGTGCCTAAACTGCACTACACTATTATAAAAATACCTACATGTGTAGTATAGCACCTGCTGGTACGTATATGCTTCTTAAACTAAGATTCAGAGATATTTTAATTGTTGCTTTGTATCAAAAACCTGCACATCTAAAATCATCAGCTCTGTGGGCAGAGGGCTTCTGGAGATATGTATCTGTAGTGCTCGCATGAAAAAGTCTGGTGGGGCTGCTTGCTGCTCCTGGCATCATTAGTAACAGGTCTGCCAAAGTTTTACTTAAAGGCCAAATCTTTTTCTCTTCTCTCCATATGGAGTGGACAAATAGAGTGAGGTGGGAAGGGGAGGCTTTGTTTTTTTCTGCGGATGGACCGTTCAAATCTTGTTACAAGCCTGAAAATCATTGGTTGGATGACTGATTCTCTAATGCGCATCCTAAGTAGCAAAATGGCTGAAAACATTAATCTTCTTTTTCACTGCGTTACTGACAAGGCTGTGTAACAAATGATTCTAATAACATTTTGTACCTGTGGCTTGTAAATCCTATCCTCTGGAAGAAATGGTTAGGATGCTAATCTGGGAGAGGAAACTCGGGTAGGAGTGGTTTGCATACCTGAAGATACATTACTCGAAGTTCATTCTGAATTTTTAATGATTGTGGGTTTTATATGTAACTGGTCAGGCAGTGCCAAATGCCAAGCTGAGGAAGAATATTCAAGATGACTTCATGCCTATATCTTCAAAACTCAATTTGGTTGTTTCAAGTCCAGAATTTAGGTTTAATAGTGTTACCCCTCACAATTCTAAGGTTCGAGTCCTGAAAACACTTATGTCCTTTTTTAACTTTAAGCAAGCAAGTAATCTCTCTGACTCGAGCCTGGACTACTCACTAGTTTGAAGTTAGGAAGCAAGTGCATGAGTGTTTGCAGGATCAGGGCCTAAAAGACTAAATAACCTGTTGCAAAAATACATTGTGGTCAGAATATGGGAGAAATTAATAATATATTACAATAATTGCCTCCATGCATTAAGGTGCTTTTGTTTGTGTTGTTGTATACACATTTTGGATATAGACAAATATGTGCCACATATGTCTCAGTGTACAACATGGTATAATTTTGTGTTGTCAGTATTTCTCAGGGTGACTGGCGAATTATGTTGTTCATTAAGCTATGATTAACCCACTACTTGATCACTCTATCTACTTTTTATTATTACACCTTTCTAACTGTACTGGCCAGATTCTGAAACAGTCACTCATGTTGAGTAAGACCTTGCTCTGCAAGTAGCCCTATAGGAAAAAAATAGGGCTATGTGTGATGTAAGGTGCTATTCAGACTCCTGGGTTAGTGCTGATCATAGTGTGTGGTTAATGGCCTGCTTTCCTTGGGGGACGATGGAAATACTGTAGAAGGGGAGGCTTCTAGGTGGGTCACTTCATCAGACAGGGTCAAATTGCTACCTGTACCATAGTGTGCCATTCCTTTTCCTTGCTACTCTCCCTTTCTTTTTTGGAAATCACCCTTACTCATACACCTACACCATGTACCAGTATTATCCAGTGCAATCAATTTGATTTACACTTTGGATGCAGTTAATGCGCAGGATCGATTGTCCATGAATGAACTGGTTTCCTGGCTCTGATCTAATATAGACATCATTATAGGTTAATTGGGGAGAGTCCTGAGGGACTAGGGTGGGAGGGGACATACATTGTGTCAAAGCTGCAGTTCAAGGCTGGACTGTAATGTACTTTGCAAGTGATAATGGAAACCACAGGAAAAAATAAGAGCAGATGGGGACAGACACATGCCTTGGGCCTGGGAAATTGCTGGAGAGTTGGAGCTGGGAGACTGAACATTTTGATTTTGAAGAGGATATGTGTGTGTGTGGGGAGGACTTTCTTGATCTCAAACATCTTCTCCCTCCAATATCATATTGCTACAGCTCGGGAGGGTCCCGCGAAGCACCAGAGCGAGGGCGCCAGCCCCAGGCAGGGAGGGTAACATTTGACTGACGGACGTAATCCTCCCCCGCAGCGGAGTGGCTTTGATCCGCCGGATGGGGGTGCTGGCGGTGGGGTTCCCGAGCCGAGGGTTGCTTGGCCGTGCAGGCGGTCGCGCTCTCCCGTTCCCAGAGATTTTTTCCGGGTGAGGGCGCTCGGGGGTGCCGGGGAGGCGGCGATGCAGCGGGCGAGGGAAGCAGCCACGCGAATCTCTGTATCCGGCTTCGGGCACAGGCGGCGACCATAGCGCGGAGCGAGCGGGAAGGGAGGGGAGGCGGCGGCGGCGGCGGCGGGAGGTGCCGCCTGCGCTCGGGCTGTGGAGGTGTGTGTCTGCGGGGGGCAGAGGTAGGGCCGGCCGGCGGGGTGTGTGTGCGAAGGGCTCGTGGGGGGCTGCCTGGGGCCGGCCGGGGTGTGAGGCGAGCGGTGGCAGGGCCAGGCGCTCTGCGGGCGTCTGCTGTGCAGAGTGGCTGGGCTCAGCAGGGAGCGAAGAGGGGAGAAAGTTGGCGGCCCCGCCTCTGGTGCCCTCCCCGGGGAGGTGGGCAGGGTAACGGTCCCAGGCTGGCTGCGCTGGGGCGCCGGGAACTAACGTGTTCAGTGCTCAGGGGGGCGGGGGGCGGCAGGGCTAGGAGGCGGGTCTGTTATTGAATAGTGTCTGATGCCTCAGGCTCCTGGTTTGATCTGGACTCTTGTCTTTGTGTCGGGTCTTTTTGGTCGTGTGAAGGGGACATTTTTCTCCTAAGCCCGCCCCTCAGCCGGGGCTGTATTATTTGGGCTTGTCATTTTCCCCTGTAAGTTTGTGTATCCCCCTTGGGGAAGTACGACCAGCAACAGATTTTTTCCCCATAATTTAGCAGCCTGGATGGTGTAGTTCCTCCAAAATATTAAACAGTGAGTATTAACAGAGGCAGGATTTATCTCCTCCCTCCCCCCACCCCGCTGTAACTTCGCATCGATTTTTGTCCACATGCACCTCCTGTGGTGTGTGACACCTTTCCACCCTCCATTGCGGTGTGTGTTTTGTGGTGTGTTCTCTTTCAGGCAGATCTCATTCAGCCTTCCTCTCCCTGTAGTCCGTGGTGTGTGTTGTAGCTCTCTGCCCCCTCCCCCGCCCCTTTAGTCTCATGTGAAGCGAGAGACTGTCACGTTTCATTTTTTTCCTTTCGCAGGTGCTGAAAAGGAGGGCTGCAGCAGCTCCCAGAAGCAGGCTCGAGGACATTCCCCCTCACCCCTACAGGAGCTTTACAATTTCAGCTGCCAGATCTGTGGAGGAGAGAGATTTTCGCACAACCCCCCCTTCCCAATCTTAAATCTACAAAAAGCGGAAGAAGAGCCAGCAGCCGGGGGAGGGAGTGGAGGGGAACGGCAATATTGTTGCAGCTATAGTGGCAGAGGCTGATGGCGGAGTTTGGCAGCAGGGGTGCTGCCACTGGTAGCACCAGGGGCGGGGGGCTTCCCTCGTCCCCGAGTCCTGTCCAGGGAAAGGTGGCTTTCAAGGCAGGAGACGGGGAAGGAGGAGGAGGCGGCGGCAGATCCTGTGTTGACAGTGCAGGCGGCGGGGTCTCTAATGGGGACTGCGCTCTGGCCGGAGACGAGACAGGATCAGCCCAGCTCGGCAGCCCCGGCAGCAAAGCGAGAGGATGTTCCACAGTGCAACAGAGGGAAAGCAAATCCGGCATCCCCCGAAGAAGCAGTATCATCAAGGTAAGAGGGCTTGCCCCTCCACACTGCGGGGATTTCTTCTTGCCTGGGCGGGAAGAGATGCAGGAAGTGGGGTCTGGCTCACGTAGTCCATCTCAGGCTGAAAGGATTTGTTGGATTTGGTGGGGCTGACTTGATCTGCCATTGTACATAGTGGACAATTTGGGGAGAGGGGGTCTTATGCACAGGGTATTATTGATCTTGGAGGGTTCCTAGCCCAGAGCAGGTAGAAGAAAAGGCATAGCCTGTTGGCTGCTAGCAAGGCAACAAACATGAGCATCACTGAAAGCTGTGGATGACAGGATACCTGCTTATTTTCTCTGATGGTGGGTGCACCGGTGCAGAGCAATTTTGTGGCTCCATTGGGGAGGTGAGAGGGAGACACACACACACACACACAGGTAATGGGAAAACCAGGCGCTCATTGGACTGGGGATGGGAGAAGGTAAAATATGAAAGCTTCCTCCTTAAAGAGGTCAATGCATATAGTAATAGGTTGTTATACTTTACTTAGCAGCAACCTTTGTCTACTGGTACCTTTATGTAGATTTCAGCTGCTAATGTTTAAACATGAACAGACAAGGGCAGGCTTTATATTATGTAAATCATTGGAGGAAGGGATGCAGTATTTCTGACAATAACCGTTTATGTAAGTACAGATATTCCCTTTCCTTAAACCCCAAGGCATTTAAGAGGTGACAATTTGTCTTGGGTTAATTATCTTTCATAGCTCCAGCAGATAGGCCTAAAGAGCTTTAAAACAATCTCACAAAAAGAATGCACGTTTTTTTAATTAAAAGTACGTTAGAGGTGAGTTTCACTGACTGATATAAATAACTGGTTTTTGTCTTCCTGTTACACATTTTTGGATACATGTAGTAACGTATGCTGAAATGAGAATATGTATTTTTGCTAGCTGGATAATAGTGAATTATATCAGGAAAAGCTAGCCCAGTGGTGTGTCTCAAGTTGTGCTCTATGAGACTGCAGGACCTTGGTTTGAGAGACAAGGAGAGGACAAGGACAGCCAGGAACAGGGTTGACAGCAGTGTACCCACCCTTCCTGTCAGAGTGATATTTATTGTTCCACCACACCCAGCATCAAGAGGCAGTTGAACATTGTGTTTGCATAATTTAATGTTCATTGGACCTGCCAAAAATCTTTTGATACAAGATCAGTGTTAATTTCTACTCTTGTCGTCCTCTCTGGTAGTACGATAAAAGATACTGTGTTGTGTGCTGTATGTAACATGTGGTTGTGATACTGATTTCTGTTTACATAGCAAACTTATATGTTTGTAAAGTCCAAACAAGTATACAGAGTTTCAAGGTATAATATAATAAAACTAAAGAGTACAAATGTGGAAATATTAAAGGGATCTTTTCACGTATAGTATTGCCTCAAACACGTCATCTTTAACTCTAAAGTTCTTCTATTTCTGTAGAAATTTCTTAAGCAATGATGTCTGAAAGTTGCTAATTGTTAATTCTCAATTTTATAAATTTGAACACTAATGTATTTTATCTTAGTACTGATTAATATCTTTTACTTTGTATTTTAGATAAATAAAATGAAAAATTCCAGTGAACACCAATAATTTTAGAGATTATTCTGGCCATATTTCTTTTAGACTTGGGTACCTTAAATTAGGTACCTAACTGAAAATGGCTTGACTTCCAGAGTTGCTGAGTGCCCTTCCTCCCATTGACTCCTGTAGGATTCAAGGTGCTTTGAAAATCCTGTAGATGCCTACCATTAGGAGCCAGTCTGACAATTTTAGCAGCAATATTTAGTATTATCTTAACATTCAATATCCGACACTTGTGCACCTAGTACTACGTAGCATAAATCAAGATACATGTCTTTTCACTGTCACAGTCCAGTTTATACAACTTTTTTTGGAATCTAAGTGACTTATTTTTATATGCTGGGCGAAACTCTACCCTTCCCAATGAAAATGGGTATTAATGTGAAATCTCGGCAAAACTCCTGTGTGCAACAAGAAGTGCAGCTTCCTTACCCTTTACAACCCATTTGAATCATGGAGCTATGTTAGTGGATCTGACTGTAAGAACGGTGGTAGTAATTAAATGTAAACTGATGTAACATCTGGTCAGTGTTTCAGGAAACCTTGTTTTGCA
This sequence comes from Chelonoidis abingdonii, assembly GCF_003597395.2. Lineage (NCBI taxonomy): Eukaryota > Metazoa > Chordata > Testudines > Testudinidae > Chelonoidis > Chelonoidis abingdonii. Next base: position 70,060,262 of record NC_133770.1, read on the forward strand.
TGCTTAATATTGTCTGGGCTCCTGAGTTATAAACAACAAATTGTTTGCAGTGTTGTTGTAGCTGTGTTGGTCCCGGCATATGAGAGAGACAACGGCAAATTTATATTACAATAGTAGTCTCAGTTAATATTATATTCTTTGGAAGTGCATGAGTATAGGAAAATCAGCATACCCAAAAATATTTTACTCCAAAAGACTGCATGGTAGTGATTCCCAATCCTTTCTTTGAACCTTCATTGGTAATAGGTAGGCACACAAGTGCACCCCACTTCCATTAGTCCTGTATCTCTGAACAGTTGCTGGTTTTCTTATCCTTCTTCTTTCCTCTCTGTTCTTTCCTGTTTTTGTTTGTTCTGTGTTTTTCCATCTTTCTATATTTAATTATTTTTTGCTCGTGGTTTTTCTTTTTGTACCCTCTTCTCTCTCCCTCATGGGATGGATGTTTGCTACTTGCATCCGAAGTAATCATAGAAGCTTGATGTGCTCAAGTGGCTGAGCTAAGTATTACAGAAAAACAGAAGATGACCTTGAGGTGAGGGCTGCTGCCTGATCTTCCAGCCCTGAGCATGGGATCTGTACACATTGCCAAGTCTATTAAAGGATGGTGTGGGGACAAGTAAAGATGGATTGTTTTCAGTAAAGCCTGCTGCTTTACTTGCATATATTGGAGCAGATATGGGTCTTGGGTGGATTGGTATTCATGAAGCTATTCTCTCCTCTATTATTCTTTTCTTCTGTACGGTGCCATCCACCTAGAATGGGAAATGTTATACTAGGGATTTTTCCAGGCAGTGTTTTCAGAAATGTCACTGTGCCTTGTTTGTGTGTCTTGCAGGGGTGTCCTGTAGTTTAAATGTCCAGTTCATGAACTTAAATGGTTTACTAGTGCATGATGGGAGGATGAAAGATATTAGCAATATTCCAGAATATTCAACTTGGAGTTACTACTAGCTAAGGTTTCCTATGTAATTGCCTTTAATGTAGGAATTCCTTTGTACAGTATAAAATCCCTATTCCTGAGATATTTTTCCTTTCATTACTTTAATCTGCAGCTGTCTGATCTTTATAGCTCAATAGGCTTGCAACTAGGCAGTCAGAATGTAGCTCCCTCAATCAAGCTGCACCTGGGCCAGCCTTCTTCAGGTTTCTGCCTTTTTCCTAGCTGGTATATGGTGTCTCATCTATCAGGATTGTCAGATAATACAAGTAAATCTCCCACCTGAAGACCCAGAAGCTGGCCCATAACTTTCTGAGCTTCCCTATACAGGTATGTCTGTCTATACTCTTATTTCTGGAAAACACAGTAAGCTATGGGAAAAGATGAACAGTCGCAGTATCATTTTTGTTCATGTGTCTTCTCTTCCTCCTCAGTTCAATGATAGGGCATAATTCCTGTCACTAAACTATAAAAGTGGCAATGATCTTATAACTTTTTTGTTAGGCTCTTCATGAAGTCATATTTATAGCCCTCAGGGGTTTCAACATGTTGCATATGTCAGTGATGTGAAAGGCACTTGCTAGTACACCTCAACGTCCTTGTTAATTTGTGGTGTGCCTCTAAGCTGATAAGACATGCCTTGCTTCTTCACTGAGATACATGCTACAAAATGATGCAACTTCCTCTCATAATTTGCTAAACATTTCTTATTTATTTTTAACTTGTTTCAGTCTATAAGAAGTACTAATCAAAACATTATTGAGACATGCAATATTTTAAAATACAAACAACAGCTTTACAATTGGCACAATGCTAGCAAAGACAGCAGTTAAAGAGAAGCTGTGTGTATCTCTGCCAGAGTCTATAAACATATTAACAAAATATTGTGTTTAGTGGTATCAGTCTGCTGATGGATTTAAAAGAATCAGCATAGATACTTTTTTGTCAACTTCCAGGATGAGGGGATGGTCTAGCAAGTACACAGTTATTTCTGTATCATAACTAGGTCTAAAATGAGACTAGAATTCCCCCCAGGAAATTTGAGGACTTTAAAGTATTGTATAAATTGCTTCACAATAACAACAAGGAGTCTGGTGGAACCTCAACGACTAACAGATTTATTTGGGCATAAGCTTTCATGGGTAAAAACCCACTTCTTCAGATGTATGAAGTGAAAACTACAGATGCAGGCATAAATATACTGACACATGAAGAGAAGGGAGTTACCTTGCAAGTGGAGGGCCAATTCAATCAGGGTCGATGTGGTCCACTCCCAATATTTGATGAGGAGGTGTCAATACCAAGAAATGAGAAATTGCTTTTGTAGTGAGCCAGCCATGCCCAGTCCCTATTCAAGCCCAAATTAATGGTGTTAAATTTGCAAATGTAGCTCTGCAGTTTTTCTTTGAAGTCTGTTTTTGAAGTTGGCTACTTTTAAATCTGTTATAGAATGTCTGGGGAGATTGAAGTGTTCTCCTACTGGCTTTTGTATGTTACCATTCCTTATGTCTGATTTGCGTCCATTTATTCTTTTACTTAGAGGCTGCTTGGTTTGGCCAATGTACATGGCAGAGGGCCATTGCTGGCACATGATGGCATATAACACAGTAGGTGTACAGGTGAATGAGCCCCTGATACTTCACAATAACCTTTTCCACAAATGAAGGCTTGAGATAAGGCAAGATTGTAATTTCCTGACTAAGGACCTAGCATCTTTTTATTGAGCTATTGTTGGCAGCCTGTAATAGGTGTTGACTAACCTCCCCCCACAATAATGGACTCTGTCTCTCTGTTAGATTTTACAACTAATGTAGGTGATAGCCCAAAGTTCTTCAAGTATTTCTGGAACCAAAATGAGCATAATTGGCTGAAACTCAATTCAAGAAAAGAAACTGTCCACTTCTCCTCCTCTTTCCTGACATAGAATTTAGCCCATGGACACAGCCACTCCAGTCCAGATTAAATCATTTTCTGTGAAGTAAAATGAAAATTCCTCAAGCATTAGACACTAGACAGTATCTGATCAGAAGCAACCAAATTCGTTAGACTGTCTGCTACCTGGAGCAATTTCCTTTACTATGATGTTGCAGATGCTATGGTGGAGAAAGAGAGAAACTTCTTTGTTTCAATCACATCTTCAGTATAGGACTTTAATGTTTATGCTATGATTTCTGCCACCTGTACTCTGACCTCCTCTCTAATAGTTTTATTTGATACAGAGAATCTGAATATCAGTGTGACACAAGAAACCAGCAGGAGGGGACGTTTAGGACCTATCCTTTCTATAATAGAGGACAATAGATAATTATGTTGTCTGACATACTCTTCCTAAAACAATGAAAAGAAAATTCAACCTGTTGTGCTCCCCCACACAACTGAAACTTCAAAACAAGACATCAAATGAATCTTCAGACACATCTGGACTTATTCATGCCAAAAATTTAACTTCTGAAATTTGGAAGCTAGTCTCAAGAGCTGATCTGTAAACTTTTGAAAATTAATGCATTGCATTGGAGTTTAGTCTAGCAATAGGTGTGAAAGTGTGTGTAATTATAGGCAGGGCTGGTAGTGCTACCTATTTTTAAGATTACCTAAAACTTCCTATCATAAGACCCTGTTGCTCGTAATTTACCAAGCTTTAACACTTTGGACTGAAATTTTCCATGCCAGATGTCTGCCTCAGACTGAATTATTTTTTGAAAATTTTAGCCAAACTGGTACAGCCATTTCTGAGAACAAGACTAGGGGTAAATATGTTGTTTTGCCCAAGTTTAAAAAAATGTGGTGACCATTTTTTTTTTTAAACAGCTCTTACACCCCCATGCTTTGGAGAAGGACCTTGTAATTTGGCAAAGGGGGTGTCTTTTGCTGTCCATGAAAATCTGCCCAAATTTGGTCAGGCTATAAACCTCTAAAAAATTAAATTTCACACATGCTCAGTAGAAACATCTTCAGTTTTAGCAGCTAAAATCTCCTGTCCTCACTGAGCATGCCCCGGCCTCTCCACAGCTTCAACTATGACTGGAATGTGGCATCCCTGCAAGAGCACCTGAGCAAGCTCCAGCCAACCCATAGTTACAGGACTTTACCTATACTACGTGCACTCAACTGGGAACTGGAATTTAGAGCAGGGAGCTTGTCTCTCCTCTGCTCTCAATGACCCTCGTGCTGGTGCCCAGGCAGCAAGGAGTAGGAAGTTGTCTGGCTCAAAAGCAGAGGAGACATCTTTTCCAAAAAGTGGTGGAATGTTCCTGGATGTTCTGTAAAATTCCTTTACCTAGTGCTTGACAGCATCATAATAAGGACAGTGCAGGCCTACAGTGTAGCCAGCATGCTTTGTTTCCCAGTCTTCAAGGTAGCAATGTTTTAATAGTATTTAAACTATGGGAAGAGAGCTTTTTAAAATTAAACATTGTTTTTACATTCATTGTTCAGTCTGTATAAAAGTATATTGTTAAAACAAATGATGGGAATTCTTTCAGTTGACTGCCAGAATCTTTGTTTAAACTGGTCTCTGTCTACTAGTTGCTTTTGTCAGCTTTCAGTAAAGGCACTTGTTTACAGAAGTTAACTGACACTCAGTAAACAGGGAGAAAAAAAAAAAGATTGTTTGTTTGTTTCCAAAATTATAGAAGCTTAAAAAATCAGTTGGAAGTGGGATTCAACATATTGTGCCTTGCCAGTTAGTGTAAAAAAACAAACAACCCTCCCCCCATATGTATTTTTTTGTTTTAGCCATCTTGGTCCCAGGAGTTCAACTTCTGTGTTGCTGAAATAACACATAAAGCCACTGAAACCAGTTCTGTATCTATACATGCTAAATACAATGCATTTTATGTAACATAAGGCAGTAAGAATGTTGTATAATATTCACTTCAGGAAATACCTTGGATCAACAGAAATTATTTTATTATTCATAAGAAACAACTTCTAAACTAATTTTTGCTAAGCACCCATGCTGGAGTGTTTTAAGAGCTGCATCCAGTGGAAACCTAGGATTTTAAGTATAAACTCATGAAATGCAGGAGATGAGAAGTGCTTATTCACAGAACATTACTACCATGTAGTGGAAAGAGAGAGACCATTACCTTAAATAACTTGAGTTCTCATATTGTCACTTCCCAAAGAATCCCCAAAATGTTTTACAGTATGTGCAACGCCATTGAAAAGCAACTTTTTTCAGGGGTGGAGGGAGGATGCAGACAACCAGTATGCAGTAAACTATACAACAATGATCAGTGGGTAGTATTTGGCCAAAGATATATATAGGCAGCCCTAAAAATGGCTACAAAAATACCACGAGAGCTTGAATATTCTTTTTTTCTATAAGATCTTATCAAACATATTCTTGGATTGCTGTGTAGCCAGGATCTATGGCTTTCTAAGGCTCTGGCCTAGAAGGCTGCAGGCATTGAGTACTGAGCTGAGAATGTTTCTCAGATGACTGCTAGATTTATTAATTTCTGTCTCTTGTCTTTCTGAGATTCTCTTATAATTGTATCTTGTTACTTTTTCCCTCATGGTTTCCCCCCTCTTCTTTTCCTTCTCCCATTGTAGTAGATACATCATTGCACTCCACGGCTATTGCTTGGGGAGGGTAGGTAGTTTCTAAATCTGCTTGCGCCTTCTTGAGTTTACTTAATCTAAAATGATGTGTGTTGCATGCTTGTTGCTTCAGCAGCAAAAGGCAAGTTTGCTTTAGAATTTAGGGTGGTAGATTGCATTATACCATTGGTAAGTCACTGGGCTGATCATAAGAATGGCCATACTGGGTCAGACCAAAGGTCCATCTAGTCCAGTATCCTGTTTTCTGACAGCGGCCAATGCCAGGTGCCCCATACGGTATGAACAGAACAAGTAATCATCAAGTGATCCATTCCCTTTTGCTCATTCCCAGCTTTTGGCAAACAGAAGCTAGGGACACCATCATAGGTGCTATTTAAGATATTGGCTATGAGACAGTGCTGTGAATGCCTTTCAAATAATACATTTAAACTCTTTTCTCTTTGAAGAAACGTGCTCTGATGGGGTTTTTTTTTTGTTCGGGAATTTTTGTTTGGCATTAATGTGTTTGCTAGGATCTGGAAACTTTGTTTGAATGGTTTAGTAACATGCTATAAACATGTTCCTTTTACAGTGCTAGTGATATGAAACCATGCTGATTAATGCATTTAGCTTCTAGCTATGGTTGAATACATTTATTTGCATATCAGCAGAATAAAGTAGAAAAAAATTACATTATGTAAGGTTGCAAAGTAAGGTTAAAAAAAGTAGCACTTCAGACTAGGCTTCTAAATGGGAGATAGAATGTGTATGTAAATAAAATATCCTTCATTTTGAGAGGATTTTGGACTTGCTAGTGCTGCGATTTATAATAGCCACTGTACAGGGGACGAGTCCTTTGGAGGAAATTCTGAGATGCTGTATATGTTCAGGAAGGGACATGCTTCTCTGTTAATGTAGCCTCACGCTCTACTGGGCAGCAGAAATGGAGGGAGGAGACGCAACAGACGCGTGGCAGTGGCTGCAAATGTTCCCTGCGAAACTGAATGTGATGATGAACCTACGCTATCCCGCTGGAGCGCACCACTCCCTGAACTTTCCAAAGTGTGAGAGAGACTGTGTGTGTGTGTGCGTGTGTGTGCACGCACGAAAGAGAGAGACGCGCATTGCCCTTTTAAGTTTGCTGACGCCACTCTAAGTACACTGCCTTTTTAAGTAGATCATCAAGTTGAGACAGCAGCTGCTGCTAGCAAGCACCCTCCATCCTGAATCCTGTTGTGTCCCCCCACCCCATGGAGATGGGGTACAGGAATGGGGGGAAGCGGGGACCCTGGCATTAGCATCCCTCTTCTCCTCCCGCATAGCAAGCAGGAGGCTCGCAGGAGCAGCACAGGCCAGTGTGGGGGAGGGACACCTGAACTGTCCATCAATTGATAGGCTGCTGGGCAGCTGCCACACAGGCAACTTAGGAGACCTGATAGGGTGCCTGCCGGCCCATCCTGGTTCTAAGCCCCCACCAGCTTGCTCCAATAGGCTGCTCTTCCTGCAAGCAGTGGGCAAAGGAGGCAGCTGCCAAATAGCTTCCTCTCTTATAAGGGAGCACCTCTAAGGGCTCCAAAATAACTTTCAGTTAAAGTTTATTCAGAAGTTGTTGTGGCCACCAGAGAGGATCTAGGACACTCCATCAGAAATCTATATGAATGTTCTTTGTCCCTCTCTCCCTACTCTTTTGGAAACCCCCTGCTTTTGCTTTCACTGAGAGAGGCAGTTGTATGTTGCTGCCTGCCACCTGAAATCTTCTTGAAGATTTCACATATATTCTGAAAATAGTGAATACAATATTGGCTGTCTAGTTCTGCACTGGCTGCTCTCTCCTGATGCGCACAGTAAGAACAGAAGAGCGAAACGCTAGTGTGCTTCAGGCAGATCCATCAGTAGAGTGCTCAATGTGAAGGATCTGATAAGATCCGCTGACTCTCACAACCCACCTCTCATAGGGGAAAGGACCACTAAAACTCTCTTTGGAGAGAGGGGGTATTTTGAACCATCAGTGATGCTATTGTCCCTGTCATTGTCTTGCCCCTTTTCCCCCTTTCACTCCTTGTGGAGGAGGAGAGTGCAGTAAAGCTTCCTTTGGATCCCAGCACTTGGGGGGCGGGGGGAAGGCTTCATGCTTATCAGACTTTGAGCTTCTTATTAGCCAAAGCTGATCTGAAACATGGGGAAGGTAGCAATGTCTAGGTGCTGTGTCCTAGCGAGAAGCTTAGTGCCAGTCTTCTAGCAGATGATGAGAGGGCCATCCTAGGTCTTCCGCACGGTACTGCCTGCTTGGCTCTCACTAGAGAATTGCTATCTTAATTAGCTAGAGGTCAGTGTCTGATGTCTGGAAAAAAATTATTTTTTGAGCACTACTTAAAGAAAACTAATATAAGTACCCTAACTTTATTGCCTAAACTCAGAACCACAAAGGAATGGCCTGTGTACATCCTGTAGTGTTGGGGCTATTGTATTGGGCTTTGTCTCTACTTAAAAAAAAGTTAACATGTTAGTTGTTACTAGAGTAGACAAGGCAAGCTGTAGTTTTAATGTGTGTTTTTTAAGCTGGTCGACCAGCTTAAACTACAGCTTGCCTTGTTTAACAACAGTAGCAAACTGGAGATTTGGCCTAGGAGCACTGATGTCCAAGGTGATTCTCTTTCTACAGAAGGAGAAACTCTACTACAGAAACTCCTCAAATGTCTGTGGAAGGAACCTCTTTGTTTTTTTTTATGGATCTGAAGGAAGTGACTTTCTCCAGTTACTAGTGGGGGAAAAGAAAGTCACCATATTCTTTCCTCCCTTACTTCAATCTTTTTATTTAATTACTCTGGCTTGTGTAAGTGCACATAGTCTTCCCTCAGCTACCACAGCAAATAAATTCAAAATTAGGGGCACCTGAACTCCCAGGATCATGTGGGGTAGAAACTGAAGAAAAACATGATTTCTCTAGGAGTTTAATGGGAGAAACTGATCTAGCAAGGCCCAACTTAACTTCTGGAGAGTTTTAACTGTGCTTGACAAAGAAGAAATTGAGTCCACAGAAACAGAGGAAAAGACTGGTTTGTCCTCTTCTGCCATTTTGTCTTGGGGAACCTCTCTTTTGTATATAAATATTTGGGTCTTTTTTTTTTTGTCTCAGAATTACTGTTAAGCTTTATCTAGATTTGGAAAATTAAATAAATGTGTTAGTGCACTTAGCTAAAACTTGTTATCTACCTAGTTATTAAAAAACAGAACAAAAAACCCCAGCAACTATTAAACACTTTCTGCTTGGTCCTCACAAGGCCCTAAAGAGTCTTTTTGATAATAGAGGAAGAAAACGCTTACGAACTATGAATAAATTCAGTAATATTTGCTACTTTCCTGATACAGTTTGCACTATTTTCTTTCATCCCTTAACTATATAAAATGTCAGCTGAAAAAGAGAAATTCTGGTAATGTCCTGGAGATTGATTCAGCAGTTGCCCAGCATTACACTACAGGAAAATGTCACTCTCTGGGATCTTTTTGATTAAAAAAAAATAGATGAATAGAGTTCATGAAAGGTCATTTTATTATTAATGGCAAGCTGGGCTCTCCACTGAGCATCTTGGCATTGAAGTGGACTCCCTATACGAAGCTGGAACACTTACTGAATGGCAAGTGGAAAAGTCAGCTGGCTTCCTCTATGAAAGAGAAGTCCAAGGTATTCCATAGAGTTGGCTTCTGTGGTAATAGCCTCCTGTCCCAGATCTGGACTTTAGCGTCGAAAACCTGGGTGCTTACCTGAAACTCCCCCAAGCTCACTACCAGCTTGGATATTCTCACTGCCACCAGGTCAGGAATTTATAGGGCCTGACCCCCCTTTTCTCTCTCTGGTGTCTCCAACCCTTCCTTGGGGGGACCCCCAAGACCCAGACCCCTGGGTCTCTCTCTCTCCTCTCCCAGCTTCCCCCACTTCCTGGGTTAGCCGGTGCAATGCTATACTTCACTCCTTGAATACAACCGGAGAGGCAATCTAGCTTCCCCGAGGCTAGGCATTCACCTAGTCAGCTCACACAAGAGATTCCCCCTCCCTTTGTCTGTAGGCCTTTTTCCCGCCCTGGGACAATAGAAGTGAGAAACAGAGTTTGGGCTTTTCCCTCCCCCTCTGCCTCACTGGAAAGAAACTTCCACAAGGTTTAAAAAGAAAACTTTATAAAAGAAAAAGAGAGAAAATATAAAACAATAATCTTGCATTAGAAAACTCAATATAGGCTCTTGCTTATAGAAATATGAATAAACAGTCTGATTTAAAAGATAGCCGATTAAACCGTCCAACAAATCAACATACATGTAAATCACACAAAGTCATTATAGCCGAATTACTTTGCTTTTCCTTTGTACTCACAGAGTTTAGGAGAAACTTGAGATAAGATGGAGTTAGGAGAAAGCTTGTCCCTCACAGCCGAGGAGCAAAAAAGACACAGCAATCCACATCTGTACATACAACACAAAGCTCTCATAAGCCGAATTACCTCTTGCTTCCCTTTGTACTCAAGACTTTTAGTAGAATATTTGAGATAAGAGAGAGTTAGAAGGAAACTTGTTTACCCATAGCGAGAAAAACAACAGACCCCGAGTATACAAATTCCCGCCCCTGACTTTTAAACAATCCAGTTCTCTGATTGGTCCTCTGGTCAGGTGTTTGGTTACCCTTTCCAGGTAAAAGAAACTTAACCCTTACCTTACCTATCTACTTATGACAGCTTCTTTCTAATATGGCCTCAAAATACACACATTGTGACACCCGGTGTTGTGTCTTAGTAGTTGAAAAATTGCAAACCTCAATGCCAGGAGAATTTCCTTTCTTTCTTTAAAGATATCTTCGCCATCTTCAGATCCCAATTCCGGGTCTTTAATCCTCCTGTGCAAGAATGGCTGGAACTCCCAAAGCAAAAAAATTCTAGAAGGGTGCAGGTTGGAGCATTCTGACCTTGAAATAATGAGTGGCACAGCCTACTGGGGCCCTCATCTGTGAGTTGCTTTTGTCTCTGCCTGTTGAGGAATTCCTTTTGGTTGCTTCTATGAAAAACTGCAGTTACTCAGTCATGTTCTCTGTGTGTGTATATATATATCTTCCTACTGTATCTCTTTCACTTCATGCATCCGATGAAGTGGGCTGTAGCCCACGAAAGCTTATGCTCAAATAAATTTGTTAGTCTCTAAGATGTAACAAGTACGCCTGTTCTTTTTGTGAATACAGACTAAGACGGCTACTACTCTGAAATCAGTCTTTTGCCTGTTTCTTGGTTTCTCTCAAGATTCTTTTTTTAGCTGATTCTTATCAGTATCACTAGCTTTCATCTCTTTTTTTTTTTTAAATTAATTTAAAAAAGATGGGGGGGAATGAATATATGGTAATTGGCTAGATGTTCTTGTGTACCTTTTGCTGCTTTTAGTATTAAATAAATTTCCCTACTAATTATGCCAGTTTTTCATATTTCTCTATCTGAAAATCAAAATAGGGTCAGCTTTGTATGTACTTGTACTAGACTGTGAGTGAAATCCTGGCTTTATTAAAGTGAACAGAAGTCTTGTGATGTACTGTAGTGGGGGCCAGGATTTCAACCTGGGTCATCTTAACCACAAGTATTGCATTTCAATTTTTGAAGCTTTTCTGGGCTACTAATCCCCTAGTCCAGGGAAGAAAGGAGGACATTTATAGTCTTCTGGAAATTCATACTAGAGAAAGTGATTTCGAGGTCAGACAACTCCCAAATATAGTAGACTGTATCAATAAAGAGATAGCATCAACATTTTTCACCTGTGAGAAGAACCTAATTGAAGCCTGAAAAATTTACCAAATAGTTTCTATAAGGTAGACTAAAATATACAAATGAGAAGTAGCTAGACAAATTTCCACAAAAGGTTCAGGGTTGATGTCTTGGAGAGAAGCCCAATCCTGCATCTTAACTGGAAAAAGGGAAGGTATGAGATATTTACCAGGGTGCAATCCCTGTATTATTTGGGGGCTTCTCCTGTTGTATCTGCCTCTAACCTTTAACTTCAAAATAAGAAACAGTCTCCCCAGCCTCTTTGCTGGCATGAAAGGGACCAGTCTCTACCGCTCGGCCTCATAGTCCTCTCCTGCTATCTGGAAGTAGCCAAAGAGAAATGCTGTTCTGTCCCTCCCCAGTCTCCGTAGTTTGTGTTGTTCACCCTAGTGATTAAGTGCCTGCGAGTGTGCTAAAAATAGATGGGCTGCTTACCAGAGTACAAGCTTGCCTGACACGCTTGGTCAGAGTTCGGGTAGCCATTGTCCATACTGCGATGTCCACACTGTTGTTTTTAGTGTGCTAGCTGGAGCTGAGCTAGTGTCTGTCTGTCTAGCCTGGGAGGCATGGTCCCAGTGGTAGTGTAGACATAGTCATAATAGCTTTGCCAAGCATTGTCAACATGACCTGATTTTTGATAATTTTACCCTTTCCCCACAGGCTACTCACAGAAAAGTAGCTGTGAAATTAACTAGGGACTTGTTGCTTTTCTAAGCAGTAGCAGTAAAATTTATGAGCTCAAGTAGAGGCACTGAAACTGTTTATCTGCAGACTTAAGAAGATAACACCACATGGATTTGCACTGAATTCACATTTGGAAGATTATCTGCTCAGTCATAAGGACTGGGAGACTTCTCCCTCTCGCCTCCAAAGCTTTAAGCTTGAACTTTAACTGCAGAAGTTGTTAGCTTAGGCTCCCACACTTGTAGGGAAAACTTCCAACATATCATGATGAGTGGTGGTGGTGGTGGTTGTTCACGTTTTTGCTGTTTATCACTACTAGTGACTTGTGATTAATATAACGTACAAGTTTAGTAACTTGAACTGCATCACGTGTGCTGTACTCTCCACATGTAATCCAGTGTCCCGTGTTATCTGTCCTTTCAGTTTCCCCAGTGTTCTTTTCTTTTCATGGGTAGGCATGTGAAATTTACTACAGTCCTGCTTTTGGAAACTCTGGAGAGTGAGATTTTAGCATGTATATTCTCACTACCTGCCTAGATAGCAGTGGACTGCAAAGAGATGCAAAAAAAGTGAATCTGAATACTCCTGATGGACCTGAGCCTCTAAAATTTGTTTTCTGGAAGTTTACCATTTGTCTCAAATCTAAGGGTCTTGAGTTGATATAAACTCTGGTTAAAATTATATCCTTACATTCAGTTTTTACTGTATAATTTGCAAACTATCCATATTTGTTGGAAATATTGTAAAATGAATAATTAGTTGCTGAATTTATTTTGAGCCTTTCCAGTTTCATTGCCCCTTGTGTGCTTAAGAAATTAGATATCAACTTAAATAAAGACATTGTACACAGCCTGATCTGACCATGACTAAATGCATATTTTCTTTTGCATGGAAATAATATAAACTTGTGATTTTTATAACATGTTTTTCACTAATCTGCATTGGAATAGTATCAGTTTAGAATATGTGTAATATTTCAGACACTGTTAAAGTACTTACTGTACTTATGATTTAATGATTTGGAAATAAAGTTTATGGTGCATTCAATTATAATGCAATATAGGTCACTAATATCTTAAAAGATGTTGTATGTAAAACACTGTGAAATGAAAATCTGTGCTTGTATATGCAGACTAGAAATCTATAGTTACAAAATTTAGTTATTGCTTTCTTCCTGGCCCAGAGTGGTTCAAACTTTTTACCTAGTATTACTCATTTCTCTAATGCTTATGGTCAGAATTAGTTTGTCAAAGGATATCATTTACATTTTAAAGACTGAGTGAGGAAGTTTTACGCCACATCATATACACTTTTTGCCTCTTAAAGATGAAGTGAATAATCCTGAGATGAAGGCAATACATTTCTTACCTGTCAGAACAATCACTTAATATATATGTTGGATGCCATTAAAATCTTTAATGTCTGGCCTCGCATACAATCTAACCTAGGGGACCCCCTCTTTAAGTTTCCTTACAACAAATCAAAACTTCCCATCCCCCCATGAAAGTGCTCATGACTCAAGTTTTTTAGCTGGTAATAGTGCATAAAGTTTATAAGAATATAGTCTTATAGTCTGAGAAACATAGAACAGATAACACATCCTTCCATAAACTAGAGTCTTGCTAATCGGCACAATTTATAATCTCTTTTTTTTTAAAGGCAAAAACAACCCAAAAAACACAGTATCCCCACTTCTTATGAAATATTTGATTTCAGGCACATTGTTGTGTACTAATAATGTATTACTTTTACAAAGTATATTGCAGTACATATATTTTGAAATACTATCAAATAATTAAAAACTAAAATAAACTGTCAAGTCTCCAGATAAGTATATTTTGTGATATTATTCTTTTTTTTTTATTGACTACTTCACTTACTTCAAATGTACCAAATTCAGTCATATGCAGTAGATCTCTGTTATTAGTGAAATTCTGTTTTATGAGCCCAGTCTCAAATATTTAAATAAGATTAATATTTCCAAAAAAGGCACAGCTTTAAAAGTGCAGGGGAAAAAACCAAATAACTAAGTTAAATAAGGCTATTTAAAAAAACAGATAGGGGGAATGCAAAATATATGTAAAAACATGCATGGAAATAGGTAAGACTGGGTAGAAGGGAAGATATATACAAAAAGATGATGAAATTTGGCCAAGGTGTCACAACACATCACTGGCAGGCTATGGAACAGAACCCTAGTCCCTTGACTCCCAGTTTAATGCCCTGGAATGTGTTTAGAAGGGGATGGGGACAAATATTACTCCCATTTCCTTGAATCTCACTTTGACTTGCATGTCAGCAAAGAGTGAATTATGTCGTATTTTTGGAAAAGTCCTGAATAATGTATGTAAGTAGTATGGGAAATTGCAGTGCAAAAGTAGGATTGGACTGGAATTCCTGGACTGGAGCAATAGGCAGATTTGGATTTGTTGAGGAAAATGAAAGAGCAGAGAGGCAGAAATTCAGTACCCTAAGTAATAACTTGGTGTTAACAAACACACTGATTCAACAAGGGATGCTTCAGAGGAACCATTGGCTATCCCTGATGGAGAAACAAAGAACATGATAGACTTTGTACTTGTGAATTGCAGATGAATTGCAATGTGGTGTTATGCAGATCATATATGAACAATGCTTGCTCAGATAATAAGTTAGTGTACGTATGAATCAGATTGAGAGCATAGTGAAAGAAGTAAAGAATGTTGAAGAGAGATGGAATAGTATAAAAATGGGATGACACGGGTTGTTGAACAAGCATTGGGCTACAAGGTGGAAAACAAAGAAACCAGTGTGGATAACTGATGAAGTGATGAAGTTGAGTGAGAAGTGTAAGTAGCTAGAGAATAAAAAGGAAGACACAAATGTAAGAGGCTGAATACAATACGTTGACTAAAGAGATAAAACAAAGTGAAGAGAGACAAACAACTGGATAAATGAACAATGTAAAGAAGCAGAAGAATAAGCAAAAAGAAATGCAGCATGGGATTGTATTGTAATATAAGAACTGGGGGATATGAATTGGTGGTGGTGGTGAAAGACAAGTATGGACAAATAATTGAGGATCAACAAATAAAGAATAAATGATGGAAATAATATTTTGAAGAGCTGTAAAACATACAGAACACAGGAGATGCTGGAAAGCTTAGAGGAAGTAAAGATCTCAATAGAAAGTTTTGAAAAAGGAAAAGGTGCCAGGAAGTGACAACATAACCACAGAGCTGTTGCAAGCAGGCAAGAAACACAGTAAGGACTGTGCACAATCTATTCAAGATTTACAAGCAAGAACAAGTGCTGAGCAAGTGGGGGAAAGTGATAATAGTACCAATCAATAGAAAGGGTGATAATATGAGTGCAAGAACTACAGAGGAATCAGCTTATTGATTGTGCTGGGAAAAATATTCACTATTATTGCAGAGGGGAATGAAGCGGTATATGGAACTGGTGCTTGCAGAAGAACAGGCCAGATTTAGATCAGGATGAAATACAATAGATCAGCTATTTGTGATCAGACTGATTATTGCAGAAATACATAGAAAATAACTCTTAACCCTGTTACGAGAACTTTATAGACTTCAACAGGCTTTTGATAACATTTGTCAGTAAGAGTTATGGCAAGTCTTGAGACGGTGTGACATTCAGAAAAAAATCATCAAGCTGATTTAAAAAAAAACAAACCAAAAAAACTATAGCAAGTCACTGAGTGTGGTGAGAGTAGACTAGAAGTTGATGGAATGGTTCAGGATGATCAGAGGAGTGAAAGAAGGATGCACACTATTGCCAGATTTGTTCAGCTTGGTACTGGAAGCAGTAATGGGTACAACACTAGGAGATGGAAAAAGGAATTTATGTTATGTGGGAGGACAGTGAATAATTCACAGATTATATTGACCTAATAGCATTGACCAATGAGGATTTATGAGAATTACGGACAAGATAGCCTGGGATAGCAGAAAATTCTGAGTGAAGATCAGCACAGAGAAGATGAAAACTAAGACAATCGGAAGAGAAGAGAAAGAGGTAAAGGTCAAAGTTGGAGACGACCAGAAAAAGTGTGTCTTGGAGGACTAGTGTCTAAGAATGAAAATTTTGAATATGACACTCAAGTAAGCATCGGACTAGCTGCTACTGCATTTGGAAAACTCTGAATGATATAGACGGCTAAAGATATTCTGATAAAAGTGAAAATAAGCGTATATGAGACAAATGTTACGCTGATACTGCTGTACATCTCAGAATGTTGGAGTATGAAGAAAGTCAACAAACTTGAGATACTGACTGTTAAAATGAACAGGCTGAGGGGAATACTGAGTGAGTTGAGATTGCAGAAAATGAAGTGATAAGAAAACAGCCAGGGCAGGAAATAACACTATTACAGAAGATTCAAGAGGGATGACTGTGGTTTGGATATGTGTCAAGAACAGCCCAAAAAGGACGCCATACCTGGCAATATGTACTGCAGTGCAAGGGAACGAGAAATAGAGGAAGACCAAAGATGCATTGGTTAGACTTGGTGAAGACTGACAGAGAGCAAAAAGGTTTAGTTGTGAACAAAGCCATGAATTTGATACAAGACAGAATATGGTAGAAAGTCTTCATTTGGGTTCCTTGTTTGCTGCTGAGCTGGTGGATGGGAATTGAAGAAGAAAGAGAATATATAGAGTCAAATCCCAGGACCATTGTATTCAAAATCCTGAATATAGATGTTAGTAATAACTTCCAGTAAGTTTCAAAGAGTGAGTACCGCACAGTTGCTTAGTAAACAAACATTTACATTTAATATACTGTTTGTAAAGAGTATTTGAAATATTTCTTAATTTTGAAAACAAACTGTAAGGTAGTAAATCTAGTGTTTCTTGTCATGCCATCTTTCACAAACTGTTGCTATTGTTATAAATGCACATGGAATTAAAGTCTGTTTTTTATCATCTGTATAACAATATAAAGCTTTCAGCATAAAATTTTACACTTGAGCACACACAAACTAATTCTTGGCCCTCTGATTTCCTTTGAAGAGTGATTTCTCAGTCTATAATGTGACCTAAGGTGTAGTGTGTGTATCACCTCGATTTCTTAAGATCTTCAAAAAGGAAACTGCAGGCCTCAGCACAAAATCCAAATTCTTTTGTTTTGTCAATAAACAATCTGATGGTTCCTTCTAGCTAGCAGCATTTAGGCCTTTGGTTAATAGATGACTCGCTTTTCTCAGTATGTGGTCAGATAGGAAATCTGTAGCCTGTATCCAGAATGTTACAGGTGTTGAGACTAGCCCAACAGCCAACACTTCTCCGGATCTTACACTGAGGAGCTGAATTCTGTATTTATAATCTCCCCCACCTTTGAATGCTGACTGACCCAGCTCACAGATTATGAATACGTAAGAGGTGTAAGACTGCTTGCCCATAATGACGGCTTTCTATAAAACTTCATGAAAAGCAAGCTAATAAGCATGATCAGTAAACTACCCTATCCCCACTCTTCTTCTGGGTGTTCCTCAGACCTCCTAGTTGAATGCCCTGCTGTGCAGACACAGATGGCTGAAAGAAAACTGTTTCCCGCCCACTGTTTCTCTCCCTTTCTTTGTATTAAAATAATAAAATTCTCCAATGTAAAGCATGTCGTTCACATATGTTGCTTTCCTGTCCTCTTAATCCACCATCTTCAGATTTTTACATATTAATATATATAATTTTTTAAGATACAGTATATGTGCTTGTGCAGTATTGCCAACCTGAATGTTAAAAAAGCATGAATCAGGCCCCCAAAATCATAAGAATGGCTTAAAGATGAGATTTTAAAAAATAATGTATTTTGGGTTCTTTTCACTTGTCCTCTGGTTTCTGTGGTTTTGGAACACACTCACTTCATGTTTTAAAGTCTTTGTTTCTAGCATTCACAATTGCTATCGGGGTGCTGGAACAATTTGTGTAGAGGGGATGCTGACAGCCATTGAACCAAACTGTAAACCATGTATATGATGGAAACCACTTCAAGTTGGGGTGCGGTAGCACCTCCAGTTGCAGCCCCTATGTAAACAATTTTTAAAAAATGAAAGCTGATGCTCATGTAGTCATATGACTCTGGAGCTGGGACTTTAAGGAAAACACCAGCTATCAAAAGAGTTGCGATAATATCGTGAGATGTTAGCTCAATATAATTTGATTTTTATCTTGCATTCAGACAACTATTATGTGGGACAGACAGAACTATTTTTTCTGTTTGGCTTTTCACAGCGAGATAACTGTAGACAGAAGTTATACCTAGTAGATTTTAATTTTTTGTCAACGTTTGTATTTTTGTGACTTATTTCATTCTTCCTTTATGTTGTAACATTATTTTGTTGTGAAAAGGTCTTTTAGATTTGACTCAAGTGTATATTAGGACTATGATAATTTACAAATCCCCAAAATTACTATACTGTTCTGAATTGCATCAGAATAGACACAGAGCCAGAGGCCTTGCAGGACTTGTCCAGACACAGGAATCAGAAGTGCACTAACTGATGTTTATATGGCAGTTTTCATTCAGATACTTTGAGGAAAATAATTTGGAGAATTTTAGTAGAATTACTTATCTTAGTTTGTAATGTGCAACAATTAATAAGGCAATTTTAGTGACCAAAGTAAAACAAACAAAGGAAGAAAAGAGCGAGAACACTGGTTTCTCTCGATCAGGGGTCCAAGGTGGTGGTGGTGGTAATTGAGGGTCCAGAGTGCTGGAGACAGGCAGAGCTCTCAGCACGATCAGTCAGGGGAAGATGAAGTCCCAATGGAACTGATGCAGATTTTGGATCTAGGCGTCAGAACACTTAACCTGCATCTGACCTACACAGTCCATTGTAGCTGCTCATTTTGTCCCAAACTTAGGCCTTGGCTACACTGGCGCTTTACAGCGCTGCAACTTTCTTGCTCAAGGGTGTAAAAAAAACACACCCCTGAGCACAGCAAGTTACAGCGCTGCAAAGCGCCAGTGTAAACAGTGCCCCAGCGCTGGGAGTGCGGCTCCCAGTGCTGCAAGCTAATCCCCACGGGGAGGTGGAGTACCTGCAGTGCTGAGAGAGCTCTCTCCCAGTGCTGGCGCCGCGAGCACACTCGCACTTCAAAGCGCTGCCGCGGGAGCGCTTTGGAGTTCTGAGTGTAGCCAAGCCCTTACTTGAGGATAGATAGGGGTTTTTGTAGGTTCAAGGGAGAACTCTAGATTTGTTTATGTGTAAACTGGTGGCTCAAGGGAGTATACCAAAGTTATTTTGTTCAGGCTAGACAATAGGAACTGGTCATACCTGGCTGTGGGTGGTGTTCTTTGGAGGGAGCTCACAGTGCAATTAGGGAGCTTCACTATTTTGGATACCAATAAAGAATTTATTACTAGAATTGGTCTGATAACTACTGAGCTCGGTGTGTGCAGGCGTGGGTTCATTAACATCTGGAGCAGAGATCCCCCGTCATGCAGTGCTTCCTAGCTTTTCTGGTTCCAGAGTCCCATGAGGTTCTTGCCTTGGAATCTCTGTTCTCCATTCTGTATGCTAATAGAGATGCCTTCTTGTCCCATCTTCGATGCAAATGAGGTTAGGGGAGTTTCGTTATCCCAGGAGTTTTGATGTGTCTTCCACTGCCTTTTCGTTGCTTTTTGTAAGTCTTTCTTCTGATTGGTTTTGGTTCAAGCAGAGGGTGGGTGGGGATGGTGTTTTGTGAGTCAGATAGGCTGGGTACTGCACTCTGGTTTCCCAAGAACACAAAGCTGATAAGTAACACTGGGAACCCAGTTTTCTTACTGGAAATCTACTTGAGTCCTTATTCTGAGGGGAGATTACTTAGCATCTGCAGGGCAGAGGAAGGGGGAAGATAGCTCTGTCTAGATATTTATGAATCTGCTGTACAGCCTTAGCTGACAGCCAGTTGGCTTTTAGCTCGTGAGTAGAGGCTCATGCACTAAGCTCCAGAGGTCCCAGGTTCAAGCCCGCCTTCCTATGACAGGGGTCCGTTGGCGTTACACTAGTATTTGAAATACCCAGGCAAATACCCAGTTATCTTTTCTTCATATTTAGTATCTTTGGTAAGTTGGCATGTTCAGGTGGTGTGTTTTGCGGACTTTATAGTCACTTCCTACAAGGAATGATGAGGCAACTATCATTGAGAGATATCAGAATGTGTAATTCAGTACTTAACTAATGTGTCATTTAGAAAAGGTCACAGCTTTTACTGCAGCAGTTATGATATGCCAGTTACTATAGTTAGGTCTCTGGTTCTCATGTTTTAACTGTTCACATAGTGATAAAACTTTGAATTATTGTGATGTGATGCTATCAGTGCTATACATCTCTCATACACTCTCATACTATATAACTGCTCAAGCAAAACAGACAATCTTTGAAACTGAGGATAAAGAAGCACAGGATTATTTTACTCTAAGTACTGTGGATATCACAAGAAAATACAGTATTTGACACTGCATAGAATTTTGTGAAGTACAATTGCATTTTGATTAGTGATTCTGTCAGAAAGTCTCTCTCCTCCCTCTCTTCAATTTCCAGTTATATTCTCCGAAGTGTCTAGGAGTTCAGTGTGGTGCTTGATTCTCTTTAATTGCTGTAAAACATGGACACTTACCTATATCTCAGAGCATTTAATTAAAATGGTAGAATATTATAATAGTTGAATTGGAACCTCTTTTTAAAAAGTGTTCGTAATTTGAATGATACTAATGCATCATTTTTTTTACTTTTTTTTCTTCTGAAATACAGTTCCTTTTATGGTAGTTCCTAGACCAGCAATAGTCTGTTGCTTATATCCAACATTTTACAATAGATGTCTTACATACATGGATCAAAATTTTGTTTTCACATTCTCTTGTCTCCATCCTGCTTTTGAGAACAGCAATCTTTGCTAGAGATGACATCCCAGAGAGAAGGCCACATGCACTCTCCAAACTCCCAGTGGAAGAACAGAAGGAACTGCTGTTCTGCACCTGTTGCAGTCTGAAGGGAAGAGTCACTTTATAGATTGGAGCATCTTTTGTTTTCTATATTTTAAATTTGTGTTTGGGTTTAGGACTAATGCAACATTTTTATACGTTTACTTAAAAATATTTTACTTTCATGTGGGTTGGTAATTCCTTGTGCATTAAAGTTCTGTTGTGTAGATACTGTTGATGGTCACCCACCACATTAAACTCTCAAAGCATTTGCCATAACTTGAGGCAGAAATTCAGCAGCATGGAACTGTCCCATATCTATCCGGTTAATTGTGTATCTGGGCAAATTAATTTTTAAATTTATCTATGAAAAGCAAGGACTTTTCTTCCTTAACAAAATATTTGTTGTAACACAATTTAGCTTGTTACAATGTGAAATTTTTCATTAAAAACTATATAAATTGAGATAAAATAGAAATAAATTACTATTAAAAGTTTTCTCATGCAAATATACACTCACCAATTTGGAGCATTTGCGGTTAGTCATATCCACTATGCCTCTGGAGTGCCTCCTAGTGGCCTGGTGCAGCATCACCATTATGTCTGAGCTTTAATTTCCCCTTGTGGGTTTCAAGAAGTCCAGTAAGGCTTATGTATATTGAACAGTGCCCCTTTAGGGGAATAGTTTGTTTAACTGAAGGTGGAGCATTATACAAATAGGCCTCCACTGAAGAGTCTCTAGCTGAAGGGGAGGGGCTGAGTTAACCTTAATGAAGTCCATCAACCTTCCCTTATGTCCAAGTTCTTTACCAGTGAGGATCTCTTGACCCAGAACCCCCTTCCGGATCAGTTTCTCTTGTCTTCAGCTAGGGAAAGGTCTCACCTCTTGGCTCAAAGTTCCCACAGTCAAACTATGAGGACCTTTCCTTGGAACAATATATAATTTCTTTGATTTGGGGCTTCTGTTGCTACCTGGTAAAGTCCTTAAATGGGGCCAGTTTCTGCTGAGATGTGGCATTAATAGCTTCTCCATTTCAGAGCCTCCGTCACCTAGGAACATTCTCCCTTAGCTTCCTTTCTTGGTGAACCCCTCACCAGGTTACTCCTGTGAAGCCCTCCCATTGAGAGTAGCTTCCTTTTATCATGCCTGGGTACTTCCCTGCCTAATTAACTGCTTCCTAGTTAGTTAGTGACTTAATTAGTTCAGGGCCGTGCAGAGGATTCAGGGGGCCTGGGGTCTTTGGCGGTGGAGGCCCCCCGCTGCCGAATTGCTGCCAAAGGCCCGGCACTTCAGCAGCGGGTCCTGGGGTAGAAGGACCCCCCCGCCGTGGGTCTTTGGGGCACTTAGGCGGCAGGTCCCAGAGCAGAATGACCCCCTGCTGTCGAAGACCCAGAGCGGAAGAAACTCCGGGGGCCTGGGCCCTGTGAGAGTTTTCCAGGGCCCCCGGAGCGAGTGAAGGACCCCGCTGCAGGGGCCCTGAAAAACTCTCATGTGGGCCCCTGTGGGGCCTGGGGCCTGAGGCAAATTGCCCTTCTTGCTCCCCACCCCTGAATTAGTCCCAGGTGAATCTGAGCTGCCTCATTCTCCCCTTGTGGAGCCTGTAGGAGGTAGGCTGAGTCCCTGACCCCTTCAAGGGTCCAGCTACCCTCTGACAAGCAGCATATAATTTTGTTTTCTTGATGCCAAGATTCCTTTCTATAAATAAGTGTACTCTGATAGCTGGAGTGCTGATCATGCTAACTCTGACCTTGACCTCTGTTTTATCTACTATTGAGACTTGTGTCTCTGACTTTTCAATTACTAGGTCCTGCCTAAATTTTCCGTTTTGTGCTGCTTGGTTGGCATGATCATCTGACATGGGAGGATGATGTCAATAGAATTCCTGTAAAGGAAAAAAATAATGTGGTCTGTTCAGTCTTATTGAAAGACTTTTCAGACACTTGGAAATCTCCACAAAACTGGCCATTGTGGCTATAACAGTCTACACAGCTAGTCTTGTTCTTCAAGGTGCTGTTGAAATAGTCAGGTTAATACTGTGAAAAGCTAATTCTAAGAAAAATGCTTATCTACCAATGCTGTAAGGTATTTTGAAAACAAAACTGCTGGTTGGAGAACTGGTCATCTTATCCAACATCACACATTTCCTTTTAACATTGACAGAAGCCAATTGAGACAACAGGATCCCCACTGGAACCTCCGTTTAGTGACAAATCCTATTGTAAAACTTCTGTAGAGACCACTGCTAAAGTTTTTCTGAACCTTTAAATTAGCCTTTTTAGTGTAGCTATCACCTAACCATGAAGTTGATGAACTTAGAGCTCTATCCACAAGGAACCCTTTCTCTAGTTCTTTGTTGACATAGTTGTTTTGAGATTCTCTTCAGAAATTGCTTCTGTGTTCACCTTTTCTTATAAATCTGGTTGCAAGTCTTTTCAGTGGAGATAAATATTTTTGCGCTTCCTAATGTCAAGTAAGCCTTTTGAGTTTTACCTTATGAAATCAAATGCACATCTTATTGCATAAAGGAGGAACAAAAGTATCAAAAGTCACATTTTATTTAGTTGAGCAATTAAAGAGGTCTATTTTTCCAGCAGGAATCTATGGTAGTTTGTTGAGTATAGAAAAATAGGACATTTCATGAATATGTAGGCTATAAGCGAGCATCTTTTAACTCCATGCTAAATTAGATCCAAATTTTTGTCTTCTCCCACATTTTAGTGTTGGATCCTATAGTCAGTTTTAACTTCTTTTTTTAGTGTTTTTACTAGTTTTATTCTTCTTTTTGCCGCTTAAGTCCCAATTATTGATCTAGATTTGTGGCTAGGCACACTAACAGGGTGGACTGATTTAAATCAAGGCAACTGAAATCACCAAGTGGAAAGCCACGATTTAAATCATTGATTTTTAATCAACTTGTCTCTTTGTACTTCAGTGATTTTTTTTCTAGAGAAAGATGCATTCTCATTGTTTGTAAAAACCATTAGAATGTTGATTTTATAACTAAACACAGCTTTTACACTAGATTTGGTACATCTTTTTGCTACTTCAGAAGGTACACTATAACTACGTAGCTTAATATTTTCAAATGCTTTATTAATTGTAATTTTTTTAATATGTTAAAATGGTGAATGATATGTTGCTTATTTACTAGATTTACTCATGACTTGTGTCAAGCTGCATTAGGATGGTAACAGGAATGTAATTAAACACACAAAACAGCATGTAAAATTTATTTTCATGAAACAAAACAACCTTTAAATGTTATGGATACATAAATGTCTCAAAACGTTTCACATTTACAACTAAATGATTTGTTAAAGCAATAGAGGGATTATGTAGTCAGTGAATTTGTAAAGGGGTCATCACCCACCTCTTGTGAGTGCCTCCTTTCTGGTTGGGTGGGACTCTGCTTTCCTTGGAGTTCTTACAAGAGGGTGGCACCCAGCTCTTGGTGAGTGCCCCCAATCAGCAGGTCTTCAGTGACTCAGCCAGGGGGCTGAGTTGCTGAAGACCTGCTTAAGGAACTGTCTCACACACTGTCTGTCTATCCCCTCCTTCCCCGCCGCTTCTGGGGTATACAGTCTCTAGTTCTTTCTCACTGCCCTGGTATGGGGTCATAGTACCAATGGTTACTCCCCAGAGACACTGCCTTCTTTAACAACCCGACAGGAGCCCATTTTGGTACCCTCAGTTGGTGTCCTTTGAGCAGCCCTCCCTGGGCTCAGTCTTTTAGCCTGATCAGCAGGACCCATCATAATATCATTTGCTGGTTTAGCTAGGTTCTGGGCTCAGTCCCCTGGGCTCAGCCTGCCCCCACTGACCTGTCCAGGATTCTGCTGCTCTTCCAGCCAGCAAGGCACCCGGTTCTCCCTCTTCAAGCTCCAGGCAGGAGCTGACTACTCTGCCTCTGGTGCTTCCTTTTTATATGACCCTTTTGGCCCCAGTTGTTGCTCCAGCAGCCATTTTGATTGGCTGCTCCCCTGCAGCCACTCTATGCTGCCTAGAGGCCTTCTCCTCTGCTCTTTCAGCAGCACCAACAATACAGCAGCAATTTTTCTGCAGTTTGTCCAAGGCTATGGAAATAGGTTTTAGTATATTCAGCACATTGTCTATATTTCTCTGTAGCCCAATGTAGATTCCTTTTGGCTGTGATAGGTTCATCTATTTTGTCATGGATTTTCTCCACAAATTATCAGAATAGGCCAATTCTTACTAAATAGCTCAAAATGGCCAATATACAGTAACTCCTCACATAAAATCATCCTGGTTAACGTTGTTTCATTGTTTTGCTGATCAATTAGGGAACATGATTGTTTAAAGTTATGTAATGCTCTCTTCTAACGTCATTTAGCAGCCACCTGCTTTGTCTACTGCAGGGGTCGGCAACCTTTCAGAAGTGGTGTGCCGAATCTTCATTTATTTATTCTGTGTCCGACCCGAATGCGGGTTCGGTGAATTTTTTAATCGAGTGAGGAAAAACCAAGACCAAGCAGACTGACAGTTCAAAACACCACGTGGCCGTTTATTAACAGGGAGAAATTCACAACTTGGGCTGGGGAGGAGCACTTCTATCAACTAACAGTGCTATTAAAACAAGACACCTCTACACAATCTAAAACAAGCTATTTACATCTATTAACACATAACCAAATACTTCAAAAACAACTGCTCTTGTAAAAGGTAAACGAATATACCAAATAAAATGATTTGTGTGCACACTTAACCAAATATATACATCAAATTAACTTTGATAGCAGCTATCTAAAACAATACCATATATACATAACTTTACAGCAGGCAGTAGCATATGCAGTAGTATACCAAATAAAAAGGGGAAGGAGGAGAGGAAAGGTTAGGCAAAGCACAAACAGTTAGTGGGTAAGTACCGTATTCCAGGCGCAGCTGACCAGCAGAACAGACACCAGAAGCATACCGAATCCGTGGAAAAATACCGTAGAATAAATAAGCAACACGTGAAAAATACCGTGGAAAACAATAAGCAATCCGTGAAAAATACCATGGAAAATAATAAACAACACGACATGAGCCGGCTATATCCGGAGGAGACCCCTGGCTGAAGGGTTGATCAGGTCCTTCAGTCAGTTCGCGGATACTCCTGAAGATCCTGGCACGAGGCATTGTTTTATTCCAGGGACTGTTTTACACCTGGCACAATTTGATTGGTCCCTAGCTCCCCCGCCCTCCAGGTTCCGAGCTGTTGCCCCCTACGTGGGCAGACTTTGTACACGGCACACTAGAAGCTACTAGAAGCTGCACTCAGCACACTAGCGTAGTTTGCACACAACCCTAATCCGACCCTTTGAACTGCATTACGATTGATCAGATTGGGCCCCTTTGCTCACGGCACGCTGGTGTTATGCACACAGCACTAACCTGACCGCTGGGTTGCTAGGCAGAAGAGCAGGAGACTGCACACGACACTAGCCTAACCCCTAGGTGACAGGCAAGAGCGGGACTGCACACGGCCCTCGTAAGGTTGCACACCGGCTACGGGCTGCCACACAGTACCAGTGGTGACCTTAGCAATTGGCCAATAACAGTCCATGTAGGACCAGAGGCCTTTGGCTGCGACATTTCTGATTAAGGTTTTTCGTGGCCAGTAATACATTTTAAGTTTTTAGAAGGTCCTTCTATAAGGTCTATAATAAATAACTAACTATTGCTGGTAGGTAAGTAAATAAGGGGTTTTTAATGTTTAAGAAGCTTCATTTAAAATTAAATTAAATAGCAGAGCCCTCGGACTGGTTAGCCAGGACCTGGGCAGTGTGGTTCCACTGAAAATCAGCTTGCGTGCCGCCTTTGGCACATGTGCCATAGGTGCCTACCCCGGTCTACTGCTTGCAGAAGAGCAGCCCGTTGCAGCTAGCTGGTGGGGGCTTGGAACCAGGGTGGACTGGCAGCCCCCTGTCAGCTCCCCGCTCCCTAAGTAATCCCTGTGTTGCAGCTGCCCAGCAGGCTACCAGTTGCAGCTGTCCCTCCCACTGCCATGTGCTGCTCCTGCCCTCTGCCTTGGAGCTGCTCCCCGAGACTCCTGCTTGCTGTGCAGGGGGTGGGAGGATTGGAGGGAAGGGGAGGAAGAGGGGGGTAATGTTAGGGTGTCCCCCTCCCCCCTGCTCCTGCACCCCACTTACCCCATCTTCCATAGAGCAGGGGGGACACACCAGGGCTCAGGATGGAGGGAGCTTGCAGCAGCTGCAGTCTCAGCAAGCTGATCTAATTAACAAGGCAGTGTACTTAAAGGGGAAATGTGCATATCTCCCTCATTCCTGCTGTCTTGTAGAATGAGCGCATTAACCCTTGAGGGCTCAGCCAATTGCTAGTTCATCATTTAGCAGTAAGGGAAATATCCTACCCTCTGACTACTCTGCCTCAACCAAGCTTCACAATCATCATCACTGTGTACCAATATTAAATTGTTTGTTTAAAACTTTTAGTGTGTGTGTGTGTGTGTGTGTGTGTATGTATATATTCTTTTGTCTGGTGAAAAAAGTTTCCCTGGAACCTAATCCCCTCATATACATTAATTCTTATGGGGAAATTGGATTCGTATAACATGGTTTCACTTAAAGTCACATTTTTCGGGAACATAACTACAATGTTAAGTGAGGAGTTACTGTACCATTGTACATTTTAGGGGATAATTAGTTTGGATCCTCTTGCTCTTTTCAGTGAAGCTGAAGTGAAGTGGTTGTTCTTGAAGTAGTTTGCAATTTCAACAACTTTTTTCTTTATTCCTGGAGTTGTCCTTAAATATTTTTGGGTAAAGATATGTCATATGTTAGAAATTTCAGGTCCCGTGCATTAACTTCCAGATTTATTTTAATCTTTTTTACATTGCACCATTGTGACAAAGCAATGTGCTTGGCCAGGGGTTCTCAAACTGGGGGTCATGACCCCTCAGGGGGTTGCAAGAATATTATATAGTGGGGTTGTGAGCTGTCAGCCTCCACCCCCAAACCCCGCTTCACTTCCAGCATTTGTAATAGTGCTAAATGTAAAAAGTTGTTTTTAATTTATAAGGGGGCGGGGTCACACTCAGAGGCTTACTGTTGTGAAAAGGGTCACAATACACAAGTTTGAGCACCACTGTGCTTGTGTCGTAGCTTCCTACTCAGATTTGAACCTTAGCGTTCATAACCTGAGAAGCTAGCATTTGGCTCCCTCTGGTCTCCCCAAAATCTTCCCTGGAGGGACCCCAAGACTCAGAGACTCTGAGTCTCACAACAAAGGGAAATAACCCACTTCCCTTCCCCCTCTCTCTCCCACCCAGACTTTCCTCTCTGGGCTAACCTGAGAGTACTGATGCAATCTCTTACATCACAATACCAAGGGCAATGGTCTCCCTCTGTTCCACAAGAGACCAACCCAATACAAGGAAACAGAAATGATTCTATCTCTCTTACCCCTCCACTCAGTTCCCTGGTGCTTGCAGAAGCTCTACCCTTCGTAGATCTAACACAAAGAGAATTCCCCTTCCTTCGTTTCTTAGCTACCCAAAGAGAAAACTCAGAAACAGTCTTAAAAAAAAAGCTTTATATAAAAAAGAAAGAAAAACCACATGAACAATTAATCTCTGCATAATTGGACAATACCAGGGCTATTATTTAAAAGAAAATATGAATAAACAGACTTATTCAGAAAGAGATTACACTTAACCATTCCAGCAACTACACCTGTAATACAAAAAACAAAACATATAAAAGCCTATTGTTTGCTACCTTGTACCACAACTTTGAAAACTGAAATTAGAAGCTTGAAGATAGAAAGAAGCCTCCCGTAGCTGAGAACAGAACAAAAGACTCAGACCCCCAAAAATTCCCTCCCTGACTTAGAAAAAATCCGGTTTCCTGATTGGTCCTCTGGTCAGGTGTTTGGTTCCCTTTGTTCCCTTTACAGGTGAAAGAAACATTAACCCTTAGCTATCTGTTTATGACAGCTTGACACTTGAATATTTGTTCAGTTTTTAATAGCTTTTACTGCTACCTCTTTTTAAATATTTTGCTATATGAGCATTTCCTGATGTATCCTGTAAAATAGACACAGTAGCACATATTATTGAATCATTGTGTACATTGCTCCACCAAGACTCCGATTAAAAAAATTTCTGACAATATTTTTAGCACATTGTTCAATTCCCTTCAAATACACTGTATCCAGCAATTTTTCAGCAAGGGCTCCTTTGCTGGGCGGAAGGTAGCCAAGTTGTAGTGATTTAACTGTGTCAGTGAAATATTTCTTCTGAACAAAATAAAGGGGAGAATTTGTTGCATAAATTAATTGAGCAATCTTTTAATCTATGGAGTCTGGCTGGAATTTGATGGTCTTGATTATGAAGTCATCTGTGGTCTTACTGGTGATGAATACAATCTTATTAATATTTATTATTACTATTATTTATTTTGATACTGGTAATTTACTGTCTGATGTATGTTTAGTTGCAGCACTGCAGGTGTTATCAATAGATAACTTTGAAGTTGTAGACATTGCAGATGATGGATGTTCATAACTCGTTATGTCTAAAATGGATGCTGAAACAAAATAGTAACGAGGTCACTCTCACTCAGTACACTGGTGTATGGTGTGTTGTTTTTTTTGCTGTTTATACCACTGTTTAAATTTATATAATTTACTCTAAACCCAGTTTATAGGGAAAAGAATTGATAAATTATAAGGATTATGTAAATCTGTTTAAACTCTTATCTCTAGCAACATACCAGTCAGCTTGCAAAAATAATTTCAGATATCCCAGCAGTAACAGTAAAAACATGATTGACAAATACTCTCTCAAAAAACTAAAATACCAATTTATATTTTTAACAGAAACATTTTCAAATTAATTAATAAAAGTAATCCACCCCAAACACAAATTTATGACAATAATCTGTCATCATTTACTAGTGTACTAAAACATGATAGTAGTCCCCCCCAGTTCCCAGGGATTGAAATCAACACTAGAGACTACACTCTGAAGAATGTTGTCCCTTCTTTCCAGAGTGTACTGCTTTGATATCAGTGTTTCTCTTCTCTGGTTGCACACTCTGCTCCTTCTCCCTTGTTACTTAACTCCCCTGCTCAGCCCCCTACCATAACCCCCAAAAAACGAAAGAACTAACAATCCAAGACTTTTGCTCATGTAACCCACATACCTTTTCGTTGCAGTATTTTATTTGTTTAGGGAAGGGAGCGCAGTTGAGAAATTAATGGATTTTTGTTTGTATGTCTATGTACACATGCAAGGAAACAGAGCAGAACCATTTACTTGAAGTGCCCAGAGCCATTCAGAAGTAAGGACTGGTAGTTTCATGCGCAGGAGAGTGTGACTACATCTATACTGCAAAACAAACTCTGTGGCAGTGAGTCTCAGATTCTGGGGCTACAGACTCAGGCATGTGCTATGGCACTAAAAATAGCCGTGTAGACCAGAGGTTCTCAAACTTTTTCTTGCTGAGACCCCCCTCAACATGCTATTAAAAACTCCAGGGCCTGGTGTGGGTGGGGTTGGGGAAACTTGGGGCTCTGGGCTGGGGGTGGGGACCCTTGGGCATAGGCATAATTTTACTTCTATTTTGGGGGTGGGGGGAAGAGCTGGCAGGGCTCGAGCCAGCTCCACACAGCAGGTTACAGGGAGAGAGCACCACCTCCACCCCTGACTCACTCAGGAGGCCACCCAGTCTGTCTGGGCTGTAGCGGGGATGCAACCAAAAAATATAACTCAAAGGGGGAACTCAGTTCAGAAAGTTTGAAAACCACTCAGGGTGCAGGGAGGGGTAAATAGGGGCTGTGTGCGCACAAGGGGGGTAGCTCAGGGTGCAGGGAGAGGTAGCTAGGGGCTGTGTATGGACAGGGGAGGCTCCTACCTTCTGGAGCAGGGGTGCTGTGGCTCCTGGCTTCAGCCTGATGCCACTGCCGGCTGCGGCAGGGAGGCTGCCGGCTTCCGCCCCATGCTGCTCCTGGCTGGTGTGGGGTGAGGAGGGGGTTGCTGCCCTCAGCGCCAAGCCTGTGCCGGCTTTAGTGCGTGGGCACTGGGTTTCAGCTGCGGGGCTCCACGCCTCCCTGAAGGGGCTCAGAGATCCCCAGGGAGCCGCAGACCCCCAGTTGAGAACCGCTGGTGTAGACATTATCCCTCAGGCTGGACCTTGGAATCTGAGATGCGCCCCCTCACCTGGTTTCAGAACTTGAGTTACAGTCTGAGTGGATATGTTTACACGGCTATTTTTAGTAACATAGTGCAAGCCCTACAAGCTGGAGTCTGAGACTGAGCCCGAGCCCGAGCCCAGGTCTATAAACACCCATGGGAATTTTTGCAGTCTAGGCATACACAAAGTTTCCATGGTGGGTGGGGTCAAAAAATATCATACCTGGAGAACTGAGCCAGTCAGATCTTAGGTAGAGAGAAGCTACAGGTTCTACTAACGGAGTTTTGCAAGGGAGTTCTCCAGGTGAAGGAGGAGCAAATATGGGACCCTTGGAGTAAGTGTCTGTCTGTAGTGTGTGTTTGTGTTTTGTGAGTTACTTGATGTGTGCAGCTTGTGTTTGTCTGTCTGTCTGTTTGAAGGATTGTGTGCTGTGGCTGGCAGTTGGAAGCTGTAAGCTTCGAAGTAAGGTTTGAAAGCTAGAAGCCTCTGTTAAGTGGCTGAGCCTTAGTGGGTGGGGCTATCAAGAAGGCCAGGGCTTTATAAACAGTGAGCAAGCAGGGAGCTTTGCGAACAGGGCTGCTAACAGGGAGTTTCGCAAAGGAGTTTGGAAGAGGAGTGGGAAGTGGGAAAGGTTCACTTGCTGTCCTTTTAAACCTGTAAACTAATATTCAAAATTTTTTGATTTAAACAAAACCCTTGCATTAACTTAGGTAGCTGTAGAAGAGGATGCAGGCAGAAGCCCAGAATTAGAGTGGGGGCTATCCATTTTATTGCGCTGAATGCAGCATGTATGATTACCTTCCCTGTGAACAGGTGGCATATATGTGCATTTGATGCTAGGAGCTTCGGGCCCTCAGAGACCACGTTCGGGCTTTGGAGGCCAGGGTGGCAGAACTGGAGGAGCTAAGGGAGGCAGAGAAGTATGTTGATAAGGCTTTCTGGGATACTGTAGATTTGTCCCACCTCTGGTCAGATAGCCCCTGTGCTGTTGAGGAGGAAGAAAGGCCCAGGGAAGCAGAGCAGTCAATGGGAGCAGAGGGAAACCTTCCGATAATTGGGACCCTCCTTCCAAATGGTGCTGGGGTATCCTCTCACACTGAGGTTACCTCTCTGGGGGAGGGAACTTCAGTCACTAGGAAAAGGCAAGTGTTCGTAATGAGAGATTCGATCATTAGAAACACAGATAGCTGGATTTGTGATGACCGGGAGAAGCGTATGGTGACTTGCCTGCCTGGTGTGAAGGTTGCGGATCTCTTGAGCTATCTAGATAGACTTCTGTGTACTGCTGGGGAGGAGTTGGTGGTTGTGGTACATGTAGGTACCAATGACATAGGGAAGGGTAGGAGAGACGTCCTGAAAGCTAAATTTAGGCTGCTAGCGAAGAGACTGAAATCCAGGACATCTATGATGTCATTCTCAGAAATGCTTCCAGTTCCACGCACAGGGCCCGGTAGGCAGGCAGAGATTCAGAGTCTCGATGTGTGGATGAGACAATGGTGTAGAGAGGAGTGGGTTAGATTTATTGGGAACGGGGGAAACTTTTGGGATGGGGGAGCCTATACAGGAGAGATGGGCTCCACCTAAACCAAAGTGGATCCAGACTGCTGGCACTTAACATTAAAAAGTTGCAGAGCAGTTTTTAAACTAAGAGATGGAGGAAAGCTGACTGCTGTAGAGGAGCAAGTGGATCAGACAGAGACTTCTCTTAGAGGAAAGTCTATTGATAGAAATTCTCTAGGTTTTAGTTAGGAGGAGAGGATGGAAGAGGATAAAGTAAGGGCCAGATCAGACAAGAAACATTCACATAAAAAAGAATCCAACACATCAGAAAAGGGCAGACAAATAAACAGTTTTTAAGTGCTTGTACACAAATGCTAGAAGTCTAAATAATAAGATGAGTGAACTAGAATGCCTTGTGTTAAAGGAGGATATTAATATAATAGGCATCACAGAAACCTGGTGGAATGAGGACAATCAATGGGACGCAATCATTCTGGGGTACAAAATATATCGGAAGGACAGAACAGGTTGTGCAGGGGAGTAGGAAGTGATACTATATGTGAAAGAAAATGTAGTGTCAAATGAAATAAAAATCTTAAGTGAATCCACATGTTCCATAGAATCTCTGTGGATAGTAATTTCATGCCCTAATAAGAATATAACATTAAAGATCTATTATCGACCACCTGACCAAGACAGTGATAGTGACAGTGAAATGCTAAGGGAGATTAGAGAGGCTATCAAAATAAAGAACACATTAATAGTAGGGGATTTCACTTATCCCCATATTGACTGGGAACATGTCACCTCAGGACGAAATGCAGAGACAAAATCTCTTAATACTTTAAATGACTGCTTCTTGGAGCAGCTGGTACAGAAACACACAGGGGGAGAGGCAATTCTCTATTTAGTCCTGAGTGGAGCACAGGATCTGGTCCAAGGGGTAACAGGATCACTTGGAAATAGTGACCATAGTATAACAACCTTTAACCTTCCTGTGGCAGGAAGAACACCTCAACAGCCCAACACTGTGGCATTTAACTTCAGAAAGGGGAACTATGCAAAAATGAAGGGGTTAATTAAACAGACATTAAAAGGTACAGTGACTAGAGTGAAATCCCTGCAAGCTGCATGGACACTTTTCAAAGACACCATAATAGAGGCCCAACTTAAATGTATACCCCAAATTAAAAAAACACAGTAAAAGAACTAAAAAAGAGCCACAGTGGCTTAACAACCATGTAAAAGAAGCAGTGGG